>NC_139249.1:17535625-17964137 GCF_977018435.1 Lepisma saccharinum | reverse complement strand
GTTCGTCCAATTTTTGGCTAATCGCGAAGATGGTCAGTGATGATATGGTGAAATGGATGAAAAGACACACAGAAGAACATCAATGTCAAGACCTCGATTCGAACCCGAGAACGTTGGCGTCGTAGCGCGCTATGCTAACCACTCCGCCACGGAGTTCGGTTCGTACCAAGAAGAGAAAGACAGCGGCCAACTCGCGAACTAAAGTGACCGTCAATTGTTTTCTCCTCTCTCTCTCTTCGATTGTGCCCCAGTGCCCCTGTGTTGGCATATTTAAATTCATTCCCCTTCCTTGCTTCGTTGTCAAAAACTTCAACAATGTTAAATACGTATTACGTCCCTACCTTTGCTGTGTACGGTTCTCTCCTTCGTGATGACACAAACACTTGGCTCCGAATAAAGGCGATGAAGATGTGTTGAAGAATGCTGCACATTTTGGCAACGCAGGGGCAGGATTATATAACAAGCACCTGATTGCATCACCCAGGCTCACTTCGCTGGGTTGGAAATTCGACGACAGCGACAGAGAGGTTTTCTCTACTTGGTGTAAGGGGCGACGCTTCCAATTGTCAACCTCACTTCCACGTAGTACAACCAATTGTCAACATCACTTCCACGTAGTACAACCAATTGTCAACATCACTTCCACGTAGTACACCCAATTGTCAACCTCACTTCCACGTAGTACACCCAATTGTCAACCTCACTTCCACGTAGTACACCCAATTGTCAACCTCACTTCCACGTAGTACACCCAATTGTCAACCTCACTTCCACGTAGTACACCCAATTGTCAACCTCACTTCCACGTAGTACACCCAATTGTCAACCTCACTTCCACGTAGTACACCCAATTGTCAACGTCACTTCCACGTAGTACACCCAATTGTCAATGTCACTTCCACGTAGTACACCCAATTGTCAACCTCACTTCCACGTAGTACACCCAATTGTCAACCTCACTTCCACGTAGTACACCCAGTTGTCAACCTCACTTCCACGTAGTACACCCAGTTGTCAACGTCACTTCCACGTAGTACACTCAATTGTCAACCTCACTTCCACGTAGTACACCCAACTGTCAACATCATTTCCACGTAGTACACCCAACTGTCAACCTCACTTCCACGTAGTACACCCAATTGTCAACATCACTTCCACGTAGTACACCCAATTGTCAACCTCACTTCCACGTAGTACACCCAATTGTCAACCTCACTTCCACGTAGTACACCCAATTGTCAACGTCACTTCCACGTAGTAAACCCAATTGTCAACCTCACTTCCACGTAGTACACCCAATTGTCAACCTCACTTCCACGTAGTACACCCAACTGTCAACATCATTTCCACGTAGTACACCCAACTGTCAACCTCACTTCCACATAGTACACCCAATTGGCAACATCACTTCCACGTAGTACACCCAATTGTCAACCTCACTTCCACGTAGTACACCCAACTGTCAACATCATTTCCACGTAGTACACCCAACTGTCAACCTCACTTCCACGTAGTACACACAATTGTCAACATCACTTCCACGTAGTACACCCAATTGTCAACCTCACTTCCACGTAGTACACCCAACAGTCAACCTCACTTCCACGTAGTACACCCAACTGTCAACATCACTTCCACGTAGTACAACCAATTGTCAACATTACTTCCACGTAGTACACCCAATTGTCAACCTCACTTCCACGTAGTACACCCAATTGTCAACCTCACTTCCACGTAGTACACCCAATTGTCAACCTCACTTCCACGTAGTACACCCAATTGTCAACCTCACTTCCACGTAGTACACCCAATTGTCAACCTCACTTCCACGTAGTACACCCAATTGTCAACCTCACTTCCACGTAGTACACCCAATTGTCAACGTCACTTCCACGTAGTACACCCAATTGTCAATGTCACTTCCACGTAGTACACCCAATTGTCAACCTCACTTCCACGTAGTACACCCAATTGTCAACCTCACTTCCACGTAGTACACCCAGTTGTCAACCTCACTTCCACGTAGTACACCCAATTGTCAACCTCACTTCCACGTAGTACACCCAATTGTCAACCTCACTTCCACGTAGTACACCCAATTGTCAACGTCACTTCCACGTAGTACACCCAATTGTCAATGTCACTTCCACGTAGTACACCCAATTGTCAACCTCACTTCCACGTAGTACACCCAATTGTCAACCTCACTTCCACGTAGTACACCCAGTTGTCAACCTCACTTCCACGTAGTACACCCAGTTGTCAACGTCACTTCCACGTAGTACACTCAATTGTCAACCTCACTTCCACGTAGTACACCCAACTGTCAACATCATTTCCACGTAGTACACCCAACTGTCAACCTCACTTCCACGTAGTACACCCAATTGTCAACATCACTTCCACGTAGTACACCCAATTGTCAACCTCACTTCCACGTAGTACACCCAATTGTCAACCTCACTTCCACGTAGTACACCCAATTGTCAACGTCACTTCCACGTAGTAAACCCAATTGTCAACCTCACTTCCACGTAGTACACCCAATTGTCAACCTCACTTCCACGTAGTACACCCAACTGTCAACATCATTTCCACGTAGTACACCCAACTGTCAACCTCACTTCCACATAGTACACCCAATTGGCAACATCACTTCCACGTAGTACACCCAATTGTCAACCTCACTTCCACGTAGTACACCCAACTGTCAACATCATTTCCACGTAGTACACCCAACTGTCAACCTCACTTCCACGTAGTACACACAATTGTCAACATCACTTCCACGTAGTACACCCAATTGTCAACCTCACTTCCACGTAGTACACCCAACAGTCAACCTCACTTCCACGTAGTACACCCAATTGTCAACATCACTTCCACGTAGTACACCCAACTGTCAACCTCACTTCCACGTAGTACACCCAACTGTCAACATCACTTCCACGTAGTACAACAAATTGTCAACATCACTTCCACGTAGTACAACAAATTGTCAACATCACTTCCACGTAGTACACCCAACTGTCAACATCACTTCCACGTAGTACAACAAATTGTCAACATCACTTCCACGTAGTACAACCAATTGTCAACATCACTTCCACGTAGTACACCCAATTGTCAACATCACTTCCACGTAGTACACCTAACTGTCAACATCACTTCCACGTAGTACAACCAATTGTCAACATCACTTCCACGTAGTACAACCAATTGTCAACATCACTTCCACGTAGTACAACCAATTGTCAACATCACTTCCACGTAGTACAACAAATTGTCAACATCACTTCCACGTAGTACAACCAATTGTCAACATCACTTCCACGTAGTACAACAAATTGTCAACATCACTTCCACGTAGTACAACCAATTGTCAACATCACTTCCACGTAGTACAACCAATTGTCAACATCACTTCCACGTAGTACACCCAACTGTCAACATCACTTCCACGGAGTACACCCAACTGTCAACATCACTTCCACGTAGTACAACAAATTGTCAACATCACTTCCACGTAGTACAACCAATTGTCAATATCACTTCCACGTAGTACACCCAATTGTCAACCTCACTTCCACGTAGTACACCCAACTGTCAACATCACTTCCACGTAGTACAACAAATTGTCAACATCACTTCCACGTAGTACAACCAATTGTCAAAATCACTTCCACGTAGTACAACAAATTGTCAACATCACTTCCACGTAGTACAACCAATTGTCAACATCACTTCCACGTAGTACACCCTGGACTGTATTTTGCAGATGAACGAGGCTCTGGCGACTGGCACTATGGACATTATAATTTTGTGTGTGTTGTCCTGTTTTTTGTCCTGTGCTGAGTGGCCGTTTATAGCCTCAGCTTTTAACGGCAGTCAGAATATTTTCAGTTATGCAACGTTAGAGTTGTTATTTGTAATGGTAAGGGGCTGGTCCCCGTATAATGTGACGGGTGCAGAATAGCCTAAGTGCTGACGCACCCAAAATTTTAAAATTCTACTTGGTAAAACTGTTGTCATCAATCAGTACCTTGCATATCAGGATCACCAACAACTCTTATGCAAGCGGTTGTTAAGCAACGATTACAAACAAAATATGACTTTTATACAAATATAGCCAGTGAAGCGAACAAGACAATTATATAAAAATATATACCTTTGCTAACAATAATACGAGTATTAATTTAATAGGCAGGTAAAACTTTCACAGAGCTTCGTGATCTTTATTTTTTCCCAAACTTTTTCTCTTGTTGCTCGGGGAGAACCGCCCCCTGTCCCCTCGTAACTAAGGCGCTGTGCCTTTATAAGTCCAATTAGATGTAATCTTCAAATCCAATTTATGAGCACAGTGCTACGTTTTGAGCCCATGCTGTTTCCAGCACGAGAGAAAGAGGTGGGGGGTGAAAGAGAAGCATGCAATACGCGCAACACAAACACATAGAATAACATTACCTTCGTCATTATCCTTAGTAAAGCATATACTTGAAGACAAAACAAGTTTATATATTTGTTGCTATAACAAACTTTCTCCTCGCGGAAATTTTAGCGGAGAGGATCGTTGATTGTGTAAACTTCCTCGTATACCCTCGACTTTGCATCCTGGGTAATGAAAGCTGTTAATTGATTAAACTCTCAACTGTGTCCTAATGTCCTCATAAATCTGATTTTATGGCACACACACACACACACACACACACACACAGTAAATTAACAGTCACCAAATTTCTGTGTAAAGTGAGTTCAAGATCAGATTCGGATACTTAATTAGTGAACGGTATCTTAATAGTTTGATTGAAACGAAACCTTTGGGTGCGTCAGGACTTGGGTTATTTGCACCTGTCACATTATACGGGGCCAAGTCCCTTACTATAACTAAAATCAACGATGGTGTGTGAGGACTATAATCTTCTTAACTTATGTCAAAAGCTGAGGTTAAAGGGGCACTCAGCCCATGTAAGGGCAACACACAACTCTCCCTACAGAGGGTTATATACTGGCTTTGAGTCCGGCGCCAGAGCCTCGTTGGGCTGCAACATTGCAGTTACCGGACTGTACTATGATTGACTTTTAGGTGACATCTCGTAAGGTCAGCCTTGACACCCTATTGAGTGATGCAATTGGTATATCTTACTTCGCTTTTCTGCCACGTTTGGCTAATCGCGAAGATGAGGATGAGAGATGATATAATGAAATTGAAGGGTCACTCCCAAACATGTGCGTCGGAGGGGGGGGTCGAACGGGTCGGTGGACCCCCCCCCCCCCCGGAAATTGACATTGTTCATTTAAAGATACAGGAAACAGTTTGTTACTCTTATTGTTAAGAACAAAAATAAAGTTCATTTAGTTAGTATTCGAACAGAATAATCAAAGTAAAGATGCATTGTATCGAAAACATTTGATTGAAAACAAGGTTATATTCTACCATTTCATCCAAACAACAAATGGTTCCACAGTTCTCAAAATTCTGACAACTACAGTTGTAGGTGAGAGGTCACATAACAAACTTTATGGAAAAAAAATCCCCTAACATTTAAAGCGTTTCCTTGAACGAGACGTGCAAATGTTAATATCAAAATGCATTCAGATACTAACTACATAAAACGCAAAATAAATAATGGAAAAATAGTTGTGCTGGTATTCACTCGTTTGATGGATCGAGTTTCCCCACTTATAATAATAATAATAATAATTATTATTATTATTATTATTTCGAATAAAAAATATTTTTGTTAGTTTATAATTATTTTTATTATTATATTATAACATTTATAACAGTTATTTTTCTACTATTCAACAATGCTCAGGCTAGGATTCAAACCTGGGACCCCTGAAGTCGTAGAGCACATTGCTAAACACTCCGCTACGGAGATCGGTCCTTACACCCCGAATTCGATCTTAAGAGCTTCTCTACGATATCTTGGATAATTCCACTAAAAAGCCAGAAGTCTGCAGTTTATCTTAAAGGTTGTCGCCCATAGAGACGCCGGAAACGGATCTGTTGCGCGTTTCTCCTTGTCTCAGCGGGCGTCAAGCTTTGGTAATTCAACACACTCGATCTGCAAGATCCTTGTTCCTTGAACCAGGGTTGTTAGAGGTCCAGGAATCCAGGAATTCTAATGGGATCTATTGGGTTTCGCTGCAGGACAGCAACATTTTTTCTCGCACAATTTAAATTCGGTTCAAGTTGCGTATTCTTACATTGAAAAAAGGTTCCTGGGCCGTATTTAAATTGATGCGGGGAAAAAGGTTCCTGGACCGAATTGTACAACCTTGGTGACAATGAAGTTCGACCAGAAAGGAATACGTGATTAAATGCACAGAGGCATAGGCGGTGGAATGGGTGACCCGCAGAAGTGACGCATGTGTGTAAGAGAAGGCGTGTGAGCAGGCAAGAATCGTGATCCCAGCATGTTGCACCGAAGGTCACGTAAAGAACGAAAACGGGGAACTATACGCGTGACATTGAACTTCGACCAGGCACCAGACCCATACGGAAAAATTGCAGATAGTGGCGCATTCGACGGAAGCATGACGTCACGGACACGATAAGGGAGTCCGCCGTATATAAGCGCGTGCTGTGCACCGAGGAACCGCAGTGAATCGTCACCATGGCCAGGGGCAAACCTATTGACAACACCGTGAGGAGAAGAGTGGTGGAGTTGCAACGGGATGGACTCAGTGAACGGGAAATAGGGCGCCAACTGAACTTACCCAAATCAACCGTCCACTGCATCATCAAACACCACCAAAATACGGGTACTACAGAGCCAGGTAAGGCCCCCGGTCGAAAACGCCTGCTGAGCGTGCGTGACCTACGGATATTTAGGCGCTATATCCAGACCAACAATCATGTTTCTGTGGCCGAATTACGACTGTGGACTCGAGAACGCTTTCACATTGAAGTGTCAACGAGAACCATTCGCCGTTACCTACAGCGATGCGGTTACCGAGTGTACAAGGCGAAACGTAAACCCTTCCTTTCCATGTTGAACAAAGGCAATCGACTACGGTGGGCACGAATGTACCGGGGATGGACATTTCGGCAGTGGAACAGGGTTTTGTGGACGGACGAATCCATTTTCAATGTTGTGTACGGGAAAATACGGAAAACAGTCATTTGTCGGAAGGAGGAACAGAATGAAGCAAAATGTTATGCACGTCGGGTACAAAAACCTGCGTCAGTGATGGTATGGGGATGCATGACGGCATCTGGGGTTGGCCCACTACACGTCTGTGAGGGCATTGTGAATGCACACGCCTATACACGCATACTGGAGCGGCAATCTTCCCACAGTGCGAAGGCACCTGTTCCACGGGCGACGTCTCATCTTTCAACACGACAATGCCAGGCCTCATACAGCGCGGCTGACAAGAGAATGGTTGACTCGCCATCACGTGCGAACTCTGCCATGGCCACCATCGAGTCCCGACCTCTCGCCCATTGAGAATGTGTGGCGTGTTCTTAAGCGACGTGTGCAACAGAGGGAACCCACGACAGTGGCTGCTCTTATCGCCTGCCTGCAGGAGGAATGGCACCGAATCGATGTTGAATACCTTGAACGACTCGTCCGCAGCATGCCCCGACGCATTGCCACAGTTATTCGCCGACGGGGCGGCGTCACACCATGGTAAACAGGACCCCCTCTAACAGTGGTCGAACTTCAATGTCACGTGTAGATGGACGAAAATGTTTTATTTTGTGTGGACACCATACATGGCTGCGTTGCAGCGGAAATTTATGTTTTCCTTTGTTCCATGTAGCCTGCTGAATAAAATATGTTCAGCATATGCATGTGTTATCCTTCTTTCACAACGCACTCCTATATTTGTGACTGGTCGAACTTCATTGTCACTAAGGTTGTACTTTACATATAAAAAGGTTCTTTACGGTCCAGAACCCATTTATGCTTCTCTCCTGGACCGGAATTAAATTTATTTAAAATTCCTGAACCTTTAACAACCCTGCCTTGAACGTGCACTTTTTCCACGGCTGCAACTCCATTAATATGGATTTCTCCTAATGGAAACACTTTCCATGATTACCCATGAATATTTCTTGAAAAAGCGGCAGAGACTCCCACGTCATAATCATGCACGAACTAATACACACATCATCTCCATCGTGCCAGTTTAATAATCCCAGCATCCCATCGGGTCACCTGGATCGATTCCCAATGCTCCCAGGTGAAGTCCCTCCTCTCCTACGGGAAGCGAGCTGCTCTCCGGGATTGACACGGGAGAAGCTTGGGTCACACTTGGGGGAGGAAAAGACGCCTACCTACACGACGTAGCAACTTTCCCTCTCCCCCGCTCCGGCCTTCTTCAATTAGCATGCCTCGCCGCGCCGCGTAATTAGGAAAGTAATTCAACTAAATTAATTAACAACAATGCACTTGATTGTCTTCCGCCGTTCTGATTTCCGCAACATTTAACACCGCCTCGGCGAAAGAGTTTCGTGTTTCGGGCGGTGTGAAAAATCTGGTGATAATTCTCCTGTACGGGTTCCAAGAGTCCAGAAGCGGCCGCTGCGGGAAGAAATTAGAAAAGAGGAAACGCGATAAGCTGTGGGAAAATTAAGGGAACGACGAACCCTGGCTGAAAGACCTATATATCTAGAATAAAGGAAAGGGTGTGAGATAGAGAGAGAAAAAACTAGATAAATATAGAGAGAAGATGTATTCAGGGAGAGAGAAACAGGAAAAACAGAAAACAGAAAAAGTACAAATAGAAAGGGAGGGAAATAGGAAGAGAACGAAGTAAACAGAAAACAAACAGAAACAGGAAAAGAGAGGCATAGAAATATAAATAAAGAAGTAGAGAGAGAGAGAAGATAGAGAAATATAGAGTAGCATAAATAAATAAATAGAGAAACCCCAGAAACAGAAGAAAAGGAAAACACAAAGAAGGGAGAAAAACAAAAAGAAAGAGAAAGAAACCGAGAAAAAGAGTGATCAGAAACAGAAAGAATTAGAGAAGGAAGGAAATAGGGAAGCAAAAACAGAGAGAAACAGAAAAGATAAAAACAGAAGAGAGAGAGAAGCACAGAGAAAAAGGTGAACAAAGAGAAGCAGAAACAAGGAAGTACAGGGAGAAAGCAACAAGGCGAAAAGGAGAGAACAGAAAGAACACAAATAATGTACCGTATCTCGTAGAATAAAGGAAAGGTGTGAAATGGAGAGAAAACTAGATAAATATAGAGAGAAGCTGTATTGAGGGAGAGAGAAACAGAAAACGGAAAGAAATGAAATGGTGCGAAAGTGGAAGATAAACAGGTACGGGAAGAAAAAGTACAAATAGAAAGGGAGGGAAATAGAAGAAGTAAACAGAAAAACAGAAACACTAAAGGAGAAGCATAGAAATAGAAAAAGAGAAGTAGAGAGAGAGAGAGAGAGAAGATAGAGAAATAAAGAATAAACATATAGAGAAAGAAAGCAGAAAGAAACCCCAGAAACAGAAGAAGAAAAGGAAAACAAACAAAAGGAGAAACACAAAAACAAGCAGAAAGAGAAAGAAACTGAGGAAAAGAGTGAACAGAAACGGAAAGAATTAGAGAAGGAAGGAAATAGGGAAGCAAAAACAGAGAGAAACAGAAAAATAAATATAAAACAGAGAAGAAAGGGAGAAACAGAGGAATACGGTGAACAGAAAGAGAAGCATTGAAAGATAGATCAAGCAGAAACAAAGAAATACAGAGAGAAAGCAACAAAGCGAAAAGGAGAGAACAGAAGAAGAAAGAAGCAGAAAGAAAAGGGAAACACGGAGAGTGGAGGGGAGAATAGTGACAGAGGATAGAAAAATCGAAGCAGTAAAGAGCGGAGAATTAGAAAAATCAAATTGAAATTAGAACAGAAATATACCAGTTTAGCTACTGCTGAAACTGAAATCACAACATCCAGTTACATGTTTAGAGTTCCCTTAAATATGCCTTACGAAGAACAATAATAAATGCTTTTGAATACATTGGGATAGTAAGCCGAACGTAATATTTGGGTACTCTTACCTTCATGAAACTGCAGTTCAGGTGCGTAGAATATTCAGTGAAGATTCTTGCTCCGAATTAATTCAACTAATGTGTGGAGTAATCCTGAATAGAAGTACAATAGATTGAATTGAATTTCTTGTTGGGTGCGTCATATGAGACATCAATTCGTGGAATCTATCCGTGCAGGTATATGAGAGAGAGAAAGAGAAAGGGAGAGAGAGAGAGAGAGAGAGAGAGAGAGAGAGAGAGCGGTAGGTTCGAGACTCAGCGTGCCCCCGAACAGGGTAAGTTCCATCTTCCCTTGTGTCAGCCATTATCAATCACGACGTATATGGGTCCATAAACATATTTCGTTTAATCTGGTAAAGTGTGTACCTCTACGCAGTTCTTTTGGGGACATGTGCTAAGCGAGCCGTTACGAATTGCTTCCTCTTCAATCGGTGCAGTAACGTAACTAGAGATTTTTGCACTGGAAGTGAGAATAGTATTCAGCAGCCCCCCCCCCCCCAAACCCTCCTACCAATCATCTGCATCTTACATGCGTCCTTCGATATTTTCTTCTTATGCCATGGTTTGTGATAATTACATCCTACAGATTTTGAAATGAGGACACGAAAAAGAACTCACGATGACATGGTCGGACAGGAAACGGCATGTACCGAGTTGAATGGTGACCCTTTCCCCCCCAAAGGCAGTATGTACAGGTCACTTCGTCACTTCAATAGTAACACGGGTCGGGCAACACCTTGTATGATTTTTTCTCCCCTTTACTTCAACCAAGTGTAAATTTCTCCATCGCATATTCTCACTTTGTTGCTTTTAAAATCAATATTTTAAAACCCTTTGTGTGGCGACATAGGCTTCGACTTCTTATTCTCAATTCGCTACGGGCCTGAACTTGTATCATACGCAGTGATGTGCGTCTACGCGTAAACAACGATAGTCTACATTCTACACGTATACTATTTTATACACGTAGATTACGTAATCTGTGTAAACAACATGGCGAAAGGTGATAACTTAGCAAAGGGCGCATTGGAATTAAAAGAAAATTATACTGAGTATCAGTTGCTGATGTGTGAGGAGAAATTTTCATACTCTTTCTTCCGAATTCGAACAATTTCTCAGCTAGGAAGAAACCTAATATAGGGAATATTCTAGTGCTTTATGGGGAAAAGACCACACTTGCCTCACGACTGCCATCTGTTGTTGTTTTTTGCATACTATTTATCTTCCATAGTTGATGATACAAGAGAAGAGAAATTTTGTTGTAAATATGATTCTTTTAACTTCATTAGGAACCAATATAGTTGAAAATGTCACTTTCCTTTCAAGAAAGCCTTGAAAATTAATTTTAATGCACTTTAGATTGTCTACGTAGTCTATGTAAACTACAACCCAATGTAATCTAAGCGTAGATTACGTGTAGACAACGCATGTAGACGTAAACTTATAGTCTACGGCACATCACTGATCATAAGTAACCATTTTCTGGTACACTGTCTGGATGTTACTGCCAGAGAGGGCGAGATATTTCAGTTTTCGTTGCTGGATCTGCTAACAACTCCCGTGTAGGACAGAGTTCCACGTTCCCTTTCCAAAGTCAACAAACACCAAGTCGAAATCCTTTTGCAACTTCCCTCCACTTGCCAGGTGTCTTAAAGATGCTTTTAATCTATTGACACAGAAAGAGAGAGAGAGAGAGAGAGGGGGGGGAGTAACTATTGCATCCATCCTCCTCTTTCGCTGCGTCTAGCGGAGATGCTTGGAAACAAATCTCCGAGAAAACCGGCCTTTAATCTCAGAAACAATAGAGTGGTGGAGAATCAAATGTGGCCGTCTCTAGATCTCCCAGTAGCTACAGAATGGTTTCGCGCACTTGCCCTTGGTGCGAGCGGTCCCGGGTTCGATCCATGTGGGAGCAAGCAAAGATTAGCATCGTGAGAACTTGGGAAGTGCTTGAACGCAATGATTGCAGGTCAAAGGTCTATAAACTAAAATTCGTATTTGTATAATAAGACTAATCGTGACGATTAGATAAAACTGATTAACGGATTCTCACAAAGAACCCCATACCTGAGCGGGGATGCAAAATCCCCAGGCACGGCGCTCAAGCCAGAATCAGCGTTCTCTACGCGACTGCTGCAACAGCGTCAGAGGGAGCGAAACACGCATAGTGCGAGCGCACCTCTGTCTACACGGATTGATATCACTAGGGAGCGGAAGTTGATGAAATGTCATCTTTTTTCTGACATCTCGGACACGATGCCCATTAAATATACACAATGTTACAATTTTTTAAATTTGTTTTGCCAATTTTCAGGTTTTAGGTAATTTTCCCCGATTTTCCCGTTATTTTTAACAATATTCTGTGTATTGTCTTGTCATATTTTGTCACTTCTTTCATTTTGGTAATGTTCTTGAGTCCATTCACCAAGGTGAAATATATATCTCGCAGGATTTCAATTTACGAGCAAAAGAAATGCTGAGCTGGT
This sequence comes from Lepisma saccharinum, assembly GCF_977018435.1. Taxonomy (NCBI): domain Eukaryota; kingdom Metazoa; phylum Arthropoda; class Insecta; order Zygentoma; family Lepismatidae; genus Lepisma; species Lepisma saccharinum. The sequence goes on along the minus strand of NC_139249.1, from coordinate 17,951,648 downwards.
GACAGTCTTTGCTGTCAAAGTCAAATTTAAGATCAGATAAGGAGATTGCATTTTGTTTAATTTTCATTTCATTTAAATTTTTAACCCGAAACTAACAAATCTAATGGTAATTTTTTGCATTTTTTTACGTCATTTTTTCCCATTTTTTAGGACATTCTATAGGTCATATACCTATACAGCGTGTAACAAAAGTCCGGGAACACTTTAAATAAATTATTGTAGCCAAACGAGTAGCATTACAAAGTAACAAAGTACATCATTTCAAAGAGTAAAGTTGTAATATTTTTTCAACAACACTCACTTTACAAACACTCTCTGTGGGAACCATGTGTGACCCGACAAATGTCGACGCGATAATCAAACTCTTGCCACACACGGCCCAACATGTTTTCCGAGACTGTGGCTGTTACTTGTTCAATTCTCCTTTTGAGTTCCACAACATCACGTGGAAGAGGAGGGACATACACATGGTCCTTTACATAACCTCATAAATCATCCGTTGCACTCTTTGTTTTGTCAAATTCTAGCACGCAGAAAGCCTTCTCATCTCCAGAAAGCGCCATCTTGATTATGACACCACCTAGCGACGATATATGGAACTACAGTAACTCCTGCAATGAGAAAAAGAACTTACAACTTTACTCTTTGAAATGATGTACTTTGTCACCTTGTAACGCTACAATAATTTCTTTAAAGTGTTCCCGGACTTTTGTTACACGCTGTATTTTTTAGGTCATCAACTACCGCTCCCTAGATATCACTGATCGCACGCTTCTCCACCACCTCTCTTGATGAAGCGGCGTGGGGACATTTGATGTTTTGAAGGAAGGAGATAAGAGTTCTATGAATAAGTATAATAATGATTTGCATTACAGATTTACTTGGGTGTGCACGTGCGAATGTGCGTCGCTTTTCTACCACTTCTGGCTAATCGTGTTGATGAGGATGATTGATGATATGAGGAAATTCCTGAAGTGGCCCTCACAAAGAACAGTCACGCTGGGATTTGAACTCGGGACCCCTGGCTTCGTACCATGCTGTGTTGTGTTAACCACTCCGCTACAGAGGTTGTTATTTAGCGTCGCTTTTCTCTCATTTGGCTAATCACGAAGGAGAGAATTAGCGATATGGTGACATTGATGAAAGGACACTCCAAACACCCATGCCGGGATTTGAACCCGACCCAAAATATTATCACCCAGAGGTGCAACCACGAATTTTTGTCTCGTGGGGGAAGTACCAGGATAAACGTACCAATAATAATAATAATTTTAATAATAATAATAATGTTAATAAAAATTAAGTTAATAATAATGTTACTAATAATGTTATTATAAAGTGATTATTATTATTGTTATTATTGATTTGCTTTACTTTGCTTCTTGTGCCACTTTTGGCTAATTTTGTGAAGATGGGGATGAGTGATGACATGATGAAAATGATGAATGGATACTCGCAAACATCCATGCCCAAGCCGGGATTCGAACCCAGGACCAACATTATTATTACTATTAATAGTTGTAGTATCAAATACGTCATTACCCTCGTAAATTATGCAAAAAGGGATAGAAGTTTGTGCTAAAGCAATTGTGTTCGAACAAACGATTTGAATTATTTATTTAGCACGTTCAATTTCACATTAATAACTGAAAAGATGCACATAAACTATTTTTGAATGACAGAAAATGCTTGATAAATGCATTCCAAATATAATGCTCTCTTGCACGATATATGTTTCACATATATGCAACGTGGAGTGACGTGGGCACTAAGTTGTGTACGTATTCAAAGTTTCTTTAATACATATTATGTACAGCATAGCTATATTATTTAAATACGTTATCCAACTAATTCATCCATCTCCCAATAAACCAATAGCAACAATTACATAAATTGTCTCTCAATAATGTGCACGCTCCCTTTCCTCAAAACAATTGTTCATGCATTTAAAACAAACAAACAAAGAGCAAAGAGAAGTCTTATTTCTCTGTGTGGTGATTTACAATGCATTACAGCGAACAAAGAGAAATTGCGAGCGAAGCGATCAAGAAAAATTTTTGGATCCATTTGTTTTTGCAGGCTGAAATCAATATTAATTTAATAGGGTGCAAATAATTTCACCGAACGCCATGGCATTATATCATTTACAACTTTTGTGCCTCGCCGATGTTGTGGTAACATCGTCGCCTTGTGATCAAGGGGTCCCGTGTTTGATACTCGGTGGAGGCACATAGTGGTTCGGAAACCACTTTAAGCTATAGATCCAGTCTCAATAAGCCTTTCTGTGTATAAAGTAGACTTAAAAAAACACAAATCAATCAATCAATTTTACAACTTTTTTTCATTTAGATCGTTCGGCGCCCAGAGTTGTCTCCGAGCTACGGTCCTGAACCTGATAAGACTAAGAAAAGCAGGTATTGTGAGCGAAGCGAGCAAGAAAATGTTACTAAATGTATTTTTATTTGCATAAAATTTGAAGTTCTTGGCGGTAATTGCCCCCTGCAGGTACACTTGGCCGTCAATGTTTACCCCCTAGAACTCATTTCCGATGAAGGTTAGGGGGCCAAGGCCCCCCCCCCCTTGGTTGCGCCACTGTTAGTTTTTAGGGAGGAGAAGTGAATTTGAGAAGATGAAAAAGAAGAAGGCAAAGAAGTAGAATATCAAGTACATTCCAACTCCTATTTCACTCCACCAGTTGTAGCTTCAAAATATCCATCCAATAGCAGGTATATTAAACCAGGCTAAAAAAATAGAATTGATATAATAGGAACCTAAGGATTCTATTAGATATATCAAAACTATACACAACCAAGACAATCTAAGATACCTAAGGACCTATATAAATAGCCAAACAAATATTATGTAACTATATCATAGATCATACATATATCTTTTTCTATATACTATAATACATTTTATATTCCACGTCAGGAGACATTGACTCCAATTTTAATATATGCATATGTGTTTCTTATAGTGCTTTTCATTTTTATTTATATGTATTTTAATATTTTATATTACAGTAAAACTTCGTTAATCTGGACCCCGATAAGCCGGACTTCACTTCATCCGGACAGGCAAAAGGCAAACAAAACAAAACAAAAAAAAGCGGAATGCAAGGTTTTTAATGTGGCTAGAAGTCAACAAGAGAAATTCCCAAAGAAAAGGCAGTCAACCACTGATGAAATTCTGTTTCCCGCAGACTTTGTACTGTACTGGTTAGTGTATGTAGGCCTATGTCCTTTCAATACACCATAATAAATGTGTTTTGTTGCTATAAACGGAGTTTCAATGCACTTTCTACTGTTCGTTTAGGTTATTTAAGTTAATCCGGACTTTCGTTAAACCGGTCAACTTATCCCCCCCATTAGTTCGGATTAACGAGGTTTTACTGTATATGTAAAAATATTATTGTATATTCTTATATATCTCTTAAATTCAATTAAACCAAAATATCATCAAGAAAACTTTCATTTATACCCTGGTTTAATATTTAGGCATCAGGGACTACATAAATACTGTTAGGCGGTGAAGAAGGTGGCCTGAAAGGGTAACACTCACAAGGTTGGAGATACCATGATAACTCTTCGTCCGTGTGCTGGGATTCTTAAAAGAATGATATCTTTCAGCACATTCAATGCATAATCCGCGATAATCGTGTCTGACAAGTGCCAAGAGTAATTAGTCCATCCTCGTACAATGTCCAGCGAAGACCAGTGCTTACTTATTCAAACGCCTTCCTCAAGTCTAAGCAAGCAGCGGTTAAATCAGCACGATTCCTTGACACGCTGGTGTCGTGTCTGAGGAAGATTATCCTGTCGGCTCCCGCCCGCAAACGACGTCCCGTTCTACCCACAGCGACGGGATTAGCCGTCCTTCAAATGTCAGAACCACGCGCGACCGAAGTGGGTGACGTAACAGTGACGTGCGCTTGAGACGGCCAGAAGATATGTCGAAGTTTGGCTCTGGTCGCACAGAACGTTACACGCTTGTTCACTAAATGAACACACAGACTTGCGTACCTTATGTTCGATAATCTAGCTGCATCTAGGAGTGCTTGATTCTCCTGTTTGTTGAAAACGTCGCCAGGACGAGCATGCGCAGTAGACTAGTGCTCACATGCCTCCTTCTATACCCTGTCCCAGTTAACTTTGGAGCAAGGCCGCGCACAGCAGCAGAGAAGGGGAGAAATCGAGTGGGCAGAGCGAAGCAGTACACGCTGCTGGGAAGGCTGCTAACTGCAGTCGCTTCCCCCTCCACGCAATCCAGTTCCTCTCATGTGTTAATTGGTGGAGCAGTCTCGCTTAACAACTTGCGCATAGCCTTGTTTTCGTTCGCCTGCTCTAGACATAGCTGGGACAGAGTGTACGTGTCATCTCAGCCGCCAGTACTTTTCGTTCAGCACTTCACTGGTCGCATTTCCATCTGACGGCTGGTGAACAGCTAATCAGCGATCACTTGAATTCTCTTTGGATGACATCGGGCATTTTCGAATCACAAGGCACCGAACAGTGTTGGCAAGACGAGACAAATGAGCGTCAGGCAACTGGGAAAAGGCAAGACGAGACAAATGAGCGTCAGGCAACTGGGAAAAACAGAAGTACACTTGGCAACGGTGCTTCGGGAGAGCGATGTTACCCCTACAGCTTTTAAGACGCAACTGAGTCTGTTGCCATCCATCGAACCACACACCCGAAGGCGATTGGGGGGCAGAAAGAGCCAGATAGCTGTGGAGGTCAGCCGCCAGATGGAAATGCGTCCTCTATAGTTACAACGTCTGTTTGCTGAAATCGAACGCTGCACACACACACACACACACACACATACACACACAAATCTTGAACGGTAACTTCAAGAAGTGACATGCTTGTAGTGATAAATGATGGTCAAACTGATACATATTCATTCAAAAATGGTCTTTACATTTGACTTTACCTTCACGTAGCTGTTTTATCAAATGCTGAAATTCACAAAACTTGGTTCTTTTCAAATTCACGTCTTGTACGAGGGCTATTTGTTTTCAACCTCCGATAGGGCATGAAAACAAAACCACAGTAAATAGCAAATTGGGCTTATTGACAAATGTTACGTACACGTATCATCTACTTTTCAAGTAAGCCCCAAGAGGATTCAGACATTTATCGTACCGATGCACGAGCTTTCCAATACCCTCTGCAAGAAAATGGTGCCGTCTGTCTGTTGAGCCAGGTCTGCACGGTGTTCCGAAGCTCCTCATTGGTGTGGAAGCGCCGTCCTCCCAAACACTTCTTCATCGCCGGGAAAAGGTTGAAGTCACTCGGCGCCAGGGGTGAACAAACACTTCCCAGTTGAATCGTTGAAGAAGGTCTTAGGTTGACGCAGCAACATGTTGTCGGGCATTGTCATGAAGCAAGACAATGCCTAAAGACAGCAGCTTGTTCTGGATGACTCTGCGTAGTCTGCGCAATGTCTCACAGTATGCAGCCGCGCTGATTGTGATCCCCGACTCCATAAAGTCAACCAGTAACACACCTCGCACTTGGCGGGAAAATCGATTGTAGCAGACATCTCTACTCCCCCGTCGCTCAGCTTCGACTGAAGCGTTGGCCTTGGCAGTGGCGATAGTAGTGGCCGGGGAGACACCAATCACGCTGCGTGACGCCCCGCGTCCTAGCGCTTCACGGGCCACCTAGCGGCGCCATGGGAGGTTAAAAAAAAAAGCCCTCGTACTTATTTTATTTTATGTTTACACAACCAAAATCATCGTCAGAACCATCACTAATATCCCAGGGTATATTATTCACTAAAATTTCGGACAGAACTGATGAGTTTCGTACAGTAATGGACACTTCAGGGTTGTAATTATTCCATTGAAAATCAATGGGTTAGTTACAACCCAGAAGTAGCCGTGACTGTACAAGACATAGCTGTGTGGTCACCTGTTGTAACGAACGCATACATGGCAAACATGGTGGGGACACATGGGAGGATCTTCCCGATGTCGTCATGGTGACGTCGTAGCGTCGACCTCCATGGTGGAGTCGTTAGCACAGAGCGCCACGATGACGTCAGAGGTAACGGGTTCGAATCCTGACCTGAGAATGGTCATTTTACTTGTGAGTGTCCCTTCATAAATTATATCATATCATCGCTCCTACGCATCGTCGCGATTAGCAAAAAAATGGCAAAATAACAAAAAAAATGAAAAGGAGAATTTAACACTACGCCACCGGGTAGGCCTGTTAATGATTACGAGTTGGTGGCCCGCGGTCGGCGTCTACGGTGGGCACAGCCCAAACCTCCGCGCAGACTCTCTACGAGTCACTTTGGGAGACAATGTCCGCCCGGCCAAAGATTGGACTTGAGGAAAGTCAGACTTTACGCCTCCAGTTCAAGGAGGGAAAGCGGTGTTGCTACCGGTTGCTACACGCCTGATCTTTGTCCAGTCGTACACGACACCTCTTCCTGTCAACATGCCCCATTCGCTCACATTTCAGGAAGAGGCAGCGAATCGGAGACACCCTCGCTTGCTACGTGGCGGCAATCATTAGGCTTCTCCGTGCTTGGCATTGTTGAGGGCGCCACCTGTTTCGAAAACGACCCAAAACTAAATATTTGGCAACGCAGAATACCACGAGAATTCCTCCTCAACACAGCAACTGGACGAAGCCGTTTGGTTCAGCGGTTCACGTGACCCTGCATGGCTTTGGACAGAAAAGACAAAAATAGAATTTCCAAGTCCATTCTTTGGCCGGAACCACTGTAGTAATATTTAATTAGTAATTAATTTGTTTCATATTAACAACCCTTGATGGTCTAGTCGGGAGACCCGGTTAACAATTATGGGGTTGGTTGTCGTCTCGTGGGAATTTTACACTCTAATGTTCCCATGTCACAAGCCAGAACTAAAATCAGCAAACTCCACGTCCGCCGTGACATTGTCGCTGGGACAGTCAGAAGTTAGTGACCAGACTTGTCGGAAGCAAGTAACGTCCACTGAGACGCGGCAACAGAACTTCTGTTGCCTGCTTCTAGTGAAATCAAATTGATGTTAACGCCCACTACAGCGAAAGGCGTGGAAGCGAAGCGCGGAATTTCCATGTCAGAAGTCTGCGGGTTATCGTCCAATATATATAAAGCCTCAATCCCACCACTGACTGACTGACTCACTGACATAAATTTTCTCCATGAAGGAAGCCCCGGAGGCTGCCCGATTACGACCCCCCATGAAATCGTCCCAAAAGACCGAGAAAATTAAAAAATCGCTCAATTAAGAGTGAAAATGCCCTTTTTTCATGTCCTTAGCAACCGTTTCCACGGGCATTTTTTCCAGCACGCATTGTTCTTTAATTCTTAATTGTCTAGCTATATTATATTTCTCACAGATCACACACAGACGAATGAACTCCTGGTTTTGAAAAGGTACCTCAAACAAGGATGATATCTACATAAGAAGATTCAGTCCAGATACAATTATGTATATATTGTTATACTCAATGCGAAAATATCTACATCGTGCTTGTTTCAACTAAATGTTTAGGGGTATAATGACAAACAATTCTTTAGAGCTTGCCTTGCTTGTTGTTGACCATGGAAACGGACGTTGCTAGAGAACTTAAAGAAAGTTCATTTCCAATTCTAGACTTTTCGAATTTCAAAATATGAGTGTCAGAATTTATTACAGAGGAGAGGTAGAAATTTGAGGTGAATGACGGAAAACAATTATATTTAAATTACGCTTGGAAATGTCAACAGAAGTAAATGTTGCTCTTCCAATTTAGTGTCGCTATTGAATTCGTATGTATGAGTATGTATGAAACATCTAATTAACTATTTTGAAACTGATATTACTTACAAAATTTATTATTAAGGAAATAGACAATAGTATTTCGAATATTTGTGCAATATTAGGGCCCGTTCACACATAATGGTAAGTTCTAAACTTTTCAAATAAGCAAGGGCACTCGTTTCCCTTCTTCCAATGATAGACTCAGAAATTTTCAAAGCCATTTAAATCATTGAAGAACACAAAAATTGACCGATGTTCATGCCGGCGGGCGTACAAGACGTGGCCAAAGGTTACGTCGAAAGTATGCGAGTCCACTTATACGCCGGAAACGCGTCAGTTGCTTTATGTGGGTTATGGAAACTTTTTTACCTTGAAAACAAAATGTAATTTTATAGTAATGAAATATTAATAAGAGTATTAATGGAAGTGTAAAATTTCCATGCGACATCAACCGTCCCCAAGATTGTTAACCGGATTTCCCCACTAAACCATCTTAACCGACAGCGTTCAGTCGAGTGTATGTATATTGCAGAGGACATTTTTTCTGCAGCCGACAAAAGCTACCCTCAAGAGGTAACAAGAGGAAAGAGCGCCAATGCAATGGAACAGCGGGAAAAAGAGGCAAGTGTGCTAGGGGGTTATTCATATGCCTGTTTAGGGGCCCAGTGTCACAATGGATTTCCAGAAAAGAGCTAAATCTCGCCTAAAACTGGGATACTATCTCTCTGAAGCAACAAGAGCTAGACTGCAAAGCCAAAGCTGGATTTGACTTCAACTCAGCCCATTTACATAATAGACGAAAAGATAAGTACTTGATGCGATTAGTAATTTGGACAAACCTTGCTCCAAAAAACTAGCAACAATAGTATGTGCATCTGGACTTCCCTTCCACCGCTGGAGGAGGGGAATTCTGTTTTCCTGCTCATCGCACAAACGTCAAACTGACCCGAATGTATGGTTCTTCTTCCCCTTTCCACCTCTTTGCAAAGAAACAGAGATGGTTGACAAGGCTCGACCACTATTTACTGGAATTTACGCTAACTCTCACACGAGTGGTAGTTCTTTCTAGGAGTGATTGTGGCTAAATCATTGAGCAGATTGCAAGAAAAAAATAAAGAAATGAACAAAAATCGAGATCAAAGGCATGTTCTTTTTGGAGGGGCGGGGTAGCGTGGAGATGATAAGGTCTGATGGCCGGTAACACTTTTGAAAAAGTCACGCCACGCCACTGCCAAGCGATGTTAATATGAAACAAATTAGTTACTATTTTAAATATCACTAATTCTATCAAAGTGGCTCGGTATTCTTGGGAGATATCGATTACTTGATATAAAGGAAGGAAACGGTCACATAAGGGCGTTTTCCTAGCCTTTGGTGAACAGTCCTCCACATGGAAGAACATCGTAATAAAAGCAGACTCTATGACAGATGGTCCGACGCACACGGTGAAAATTCCCCTCGAAAAGAGCACGATGTGTGCATTTCAGAGGCAGTTTATACATGGAGACCGACCCTCCAGCATGTGCAATTAGTACTTTTGAGTATATTTGCATCATGGAATTTTGAGGACCAAAGGAAATTGCTAATGTCTCTAATTACGGGCCAGAATTCTGCACGTCTTTTGTGCAAATTGCACCCCCCCCCCACACACACACACGCACACACGCCGAAGCGGAAACGCCAAGAGGATCATGGGAATAGGAAGGTCATTACATTCAACTGTAATATTCTATTCAGTCAAACACATTCAGCAAGTGCACAAGCGTTTATACTTCCAAATACCTATTTCCCTTAAAACATATGGACACTTTGCAGAAAGTTAAACGATTGTCAGGAAACTGTAAATATGTGTACCTTTCCATATGTCGACAAGTATGGAATACATATACATAATGATATGGGATAATTGAATGAAGTATGGAATGAATATTTCATTTTATTCATTCTAAAACCAGAAGTGCTTTATTTATAAACCTTATAAACCAACACACGTGTAGTTCAGGATAGTCTGGTCAGATATAGATAGTTAAAAATAGCACATGCTCGGGCTTGGTCCACAGACTCCTGAGAGTGAGTAGTGTGTATGTATGTACCGTATGTATCTGTGTATATGTGTGTGTACACCGTGTTTCAAAACGATTTAAACTATTTCAGCTCATTATACTTTATTTACGTCTTCTTCTTCTCTTCCATTCCCTTATGCCGTTAAGCGTCGGGTACCTCGTTCTGTCCATCTCATCCACTCCGTCCGGTCTCGACTCATTCTTCTCATTTCGTTCTTAGTTTTTCCATATTTTAATCCTATCTTTTCTATTCTATCTTCCCATGTATTTCTTGGCCTGCCTCTTCCTACTCTACCCTCAACCCTCATCTCCATCACTTGCTTGGCTTTCCTATCTTCATTCATTCTATTTACATGTCCATACCACTTCAGCTGGCGTTCCTCTACTACGTCAGTCATTGTCTTCTTTTGTTTTACCTCTTCTCTTATTCTTTCATTTCTTATTCTGTCTCTTCGAGTTTTCCCCACTGTTCTTCTAAGATATTTCATCTCTATTGCTTGAAATTTACTTAGATGTTTGTCTTGGAGTGCTAAGCTTTCTGTGCCATAGCCCATGATGGGAACTACAATTGAGTTGTAGAGTTGCATTTTTGTTTTTATACTGATCTCTCTTTTTCCCACCAAAGTATTACTCATTTGATAATATGCTGATGCTGCCTTCTTTGTCCTATTCATTATACAAGAAAAAAGAAAACATCTTGGTGGAATGAAGAAGTGAAACAAAAAGTAAAAAACAAAAAGGAAGCATGGAAAAAATATATTATGTCTCAGACAGAAGAACATAGAAGGAAATACATTGAAAAAAGAAATGAAGTCAAGGAAATAGTGAAGGAAGCTAAAATAACATCCTGGGAAAAATTTGGAAATATGGTTGAAGAAAAAGCTAGAGAAAATAATACAAGGCAATTTTGGAAAGTTGTAAAGAACTTGAGAGGAAAATATGGAAAAACAATAAGAACCATTAAAGATGGAGAAAAATTGATCACAGAAAAAAAGGATGTGTTGGATATATGGCGGAAACACTATGGTGAAAAATTCCAGAAAGAAAATAATAACCCAGAGGAGGTAGGGGTGATATATGGACCATACATGGAGGTACAAGACTCAGATATAGAAGGGGAAATAAAGGAAGATGAAGTACAAATAGCAATAGAACTGATGAATACAGGAAAAGCAGCAGGATCCGATGGAATAAATCCAGAATTAATAAAATATGGAGGTATGGAAGTAGTTAAGAATTTAACCAAGATGTTTCAAAGAATATGGAAGGAAAACAAAATACCAAATGAATGGAGGAAGAATATCATTATCCCACTACATAAGAAGGGCAGTAGCTATGACTGTAATAACTACAGAGCAATATGCCTCTCATCAGTCGCTTATAAATTATACACAAGGATACTAGAAAGACGTCTCAGAAAAGTGGTGGAGGAAGATATGGAGGAGGAGCAGGCAGCATTCCGCCCTAAAAGGCAAACACAAGATCATATATATACTATAAGAACGATTATGGAAAAAAGAATTGCCAAGAACAAGGACACATACCTAGCTTTTATAGACCTAAAAGCTGCTTTTGATTCAGTCCCTAGGCAATATGTATGGGAAGCATTGGAGGCAAAGAAAGTACCAGTAAGATTGTTGAATGCAATAAAAATTGTATATAATAATCCTGTAGGAATAATTAGAGTAGATGGCGAATACTCAGGTGAATTTGACATTGAGAAAGGCATAAAACAAGGAGATAGCCTCAGTCCAATCCTATTTAACGTCTTTTTAGACGAAATTGCTAAAATATGCAAACGACGAACACACAGAACGAAGATAGGTATGTGGAGATTAAGGCCAGTATATATCCAAGCACTATTATATGCCGATGATATCGTACTGATATCAGATACACCTGAGAGACTTCAGCAAGCAGTGGAAGAATGGTATGAAGAACTTAAAAGGAAAGGCATGAAGATTAATATAGAAAAGAGTAAGATCATGCGGGTGACTAAAGAGGACAAGGAAAATGAAGCCCTGAATATAATATGCGAAGGGAAACAACTAGAGAAAGTAGAAACATATGAATACTTAGGAACTATCATAAGTAACAGTGGGAAAATTGATCAAGAGATACTTTATTTACAAATTGTCAAAATAAGATACAATTTCACCCATATGTAATGTAACTGTTAAAGTTTAAGTGCCAAAGGTTATCCCGAAGTTAACTCACAAATGCTCAAGGTGAGAACCATGGGCGTCGGGAAGGAGGGGGGTCGAACTGGTCGGTGGACCCCCCTTGGAAATTGACATTATTCATTTAAAGATACAAGAAAGTCGAAAGTTTGTTACTCTTATTGTTAGGAACAGAAATGAAGTTCATTTAGTTAATATTCGAACAGAATAATCAAAGTAAAAATGCATTGGATCGAAAAAAGTGAGTGATAAATACAGCAACAAGGTTATATTCTCTCGTACCATTTCATCCAAACAACAAATGGTTCCTCAGTTTTCAAAATTCTGATAATTACAGTTGTAGGTGAGAGGCCACACAACACACTTTATGAAAGAAATAATCCCCCTAACATTTAAAGCCTTTTCTTGAACGAGACGTGCAAAGGTTAATATCAAAATGCATTCAGATACTAACTGCAAAAATGCAAAAGAAATAATGGAAAATACGGTATGCGGCAAAATATACAGTACTGAAACTCGCGCATCTCGAACACGTTGTTGCGTTTGTCGAAGGGGCATAGCTCCAGCTGCACGTGTTCGCAGTAGTGAAAAGGAAGTTGAGTTGTGCAGTTGTTGTTGGAAATGGGTCTCTCGACGGAGGAAAAAGTATTCATAGTTGAGCATTATTTCCGCTCATACGGAAGCGGTCGTGAAGGTGGACCGAGTTTGAAAAAGGTGACTGGTCTATATGCAACCCAAATGACAATCGTCCACTCCACATGCCCTAACCTAACCTAACCTTAGGTTTCCTGACAGTTATGCAACCCAAAAGGCACGATTGTTATTTGGGTTACATATAGACCAGTCACTATATTGTAACATGTCTTATACTTTTGTTCATCTTTTCATTTCAATACTTTATATTTTGGCGCATACTGTAGTTGTGATGGAGTGATCAAAGGCATGTGAATCGAGTCTCCCCATTTAAATAATAATAACACTTATTATTATTATTTCGAATAAAATTTATTTTTGTTAGTTTATAATAAAACTTACTATTTTTCTACTATTCAACTTTTATCATTTGCCCGACCCCCCCCCCCGCAAAAATTTCTGGCGACGCATGTGGTGAGCACCCTTCGTTAAGCCGCGTTTACACCTAACACATGTTACCAACAAATGTTGGTAACATTTCGGAAAAAGCTTGTGAATTTGTTATCAACATTTCATGTTAGCAGCATATTTCCCCTGTTGGCAACAGAAATTTTGTTATTCACAAGAAGTCGGTAAAGATCAAAGAACGTTCACAATATTTGTTACCAACACATGTTAATAGAGCCTTTTCGATGTTAGCAACATTTCCCCCGCTTCCCCTCCCGCCAGTAACAGCCAGCCAGCGAGTGCGAGAGCATCGTTTCATGGTGTGTTTTGTTTTGTAATTTATTTATCATGGAAAATCTTGTGAGTGAGATGGAGTGGCCAAAGGATCAAGTGCTCAACTAAGTTGAATTGTTCCGCGAGAAGCCTGTCCTTTCGGACCAAACTTGTCCACAATTTGAAGACATACACCAACAGGCCACTTCCGCTACAATTAGTACTTGCCCGCAGTGAAAGTTTCACCCAAAATCGGTCTTTTCTGTTGCGCCAAAATGACACATAATGCTACAGAGAGTACTCCACAGTCGGCAACCAACTGAGGTCATGCAGCCAAAATGTTAACCAAAAGTTATTAACAAAAATAAAGTCAAACTAGTGTTGTGGTTACCAAAATTTGTTGACAATATCTGTTGCTAATCGCGTTGGTAACAAAAAGTTTATATCATTTGTTGGTAACATTCGGTGTAAACGCGGATTTACTCTGCACATGTCAATCTAACTCTATCCAGACACATTTCAGCATATTCTCATAGTTTTTCGCTTGTGGATCTTTATGCAATCGTGCACGAAGCTGACGTGGCACACTAACGACCGACCTACTCTCATAAAATGTTTTTTCCGCACTACACACAGTCATTTTACGACTGGTCAGCTTGGCACCTGGCGGCAGAATTTAGAACTTCTGGGACCTTTCCAAAAAAAAAAAAAACTTAAGGATTTGTTCGAATGTATTTCACGGAATATTTGAGCGGCGATTATGTTGTATTGCTCATGGAACGTGTTTTTAGCGTTCAAATCAATTTTGAAACACGCTGTATATACAGAGTGAACCAAAAGTAGGTGGAGAGAAGGAGGAATAGGGTTTGTGTTAGGGATATACTTTAGCAATGGTGTTCATTATAACTATGGTGTTTGTGTTATAATATATTAAACTAAAGTTATTTAAATTGAATCTTTTTTGGAATAACTTTGAATTTTGAATAATTTTGGATAACATTATGTGGACCGATGAAGCTTCTTTCAAATTATCCGGTCATATTAACAGACATAATTGTGTTTACTGGTATAGTGAGAACATGCATTTAACATTAGAGCAACACCTAAACCAATCTGGCGTCACTGTTGGGGGTGGTATTTCAAGTTATGGTGTTTTAGAACCATTTTTTTATGGAAGAGTCATAGGCGATATATATCTCGAAATGCTAATGAGTCAAGTTGTTCCACAGTTACAACAACTGCCTAATTCACATGACCTGCACTTTCAACAAGATGGGGCCCCTCCACATTATGCAAGAGCAGTCAGTGAGTATCTCCATGAAACATTTCCTGAGAAATGGATTGGCCGAAGAGGGCAAATTGATTGGCCAGCACGTTCACCTAACTTAACCCCAATGTATTTTTTTGGGGGGTGAGTACTCAAGAATTTGAAAAATTACATAAGCGATGCATTTCAAGAAATTAATACACAAGGAGACCTATGCAAAAATATTTGTCGAAGCGTGAAAGGTAGACTTCAAAGCTGTGTAAATTGTGATGGACAGCAGTTTGATTACCTGCCTTGATAAAATTTTCAGTGCTTTAGTATTGTATACAACAAAATTTAATTGTAAATGTTATGATTTACTGTCCACATACTTTTGGATCACTCTGTACATTGCTCCATTTCTGGCGGTTTGGAACGGTACGCCCGACGGGTACCTCTTTCACTTATGACCCTTCCACAATATTTCAAGTAGTTCTTATGATGAACACAATGACAAATAAAGCTGAAGAGTACCGGAAATGTTCTTCTCAGAGAAAAAAGTACTCTTGTCTGTGTGTGTGTGCATACACACGCACGCCCGGTTTAATTAATATAATGTTGCTTGAAAGCACGTAATTCAAATGTCACACATTTTTATCTTTAATTGTTTTTTTTGTCCCCCCCCCCCCCCCCCGTTATGACACTCTCATGGGAAATGGACAAGTGCTGCATTTGGAAATCGTCCTTGTTCTCTGGAACGGAAAGCAAAGAGCCACAGATTATTGCATTAACAGCTGCACAGACTCCCCGCTTCTTGCCTTCCCGAAATAGAAAGCGGCTGTGTTTTTTCCTAAGGGGGAGGAGGGGGGGCAACAACGCTAGCAAAGGATTTGCGAACCGATTCTCGTGACGGCACAAGAAGTTAATAACACGTTTTCCTGAATCAATATTTTCCATCGTCAAATCCTTTCGCGTGTTTTTCCTGGGCACCAGGGCAAGAAGTCTGCCTGCTGCATATTCATAGATTCGACTGTCATCTGGAGTCCCCCCGCTGCATTATCCCCCTCCGCCCCCGCCACAGCGCCAATCTGTGCTGAATGCGAATGAATTAGGCAGAGGGCACCACCGTCAGGTTCTGTAGGACATGCTACCCTCCCAGAGGCCTTCAATAATTTTCACTTTATTTCCAATATTTCTGTCGTGAGGTAAGCATATCTATGAGGTATGTTATTTATTCAGCTTCTTCCTCTCTATTAAGACAATGTCTGGTTTGTTTGTCAAAATGGTTATCTCTGTAAAAGCCCGCTTTGGACGTAAGCATTTTGCTTAATATTTCAGCAACGTCGGAATTCTATCGTGTAAAGTAAAGAAGTCTTACAGAATGTAGCATAGCTATTCCATGGCATATTTCACAGATAGAATCTGTCCTAATTTCCTGAGCATCATAACCAATCAGAAGCGAGCTCTAGGTCACGAGTGCTGATGTAACAGCGGCCGAGTGAGATGTCAAGATGTACACACGATTTCCTGTAAAATCCAGGTTCGACAGGCATTGACAAGCTTTGCGACACACAAACAGTTGCTCTTCGTAAACGAATTTTCCAACTTGATCGAACAGCAACTCGATGTGCTGGACAAATCTTGGTGCAGTAATAAAACTTGTTTTCACTTGAGACACTTTCCAAAGCACGAAGTCTTTAAGAAACACCAATGACATTAGGCGAACTGGGATCGAAGATTGAACAACGTCATCCGTCACTTGAGAAACTCTGAATCGAGTTTTTGAGAATATGTGTATTCAACACGTGAAGTCTTGAGCAGACACGGTGGATAATTTGAACATGTTATGTAAAAAAAAAAAATGAACTACATTCTTTAGACAACTGTAGTTCCTTTGCCTGTGGGACGGAAAGAAAATTAATTATAAATTTCTGTTATCCACGCGTTTCATTCGAAATATCCAGTAGAAGTCGTGAAATTCTTGTAAAACATAAAATACAGAAATCAACTTGAGAGTTGCGTGTATTACATCATATCCCATAATACATCTTAAAACAGTAACAGTGATGATGAGTTGTCTTTCTTCTTATCAAAGATTTTATCGGTAACAGAATTAAATTGTGAATGTTACAAAAAGATGACAGTCGCACAATAGACAACCTTTCAACAATCAATAGGCTACAAAATAATTATTTGAATGATTGATTAATTTGTTGTTTTAAGTCCACTTTATGCATAGGAAGGCTAATCGGGACTGGACCTACAGTTTAAAGTGGGACCCAAATCACTGTGCCATGTGCCTCCACCGGGTATCAAACCCGGGGAATTCTTTGAATGAGAACGAAGTTGTTTGTGTGTATTGCTGTAATATGAGGAGATGACGAGAAGGTAGTGAGTGTTTAGATAGAGAAAGAGAAGTGATTTAGTGTGGGTTGTTATTGCTGCTACAACTATTTTTCGTTGTCTTCTTCTTCTAAGATCGCTAAACCCAACCAGCCTATCCTAACAACGAACACATTTCACAAACACCACAAATCTACCAGCCAATGGCAATGCTTAAAACAGTTGTAGCGGCAATCACTACCATTAAAGTGAGGGTAGTGAAGCGTGTATAATTCTCAGTGCATACAGGAGTGTGAGAATGTGGGATAGAGGAACACCAAAATAAGATACACATATCAAATAATTCATACAGGGGCTTTTTCAGAAATGAGTAACGAGATGGAGCAAACATTTACCTCAGTTGAACTTTGATAACCAAAAGGAAAATAGCTGCAATTCTGAGAGAGAGTTTAGAATTCGAATCGTTCTTTTAAAAATAAAAAAAAATCAGGAATTCGCAAGATGCGCCAACTGTAGACTGTAGTATTTATATGCTCTTATTATACTTTTTACTACTGCTTCAGACTGGGGAGAGAGAGAGAGAGAGAGAGAGAGAGAGAGAGAAACAACATAGATCAATAACTCTTGTGTCAATCGGGACTTTGGTACACCAGAGATGTTGAAAGTTGACGTTCTCCAGTCATTGTAGTCCAAATCCAGAGAAATCATCGCTTCTGATAGAATCTGTCAGTTGCAGGCTCTGGCTCCGAGATTTCTTCACCCAATCACCGCTCAAGGGTCTTTCATCTCTGGGACAGCCGGTCAAAAATCGTTTAACGTCGCTCGTACCGTTAGATTAACAGCCAATGATGGCCTCCGACGAAGCAAGCTTTTCCTTGCATTGACACAACCAAACACCTTGTTAGAGAAAGACACTTCAGCTGCCCTGACTAAGCGCGTCGTATTTTCGCTGCTGCCATCTGTGTCGAGGCGCGAAACTATTAACAAGCAGAACGCGGTATTATTCCTCTCCAGAATGGCTTTGAGGACAGTTGATTGGCGTTTCATTGAACAAATGCAAAAGTAAGAGTTATTTTAGTTCAGCTAATTAAATTACTACCCAGGAGCGAAAAAAAACAGACTTCTTGCCGTTCTTCAGAATGTTAACCAGTATGATACATTAAAAATCCCCCAAAATTCAAGCTGATTTTAACTTTTGTGTTATTTATTTATAACCAATTCACATATGGGAAAGAGGCGAGAAACAAAAACTGTTCTATTCGATGAACTGGAGGTTTTCTGTTCTTATATTTTTTTCGTAATATCAATTTATTTTACGCCACGACTTTTGCAAAAAAAAATCAATAAATAACCGAAATAAAAAAGGAAGAAAGAATACGAAATTAAATGTATGAAAGCAGCAGCTACATTAGTGAATTTTGTTTGAAATTCTAAAACTCTCATTTAACACATTCAACTCTCATCAGTAAGGAATGCTGTCGCAACGTGTCATGACAGATCCACCTGTATAAATTTCACCTTGGTATGTGCGATTGTATGTACAGTACTTATAAATCTCTCGATGGCGGATTTCTATAAAACAAATTAAGCTTGCTTCTCGAGAGCACTGTGTCATATCATACCCAGAAATCACCTCAGTCGATTGAACCCGAGCGTCGTAGCGCGATGTGATAACCACACAGCTACAGGGGCCGGCTCTCAGTCGATCGATTGATTGATTTTGACATTATGGGCATATCAGCACATAGGTTATTTTTGTCCATCACTCATTACAGGGATATGTTTCTTAACTAAATTAACATTGAGAACAGGCCCCAAACAAGAAATGTTTATACGAGGGTTGGGGAGTAAGTCATGACAACCCAGTAATAATTCGACAGTCGAAGGATGTATTAAAAATATGTTATATACAACTGAAAGAGTATCCATTATGGATATTTTGTTGGAAGGAATCATGAAAGAAAACCCAAGTAACAATGTGACATACACATGTATTAATGTACAAGTTACAAAAACCTGTCTAACCCTGTGACATTCACATGTGCACATGTTACAAAAACTTGTCTGATTATGACAAACCTTCGAAATAATCTCCCGCATTGTCCACAGCACGCTGCCATCGATGTGGAAGAGTTCCTGCAGCGACATCTACGACGTGCCGTTAGGGAGAAGCGTCCAGATCTACTGCATAATGCAATCATACTCCACGATAATGCAAGGCCACATAAGGCAGCTTGTGTACGGGACCTACTGCGCAGCGTGCTGTGGACAATACGGGAGATTACTTACTCCCCAACCCTCGTATACAGCGCGCTTCAAAATGGTTTGAACGATAAGAAACCGTTCCAGGAGCGATAAAACTTTAGCAACAATTAAAGTTCTATGTAAATACTTTCAAACCATATCCTCGAGTTTTGTTTGCAATGGTCGTAGTAGTTCCAAATTTCTCCACTAGGTGGCAGGGTGATAAGTTCCTGTGGTGCAGAGAAAGCTTTTTGCGTCCTACAGTTTCACGTTCGTCGGTCTGTTGTTAGTGTTCAGCGTGAGTTTCGTACAAAATTTCGTAAAGAACCACCATCAAAGATCTCCATACGTAAGTGGTATGATCAATTCAAGACAACGGGACGCATTTGGGAAGGAAAATCATCCGGAAGACCGTCCACGTCTGAGGCAGATGTCGAGAGAGTTCGAGCTAGTTTTCAACGCAGCCTGCAAACGTCTACAAGATAAGTGAGTCAAGAGCTAACAATACCTCGAGCAACTGTTTGGCGCATAGTGTGTAGGCTTTTAAAGATGTATCCCTATCGAGTGCAGTTGTTACAACATTTAACACCTAATGATCACACGTCCCACAAAAAAAATTATGAGTCAGTTCTAGAGTTATGCAGTGGTGATGATGGTTTTATTGACAAACTTTGCTTCAGTGATGAGGCTACGTTCCATGTGACAGGAAGAGTGAACAAGCAAAATGTTCGCATCTGGGGGACTGAGAATCCTCGTCAAATCGTTGAAGTTGTGCGTGATTCACCGAAGACTAATGTGTTTTGCGCCATTTCATCTACCAAAGTGTACGGTCCGTACTTCTTTCACAAGAAACTGTGACTGGACAAACATTCCTACACATGCTTACTACAAATTACCTTAATAACAGACTGCCAGACCGCTGGATTGGGCGATCTACTCAAAATGATCAACAGTTACTACGTTGGTCACCAAGATCCCCGGATTTAATCCTCTCTGATTTTTTTCTGTTGGGACATCTAAAGGACATTGTGTACAAACCTCCTCTACCTGCAGATGTCAATAAACTGAAAGAGCGCATTACTGCTGCAGTGCAAACTGTTGATGCAGACATGTTGAAACGGGTCTCGGTGGAATTCGATTACCGAATTGATATATGCAGGGTAACAAAGGGGGCTTACATAGAACATTTTTGAGATACTGTGTTCAAAATTTTATCAAAAAAACTTGGGACAGTTTTAGGAATTACATGTAACATTTAAAGCAATTTGGACGAAAAATAAAAAATATATATAAGTAGTTGAAATCGTTCACATCATTTTGAAGCAGCCCGTATATATTAAAAACTTTCTCATTATTTAAAAAAAAACATATTCATTCATTCATTATTTAACAATAATAAAATATCCTCACCTATTAAAATTTGAGGCTGTAAAGGAACACTCGACACACACAAGGACAAACACAGAGCAAAAACAACCCCCACAGTTGATTATTCCGACCGTGAGTTCAGGCACCAGAGACTCATTGGCCTGCAGAAAGTAGTTACAAGGGTGTACTATGGATAAGTGAGGTAAGCCGGAAGTCCTAGGTTCGAACCCTGCTCAAGGAAAGGATGTATCGCTGCTTTGTTCTTGATTGCTGTAGTTTGACATCAATCTGAACAAATTTGTTTCTACTTGTGGACAAGCGAAAACAGAATAGATCCTCGTGAGGGAAAAGTAAATTCCAAGACGATCTTACAATTGCTTCTTCATTATTTTCTCCTCCGGTTAAAGGAAGAGAAAAATCGCCACATTCAAGAAATAAAAAATACCAAAGAATTAACTTGATGCATTAATTACAGGTAGGTCGATCTCCTTGTGATTAATTGTACCTCACTGGCGATACGTGTGCAGAGGTACCAGGATTACGCAGGATTAATGTGTCATTCCAGACAACACTTAGCTACACGCTATTAGGAGAACGCTAAACTTTATAAATTAATGGAAATTGCGTACAATTTTCCGCGACAGGCAAAGGATCGACTTCCCCTTCTGAAAGCTGTTAAGTTCGAGCTGTGCTAACGACTCCTGGTAGTGCTCAACAACGTACTCCGAGTCAGGAAGATGCTTAGGGTTTCGGAAGTCTGTCATAATTAAGTAGCTTTTCTTCCCATTTGGGTAATCGCAATTAGGTGAAATTGGTCCAGCACCAGGACCAAAGATGTCCAGGACTCAGAGGCCAAAGTTTTCCACTCTACGCTCAGACCTGACTCTGTGCCATTGCGAGATGCTAAGAAGCCAGAGCCCCTCCAGGTTCGAATCCCGGTCGCGCATAGATGTATCATCGGGTTTATCCCCCTCATCGTCGCGGTTAACGTAAGAGATAGAAGAGTGACGTAAAAAAAATACGAACAGAAAATAGCAAATCTAGACTGGACATAAATTTTGAAGTGGAAGCCGAACCGGTGTGCAATAGAGAATCAAACACGGGACTCCTTGATTTGAAGTTCAGACACTATAGCATCAGGACAACCAAGGCCAGTACTCGAACCTGGACACTTCATTGATAAGTCCGTTGTCTGTCTCTGCATACCCCCCCTGTGTGTGTGTGTGTGTGTGTATTTCTAAACCTGTCCAGTAAATTCAATTACTGTCAAAGAAAAAGGTTTTCTAATTTGTACACGTAAACAGTTTACTCATAATACAATTTAATTTTCATCTTACGATCTTACTTTGTATTTTTCTTGTTTATTTCACATATCTTTTCCATCCCTATAGGTTCATCTCGACGATGAGGATGAATGAAGAATTCATGAAACACCCTGTAGCTAGTAAGACAAACAGTCATCTGGGTGGCTGAGTGTCTAAAGTGCTCGACTAACCTAAGGTTTCCGTCTTGAAGTCCAGACCTGGAAATTTATGTTCCTTCATGAATGTCCCTTCATCAAATTCATCTATCGTCGCGATTAGCCACAAGTGTCAGAAAAGAAACGACTTGCCTAAGTTCTGAACCCAAATACTATACTAAACATTCCATCACTAAGATTGGCTCCTGCTACAATTGCTCGAGTATTAGTATCTAAGACGTTTAAAATTTGCAAGTTTTAAACACGCTGTTTGATCGTTGTGCTCAGTGGGAAACTGCTGAAAGACATGTCCTGGTATTTAAAACTAGTGATTTTTTTTTTTCAAGTAGCCCTGAGTTGTTCTGTGAGGATCTGGCAACTCTAGGTTGGTGATTAGCATCCTTAGTGCCTGCAGCGACAAAGTCTTGGAAAGAGCTTTCAGCAATGAATGTACTCTATTTGGCATCAGCAAGCAAAGATAGGTATTCCGTCATTTTCATTCAACGGAAACATTTCAGGATTTTGGGTTAAGGAAGAAGAAAGGGAAAGAAAAAACTAAATCCTTGCAGAATTCTAAAAAAACGGATAATTCTTGCTCCTGGCGTTACAAAAGGTCTTGGTTACATATTCCGGATCGTGACTGTACAAGCGGAAATCCAAGGGATGAAAAGGTTGAAGCAGAAGCACCTTCATTACCACGCGATTTGATGGGGTGGGGTGGAGGAGGAAGAGGCATGCAGAAAAAAGATGCCGTGTACAATAAGGGTGGAGGGAGACTTAACGAGCGACATGTCGCCTGTCACCGTTGGCTGGAGAGCAAATTCTGATTCCTGCATTCAGAACTAGAGCACGAGGTTTCGGAATTAATGGTCAGGATCTGGTAACACTTACGGCGATCTTCACTTTTTTTTATCCCCTTGCACTCGCTTCGTAATTACATCGTTTGCTTGGGACGAAATTATTGAGACATGAGTGTTGAAATGATGCTCGAGAAGGCACGAATTCAACCGTATCGTATCTCAGGATAGATTATAATGTGAGATTCCAAGGTTTTGTGATGCAAAAACGTACTCTCTTGTTATCGGCTGGTGTGATTTCTGGGTAATTTGTTTTCATAAATCAACCGACGTGAGATTTGTAAATGGATACGATCGCGCATGCCAAGGTAAAATTTATACAGGTGGATCTGTGTGACACTTCCCGGCAGCGTTCGTTTCTGTTTGAGTTGAATGTCCTAAATTAGAGTTTGGGAATTTCAAACCAAATACGTTCATTCTTGTAGATACCCTTATGGTGGAATATGATCTCGGTGTCTAGAACACGAATATATGTCAATCCAGTATTGCATGTGTATATATACAGGGTGTCTCCGTAAAACAGCGACAAACGTTCACAGAGCGTACAGGAGATCAAGACCAACAATTGTCTTAACATTTTACTCCTTGAGGCCTACTACCTCTTGGGTTAATGAGTATGAATGATGAACTGATGAAATGCATAATGAGGCAAACACAATGATACATCATTTATGGTCTAACCAGGGTTCGGATCTGGGATCTCTGACTTTGTAGAGCATTGCACAGACCAGCCCGCCATGAGCTCGGCTAGATGCTCACATAATTATATCCATCTTTACTCGTTTCTGACATTTTCAAAACTCTGTGCAGACTACATTTTAGGAAGTTTTGAAACAAAACTATCAGCACTTTGATCATCACTTGCTTGAGCTACAATATGGCAAAGAACACTTCATATATGGTTAGGGTAAGGACGGGGCAAACGGACACCCTAAGCACAATTTTCAAAATAACTGCGAAACATTTATTGAAAAATGAAAATAACTATTGCCATAAAAGGTGTGAACCTTCAGTTAACACATGGTATCACATAATATGCAAGCAAATTTACAAAGCCTCTTGAAAAGAGTCTGATCAATTCCCGGATACGGCAGTGTCCGTTTATTCCGCACGTTCGGGGCAGACGGACATTTGATCGGGGCAGATAGACACGTGATGATTTATGAACTATCATTACTCTCACAATAACAACACACATAATATGGGTCATTTCCCTTTACAACACAATTTACATGGAACCAGAGAGAACACTCTAAGCACTGAACCCAATTTTTACCCTGGTTTTACACATCTTTGCATTTACGGCACTTATCACTTGTGGTGCGTATAAACTTCTTTGATATTTTGCTGCAGCATGCAGTTTTTTGTATTTGAGGCAAGAGATGAAGGAAGGATCCCTCAATACATGTGATTGCCCAGTTTTTTTCTTGCTGCAGGTCCCAGAAGTTGATGGCGAAGGGTTTAGCTCCTCAGAACTTCCACGAGATGACACATCCTCTTCTCTTGCTGTAGGCTCTGATGATCGCTAATCTTGAACATGGACACTTGCAGGAACAAAGACATGCCCAGGCAGTCGTTGTGGATTAATGGGATATATTCCATAAGCATTGAACCTATTCACAGCATTGTTCGTTCTCGATGACTCACCATCCTGTAACAAGGGCACATTGTATTAGAAACACAAACATTTGAAGGGTACAAAATGCATTCTATTCAATTCACACTTGCCATTTCCATTACTGAGTCAAATATACATAAGTATATCAATCAAAAAGCACCTAACAATACTTAAATGCAATAAAATTCATCTATGTCCGTTTGCCCCAAGGGCAACCTGTCCATCTGCCCCACTTGTAGCCTTTGACTTTACATTCCGAAAAAGTCCACCAGATGGCAGCACAATGTTGTCGACACATGTGTGTATATATAAAGGAATCACTGCCTTCACCACACTTCAAATCACAACTTCGGCGGGACCATAGTAACCTATGCAATCCTTGTGTTTAGTATTCAAGATTTTGCACGTACATTTTCTGCTTACCTGGTCAGGTTTTTATGCTGGATTCGCATTTCTTCTTTACGATTTTTTCCGATGCTCAACACAACTGCTCGCAAACGTTCAGGTTCGTACACAACTCCAACTGCTGCACTGTTGCTAACTTCAAACCGAATATATTCGTACTTTTCTTAGGGGATGTCCGTTTGCCCCAGTGTCCGTTTGCCCCGTCCTTACCCTACGTGATTTAACAGGGGTTAACATTGTTCCCACGCTGTGTTAAGTTTGGGGCTTCGTATATGAAACCTTTAAAGCCCCTATGATAACTGGAACGACTCGTCACGTCTCTCCCTAAAGGCGCAATAGTACCGGTCATCATGTAATCAAAGGATACCGGGTTCGATCCCTGGTGCATAGTTGTTCCTTTCTCATTTGAAACTGTAGGTCCAGTCCCAATTAGCCTGCCTGAGCATAAAGTGAACAAGCTTCTGGTCTGGCATTCCAGAACAGTGAATGAAGTTCATTGCCATGTTTCAATACGGTAGACTTTAAACGTACCATAACTAAACTATATTTGTCTCGGTTGATGTGAGCAGAGAGATTTTTAATTATGTTTTTTAACTGATAAGTGAACATAACGTGAAAGTAGGAAATTAATTTCACAAAACTGCTGAAATTATACTATTAATTTTCAACGACAGGCTTTCCAAAATCATAGCAATGCCTCTCATTAGCACTGACATTAACAACTCTAGTTATGCTTCTTCCTCCAAGTGGCATATCTCGTCAACCAATGCCCGTTTATTAATTTTGATTGACTCACTCTATATATATGCCTTGTCATACGTCACAGATGTCGAGATACTATATTAGCCTTGCTAGTTGTCACGTTGTGTCTCATGTATGCAAAAATGAACAAGTGTAATTGTGACTGGCGTGAACATGTTTCCCATGCTTTTCTAGAGTGTTAACTATGCACGTCAAAATGCTTTAAAACCTGCCGTCGGTCCGTGTAAATAGCGTCGTTCTTCCAGCCACAAGATGGCTCTGGTGTCGCATAAAAAAATCTCATGTGCTTAGTGTCTGACTGTTCTTTAATTTAACGAACGTCGTCATTTATTTTCAGCGATGGTTGTGCATGTCGATGTGGGTAGTTGATACGCTTCCAAAACACGGCGACGTTATGATCAATGCTAGCAGTCGAAACTCGTTGGCCACCTATCAAGGTACATTCAGCGTTTCATAATGGAGACAAATACACTAATGGTTGCAATTGTCATGACAAAATGCTTCGCCAAGGGAGTGAGGTCAGTGTGACGGATTAAACAGCTTGGACTTTGTGTGTTTGAGGACGAGCGTAACATGTAAACGAATTGGTGGTTTTGGCTCGTGGGTTGCTAAGGGGAGGGTTATTTCCATAGCTCGTTTGTGCCTAGTCAAGCGTCATATTCGATGATTGAATACCTGCGGTCGACATTGTGAGTAGAGAGGATCGTGACTGCAGTACACTCTTGTCGTACGCATTATTATGAGTCTCTGTTTGCCATTTTCTTGTTTGTACTGCATTAGCAGCGACCGGGGGCAAGGGGGCGAGGTCTGAATGATGGATCGTTGACGGGAAAGAGGTACAAGTTGTGGTATTTAATGCAACACCTGACAATATCGGAAGATTAAAATATATATACGAGGGTACATCAATAATCTGGTCGTAAACGTTTTGTTCGTAGATGGCAGTACTTGTCGGCCCATTACGTGCTTGCTTTCGTGCGCGTGAATGATGCGCACTAAAACAGATTAACAAGTCGAACCGTGCAGTTGTACGTTTCTGTCAGCTGTGCAATATCAGCGTTCACTGAAGATATAGATTAATACCTCCGACATTATCGGTCTTCAAATTTTGACATATTTCAGTTGCAATTGTATCCTTTTTATTTATATTTCTCTGTTTTCGATGAATGATAAAATAATGAAGCAGATGAACTGACACTTGGACTCGAACCTGAAACAATCAGTAGGAAAAATTAGAATCGACCAGTCAACGCGCCAGACGACCACCGACCGATGTGCCTGCTATTTTAGTCTTGAAACATCCACTCTGGCCTTACATTGGACTACAAACCAATGCACCTTGGCCAATGAATGTGTATCATCCTCATTCTTAATGAAAACTCGTTCAATATTTTGCACCCTTTCAAGCCAAGGTTTGAAACTTGTCAGGGTATTCCATAATATACGAGGTACCCCCCAAAAAAAACCGGAATCATAATGTTGCGCGGATTACCGACGTAGTTACGGCTTGAGCTGCTAGGTGTCATTAGTATGGAATATCTTGCATCAATCTGCAAGTTGGCATTATTCTGTACTGAGCGGTTCGTTCGTAGTGCTGCATTGTTTGTGGTGTTGCGGCAAGAGTCTGGCGATTTTTGAGTGATTGTTGAGATGGCGGACCACAAGGAGCAAAGGATCTGTCTTAAATTTTGTTTCTTGTTGGGAAAAAACGGCTGCCGAGACCATTGTTATGCTTCGCCAAGCTTTTAATGAAGCTGTTTTGGGAAAGACACAAGTCTACGAGTGGTTTTCACGGTTCAAAGATGGCGACATGTCAACTGAAGACTTGCCAAGGCCTGGCCGTCCTTCGACAGGCAGAAATGAAGAAAACATTGGAAAAATTCGAGATGCCATTAACGAAGATCGTCGAAAGACCATCGAGCAAATTTCTGAAAAAGTGGAGTTGTCCAGCGCATTTTAACTGACGATTTGAAGATGAGACGGGTGTCTGCTAATGTGGTTACTGCACCATGACAACGCCCCAGCCCACACGGCCATGTCAGTGCGACAGTTCTTGGCAAAGAACAACATGGTGCTTGTGCTCCATGCCCCGTACTCGCCCGATTTAGCACCCTGTGACTTTTTTTTTGTTCCCGTGGATGAAGAGGAATGTAAAAGGGAAGCGATTCCATGACGTCAATGAGGTCAAAGACATTACGGACAAAACCTTGGAGAGTATTGCGCCAGAGGAGTTTCGAAACTGTATTCAACAGTGGGGAAAACGTTGGGACAATTGCATTAAAGCACATGGGCAATACTTTGAAGGTGACTAGAGTAGACACGCTTACCTGAATGTACCTACAACATGTACATGTACGGTCAAAATAAAACAAGGTGACAAAATTCCGGGTTTTTTTTTGGGGGGGGGGGTTTGCAGTAGACAGCAAGTTTGTGCATCTTGCTTAATTCAGATAACTGCTTCTAATGCAATAACACTTAAGAGACATAACATTTCTGTAAAACTTTCCAGACTGAAAAATTTCCGTTCCTAATTACTGTGATTCCAGTTTTGGTGTTTGTTCAGTGCGGGAACGTTTAATCTCGCTTTGAAAAGAAGAAACACAAAAACCTTCACTCCCACCCGCTCGTAATCATAGAGGAGGAAATCGAGTGTGCATAATATCACCGTTCAAAGGTTATTATACACGGCAGACGCAGCAAAACTTTCCTCCCAGTGTGGTTAGTTGCGGAGTTCCCCGCCAGGGGTGCTGCTCCCGAATCGAGGCAACCGCTGCACAGAATACACGACCCAGATTTTAATCATTGTCTTCAGAGCAGCACACATCTCGAAACATTATCGCATGCAGTTGAATAGTTTTCGGAACATTTGGCTGAGCGTATAAAGAGAATGAACGCTTCGGTTGTTGCCAGTCCGTAACCTTTGCAGTTGAAGATCGACATCGACGTTAGCAGCGCCAACAAACCGCAGCGCCAAGTTATTGAAACTTTGCCTTGAGCGCACAGTTGGAGAAACTGTTAGTTAACCAACGCTGGGATTAGAGGATTGTAAGAGGGTGGAGAGGGAGGGTCGATAGACCACAGAGGGGTTGGTATCATGGACAAATCTGATTTTCTAGGTCACTGGCTACCATGCGTTTCGTCATCTTCGTTAACTTCCTCTCCTCTGTACATCCAACGACCGTTTGATTGCGTTGAACTGTCTAGAAGTTACTCTGGCAATGCCAGGCTTCACAGTTTGGTAAGATTTCACTCCAAAGTTACACGACAAGCTGCACATTCGCCTGTCATTTGGGAGCTCTCGGACAGTTTTATACCATATATTCAGTTACCTTAGTTCCGCTTGTGCAATGAATACTTTATCCCAATTAGGTACGACCAGTGAAAAATCTCAGACTTTTTTTTATTTGCTTAATTTTACTTCGCCTTTTTGTGCCACTTCTTGGTTAATTTGCAAAGATGAGGATAAGTAATGATATGATGAAAATGATGAATGGACACTCACAAACATCCATGCCCAGGCTGAGATCCGAACCCGGGACCCCTGGCATCGTAGCGCAATGTGCTAACCACTACTACCCAGAGTTAGGTTAAGCTACTCAAAACAAAGTAATACAATACAGTAACTATTGTTATGCTTCCAAAAATAAAGCACTACAGTTACTTACTTAAGTAAGTACTTTACACGCATAAGTTGAAAACAATGACAAAGCATGTTTCGTCCTGGCAAATATATCTTCCAGCTGACCCTACGTGGCGGAGTGGTTAGCGCAGCACACTACGACACCAGATGTCCCGGGTTAGAATCTCGGTCCAGGTATGGGTGTTCTTTTGAATATCCCTTCATCAGTTTCATCATATCATCGCTCATCCTCATCGTCGCGATTAGACCTAAGTGGCAGAAAAGCAACGCTAAATAACAAACAACAAAATAATAAATTAAATACGAATGTAACGAATAAAACATGTGTATAGCCCGAAAAACGGACAAAGAACGATTAAACAGTCCGGATAATGCATACAGGATATCCGGATAATTACGAACGCGTAAAATATGCTAGGTTTTGTTATAAAAAGTACGAAGAACCTTAGAGATATTGACTGTATTAAGACCATATACGAGGTTTACTTTTTAATTAGAGGCCATTTTGAAATAAAATGAAAACATGCGAAGTAAGAAATGTAATTACCTCTGTAGCTGTTTATATGTACAGTCAGCTTCTTCTCAACGTAGTTCCCATAGTTGTTGAGACACTTGTACTAGCGGTAGATGAGCTTTTGTAGACCCTCATCAAAGAAATCTGCCGCCAGGTCAGAAAGCCAATCCGTCACAGTCTGTTTGGCTTCATCGGCGCTGTTGAATCGCATCCCAACGAGGAAAGTCTTCAAGTGGAGGAATAGGTGATAATCGCTAGGGGCGAGATCCGGACTGTACGGAGGGTGGTCCATCCGCTCCCAGCCAAATGAGTCAATGAGCGACTGTGTGTCCGTGTGTTGTCGTGCAGCAACATGATACCGGAAGACAGCATTCCTCGTCGTGTGTTCTGTATTGTTCGGCGAAGTTTCTTGCAATATACGGCTGCATTAACTGTTTGTCCATTCGGCAGAAACTCAATCAGAAGCACCCCGAACTTGTCCCAGAAGACGGTGAGCGCAAAACGACCCACCTAAATAAAAATAAACCTCGTATAAAAGTATAGTGAGAAGTAAACTTGAGTATGCGTCTATTATATGGTCCCCTATTTATAGATCTTATGAAAATAGTCTCGAAAGAATTCGAAAAAGGTTTCTAAGGTATTTGTGTTTTAAGACATATAATAGACCACCACAAGTGACAACTCCCTACAAAGACCTACTTCAGGAATTCAATTTCGAAACCCTTAGTAATAGGCAAAAATTGTTAGATCAATTATTCCTGTAAAAAAACAGTACACGTCATACTAGATAATAGTTTCTTTCTTGGACAACTTTAGTTTAATGTAAGGAAGAATAATTTACGTTGTAGAAATATTTTCATCCCTAAAATTCCAAAAATTCAGAAATTTAAGAGCTGCCCGATTAATAGAATTTGTGATACGTATAATGAAATTATGATTAATAATCATTCCATAGATTTTTCAATGCCATTCTTGACTTACCATAAAACATTAAAGTCAATTCTGAAAGTACAAATATGTGATGGTTAATACATAATAACTGTGTTTATACTCAAGCTTATATGATTATTATTTTCTTCCTTATTTTATTTATAACTAAATCTCTAGCCTTCTTAAACCCGAAGGTTCATGGCTGCAGCAACACAGGCCTTCCATCTGTCCCTATCTTGAGCAAGATCTATTTACTCTTTTCCATCCCTACCGATTTCCCTTAGGTCCATCTCGACGTTGTCCCCCCTTCTTCGTCTTGGCATTCCTATAGGTCTCTTACCATCAGGTTTCCAAGCAAGAATCCTGTGAACTCCTCTTTCCTCTCCCATTCGTGCCACATGGCCTGCCCACCTAAGTCTTCTTGATTTAATTATTCTAATAATATCTGGACATGAATACAAATTATGTAGGTCTAAAGTATGTAACCTTCTCCACTCACCTGTCTCCTCATCTCTTTTAGGCCCAAATATTATTTTCAAATACTCTCAATTTATGTTCCCCTTTCAATGTAAGGGACCAAGTTTCACATCCATATAATACTACAGGCAAAATTACTGTTTCGTATATTTTAACTTTTAGTTTCTTAGATATTAAACGAGAAGACAAAAGTTTATGAAGAGAGAAGTAACATGCAATTCCTGAATTAAGCCTATTTTTTTATTTCCTCTTTAATATAATTTTCAAATTTTAATATTACTCCTAAGTATTTGAATTTGGAAACTGGTTCAAACGAGTTGTTATCAATAATTAGATTTTGATTATTACCTAACACTTGGTTTCGGCCTGTAAGCATATATTTAGTTTTCTCTTTGTTAACTTCCAAACCTATCTCTTTAGCAGTTTTGAAAAATATTTTAGCGTTATTCTTAATTGTATTTATATCATCCCCTAATAAGTCTACATCATCTGCATATGTATTTTATTTATAAACTCTTCTGTATGTAATGAATACAAATTGTGACTAGATTGCATATGTATCTATTGTAGTGGTATTGTAATTCTGTAATTTTGTAATCGCTATTCATTATTATTAGTATTATTATTATGTACGCCTTCTGTCATTGGAGGATATATGTCTGTTGAAGGTAATAATAAATAAATAAATATCCGATATCCGGATAAAATTTTATCCGGATTTGGCCATCCCAACCCTGAATATGAACTTACGATAACTAGATAAAGAAGAGAGAACATCGTTGGACGAAACTACCGACAATTCAACAGAACCGAATCGTCAATTGTCTGCTGTGTAATTGCTGCATCGATTGGGGCGAAACAAGACTTTTCTATGAAGATCCTGGAGCCCTGCGCGCGCAGAAGAGCAAATGCGGCAATTTCCCTCTCGGAGATTGCGATAAGGAGAAAAAGCAGTCTGTAGGGGATTTCCCCTGGGCGAAATGAACATTGCTTTATTGCGGAGCATTAAGAAGCAGACATTTTCACGCGCTTGTTATTTATTGATGTCCATCACAGTCGCGGCGCAATAAGGACTTGAAAGGAAAGCGTGCTAACGACTGCTTATTCTTTATGCTGAAAGCGCCCTAATGGAGGTCTGCAGGAACAATTGCGAAGCGGAATGATTCACGGACCGTCTGCAAGTGCGCCGTTACGCGACGCTTGTCTGTCCGAATCGAAACGTTCCCGAGTAAAATAGTTGCCACTTTTTCCACCAGGTGTCACTCCGAACGTCTCCCGTACTTCACTCTAGAGCGCAGGCGCAGAATGGACCATGGTGATGGCGTCCAGCACACAAGTGAGCAAGATTGAATCCAAACAAACGCTTCAGTTGGTATTTCCTTATGTGATACCATTGGAAAAATCCATCGCAAGGTCCAGCTAAAAGTGACAGCAGTCGTGAAGTAAGATTGTGCGGCGTATTGTATATCAGTGTAAAGACTACATCGATATGTTGCACATACCATACAGAGGATAAGGTAAAGATTAACTGGAGTAAGGAATCAATTTTTTAAAGAAATTCGAGCCATTACGGTTCCAAAGTTCAACCAGAGCGTATAGAAGAAGTAGTGTGCGCACTCCCTGAGTTGCCGTGGTCCACCGCCTAGATGGCAGTGGTGACGTTTGAGAGGGAGCGGAAGATGCTCGCGTTGCTTACATAACTAACTACATAAGAAACAAAAATGCATGTTACTTACGTTTGGAGAAAAGGTCAGCAGCTGGATAGTTTGGGGAATTTCCGAGATGATTTTGCTGTCTTCGAGGCACTTAATTCCTTTGTTATATCCTTGGTGCGGAAGAAAAATCGACATTTCAGATAGTGAAATACGAGTTTAGGTAGTGAACGCAGCACATGATCTTCACAGCATCCTAATTGCGAAGTTTTTACAGCAATTATATTTAAATTGTCCAAGCACTCAAAAAATATATCACCCCATAAACTATTAGCACGTGATATTTGTTCTGCAACAAATTCTTTCACTCGTAACAGCACATCATAAACACTTTTCGATGTATCGGTAAGGTATTTACATCCGTCGCCCGAACCATAGTCTTAGATTAGCGTAAGTGAGGCAGGTACATTAGTTGGTTTCCCGTGCAGAAAAGTTGCACACAGTTTACAATCCGTCACTTTTGAAATATACCGCACTATGTATCCTGCCAAATGATACACCAAGTATTCTTTACCAACACTTTGTTCATTTAAGTTAGGTATGTTGTTTTCCAAGTCCGGTATTTGAATTTCATCTTCAACAATGGACATTTTTTTCCCTTATTTTATTTTCAGGTTGCTTCTTCACCGATTTTTTTTAATTTTCGGTTGCTGTTGCCAGAGTTTGCATTTGATTAACAAAAGACATCATAGGAGATTCAGTCCTGTATTCACAGTTTCGCCCGAAAATAAAGCAAGTTTTGCTGGTACGTAAATTGATTGCAGCATATGTAAGTGCAGAAAATCCACAGTGGAGGGATGATCGTCACAAGTGAACGACCGCAATATACCAAAATGGCGTTCTAGGGGATCTTGATTAAATTTTCCTGTCAAAACGTACTTCTAATTCTTCTTCCACAAATATTCGGACACTTCTAAAGTACTTTCTAAAGTCACTCTTAAGGACTAGAGTTTTTTCTGAAGCAAAGGAATTTCGATTATCTCTAAGGACAGTATTCCATTTTATTAAAGTTGTATGTGCTTCTGATCCTTTATATAGTGCCTGTGCAGGAGTGAATGAATTTAATGCGTCAACCAGGCAGTTTAGGTCCCTTGTGAAATTTTCCGTTGTTTCACTGCCTTCTAACCCCTCTGCATTAATACTCCGATAAAATGTTATTCCATTAGCCACAGATCTGCTGAACAGCTGCATTGCGAGTCTTACATTCATTCGTTGGAATGAATTAGGATCCAAATGAGCAGAGGTCACTTTGTAGCAAGCTTTCATACCGGAAAGTTCAGTAGATGAATCATGTTCATACACTTTTCTGTAAAATGAATAATCAACAATATCACCATTATAGTACACCTGCACTTTATCATGGAAGTTATTCCTTATGCATTTAAATATATGTGGTGCGTCTGAAAATGCCCAAAGTTTTCTACTAGAGTCAGCTGGATTGGATATAGAGCACTTAAGATTGTTTCTGTTTCAGGAAATTCCTAAGCATTTCCATAACTTTTTGTTAGATTGGCTACCGTCAGATGTAAAACCAATAATTCTGACCCCTGCTTTTTCCAAATGTATGATTACCTGGATAAGTATTTTTGTGATAATGTCACCTGGCGTGGCATTCCTGCTAGCATAGATTGCTATGGGTTGAATCCAATTATACAGAAAAGGAACAAACATAAAAACTAGAGCATGATTTGCTAATTGATTCTTGCTTTCGTCTGGAGTAAGATTTCCGAAATCAACAAAGCCGTCTATTTTTAAGGAATTCGAGTTAAACTGAATTGCTTCCCTAAGTTTAACTTCATCAAAAATCAGCATTCCGCTACGCTCATTATCATTCTTTTCACTAAAAAAATGTGTTATAACGTCGATGGCATGGGAATTTACGCCGTAAGGACATTTAAGACCCTTCACCAATTTTCTCAAGTGAGATTCAGAAGGCAAAGGTAGCAAATCGTGATGCAAGCAGTGTCTATACCCCTTGGGGGACTTAATTTTTAAAAGAAGAGAATCCTGTATAAACTCAGAACTGTATCTCATTCTTGTCTTAATTTTCAGTTGGCATTTCTTTAAGATTGTATCAAATACAATTTTTTGATTCTTGCTAAGAGACGCGAACTGTTATGACTGTGTGACCGTTGTCTTTAATTTAGCATCTTTAACGCCATTTTCAAGCAAATTTATTTTAGCTTGTGCGACCTTTAGTTTATTCTGCGTTGTAATTAAATTGCGTTTCTGATTCTTAAGTTTTTTCTTTAGCAATGCTATTGTATTGCTAGCATTCGTAGTGTGAAGCAAATCATCCTCTACTGATAAGCTTAATGATACATTGCGACGAGTACTTACTTTATTATCATCTGTCCGCAAGGATTGATTGCCTTTTCATGGGAGATTTTCGCTTCTTAACTGTCTTAGAGAGGTATTTGGGCAGATTAGGAAATATATGAGGAACCGCTTCTGGTTTTAATTTCCACCTTTGTCGTGGAATTTCTACTGTATCGCCATCCACTATGAACGAATCCACTTTCACTAAAAGGTCAGTGGAAAAATGAATATCACACACATAGCAATTATAACTTAGTTTTTCTTATCTTTTCTAGGGATGGCACTCTCCCATTTTGAGAGACCATTACTGTCTTTAGGTGGCCTAAAAAAATGTCTACTGCCTGAAGAACAGCGGTCACATCCAGATCTACAGCCGGGTACGAAACACGTAGGCATCTTGTAGTTTTCGCTCGCTGCTGTCTCAAACACAATAATAATGCGTTGAACACAACACAAACTAGTCACAACGAATCAATCACAAATCTAACGACACTAAACTCAATAACGTAACAACGTTGTCATTAATAAAAGTACACAATGTTATTCTAGCACAACAAAACACAACGCTCTACGTAAAGCGCGGCCGCACTGCAAGCAGAAGACGCTCGCAAGCGAAGGTGCTGCCAGTGTTTCGGTGGGGCACCGCTCTATTCACTTGGCTTACGGGAAGAAAACGAAGTGCACACACTTTCTCTTCTATACGCTCTGGTTCAACTGCAGCGACGCTGCCGCGATGGCTCCTGGGAGTCACGTGACTGCAGCTGTGCATCTTACTGGCTGCGGTTCCGGATCGGACTTCCATACTCGACTTCGATATGGCAGCATTGTAATCAAGGAGCTCCTGATTCGATATTCGAACGAGGCACATAGTGTTTGTATCCCAGTTTAACTGTAGGTTGTGTTCCAATTAACGTATTTGTGAATGAAGTTGACAAATCAAACTTCATACTCCTTTCAGCTTCTGCCGACTCGTGCCCTGTATTCTTCCAGCTTCTGCCGACTCGTACCCTGATTTGATGCCGATTCGTACACTGATTTGATGCCGACTTGCACCCGCAATTCCTTCAGCTTCTGCTGACTCGCACCCGCAATTCCTTCAGCTTCTGCTGACTCGCGCCAGCAATTCCTTCAGCTTCTGCTGACTCGCACCCGCAATTCCTTCAGCTTCTGCCGACTCGCACCCGCAATTCTATCAGCTTCTGCTGACTCGCACCCGCAATTCCTTCAGCTTCTGCCGACTCGCACCCGCAATTCCTTCAGCTTCTGCTGACTCGCGCCCGCAATTCTTTCAGCTTATGCTGATTCGTACCCTGAATTCCTTTGGCTGGTGCTCATTAGCACCCTGGAAATACAAAAAAAAAATAACCTTTTCGTCTTGGAGAACTTACTCTGGTGCGTTTTTTCCCGCTTCTTCCTTCCATTCTGAAGTCTCTCCATTCTAGTTCAAGCAGGTCGACCACTCTGCTGCGAAATTAACCCCCTGCCAGCAAAGTAAATAGCCACTGTACGTGCCCACAATACGCACGAAGCAATATGTGGCTCGGTGCTTGTCGCAGGACCATGTTCGAGTTGCCTCTCGGAGAAGGCTGTTTCTTTTTGCGATGTGAACTTCTTTCGGGTCACGGACAGGCGTAGTGGGAAAAGTTACCGCCGTAATTAGGCCTCTAAATGACGCTTCTTAATTAGGGCCTTCTTTCCTCTGAAGCTGAAACAGCAAGAATGTTCTTTTTTTTGTTTTTTCCACACAGCCTTGCAGGAAGTTCTGCAACTAAATTTGCACACTGTCTATCAATCA
Source organism: Lepisma saccharinum (assembly GCF_977018435.1). NCBI lineage: Eukaryota > Metazoa > Arthropoda > Insecta > Zygentoma > Lepismatidae > Lepisma > Lepisma saccharinum. Next base: position 17,914,595 of record NC_139249.1, on the reverse strand, counting down.
GTGTCAGTTCAACTCAAGGCTGAAATTTAAGTCTGCTGGATTGAAACTGAACTGTTCGAACACGGAAAGCACGCCAAGGTCGAGTGGACGAATTCAATCTTGAAAGGGGGGGATACAACCATATAGCCTAAGCTTCAGATCAGTATTGAATTTGTATGCGTTCAGTTCCTTACTATCGCTCGATATCTCTCTTTAATTTAATTTTGTTATTTAGCGTCGCTTTTCTGACACTTTTAGCTAATCGCGGCAACGAGCTACGACGCCAGGGGTCGCCGGTTTGAATCCCAGCCTGTCCATGGGTATTCTTCGTCAATGTCCATCAATTTCATCATACAACGCATTGTCGCGATTAGACAAAAGTAGCAGAAAAGCGACACTAATGACATTATTTAGGGAACAGAGGATGTCCTTTGCCTATTCTCAGTTTTTGTTACAATTCTTGAACCTCACATTGCCGAAGACTTAACCAATGAACATACTGATGATCAATTTCCCTAGTATAGGGTGGGCCAAAAAAATAGTACAAAAGAAAACGTCGACAATCAAAAATGTAGGATAGGCACACAAAATGTAGTGATTGCTGTGCAATGCAGGCATGCGATTATGGATAGACTATACACCCCAAAAACCAAACACCATGCCTATACTTTAAAAATAACATCAGGCAAATATCTTCCATGGCGTCGGTGCATCTTTGCAACAGTTTTCTCCCTAGGGATTCCGTGATAGCGTAATGGTAACGTCGTCGCCTTTTAATTAAGGAGACCAGGGTTCGACACACGGTGGAGGAACGTTACAAAGTGGTTCGGATTCCACTTTAAACTGTAGGTACAATCCCGATTAGCCTATCTGTGCATAAGATGCACTTTTAAAAAAATAAACACCGCAAGCGTTCTGGGAAGCTTCTCATGACGTTCTGCATCATTTTCTGAGGAATAACCTCCATTTCTTCACGGATTCCTGTCTTCAAATCCCCAACAGTTAGCATCCGACTGAAGAAAATACTATATCTTTCAGGTGTCCCCTCCCCCAAAAAAAGTCTGGGGCTGTCAGATCTGGCGACTTATGCGGCCATGGACATCTCCAAATCGTGAGATAAGTCGATGTGGAAAGAGAAAACGTTGTCATGCTGCTACGGGCTGTGTGGGCTGCAGCTCCATCTTGCTGGAACCACGTGCCGTAGAGCTCAAGCTGCAAGACTACTACACTCTTCTCACGCAAGTTGGCCATCACTGTCTGAATAGGCACTTGCACTTGCCAATGGCTCATGGTGAACTAAATGGCAGACCCTTTGTTTCCGCTTGTGCACCACCGCACTATTCTTTCTGCAGGGTTCAAACAATTCTGTCTTTGCCCGTCTAGTTCGTGTCTCATTTTGACACTCGGCGCATCCCAGTGTAAGTCTGGTGCAAGGAAATCGTGTTCAACCACGTTGTACGTAATAAGATGAAACAAATTACTATCTGCTGCATTCAAAGTTAATTTGATTGGTAATCGCGTATCATGCACGACACTGTACACCGCCCAGGACCTAGTGAAAACTGTACAGACACCAAATGCACTACACGACACCAAATCAACGAAGTGGACGACTCAGTGTTGCACTTTGTAACCAACTAGGCGAGTGAGTGTGAGTGAAAAGAGAGCCAAAAACTGCAGCGAACTACACGGGGCAACTATTTCCCGAGTCCCCCCTTGTATTACCTTTGCTGCTGGCTGTACTTGTTTTGTACGTTTAATAGAGAAGGTGTACTAAATATATAAACATTGGCACAGGTACATAAAAGGACATACCGCATAGTCTTTGAGTTTATGCTTCAACCAGGTATCTAACCTGAGACCCTTTGATAACAAGGCGACGACGTTGCCAGTACGCATAGTGGTTACGAAGATCTCACTTAAAACTGTAGGTGCAGTCCCGATTAGCCTGCGTGAACACAAAGTGTACATAAACCCATTGTCTCGGATCGGTAACACGAGGTATGTAGTTTCTGTACAATAAATTTCCTGCACACATCATTTGTTGTTTGTGTTTTGCACCAGAACGTTCCTTTTCTATCTGTACGACCCTCGTATTTCATATTTTGTGTCTCTAGGGAAAATACGTGAGCACAGATAAGTTTTTAAAGAAAGCGACTGGAAGTAGTTTACAAAAAGCTGGAACTGCAACTCTATTTCTCGCAGGGAAATAAGAGACACGAAGAAAGAATTGTGGACGTCCGCCTGGGCGCTGAAGATACACCCACAGAGGAGGAAAAGAACTGCATAAACAAGACAGGAGAGAATATTTATGCAAGTCGATGGATGACGTAATGGGATCCTGCAACTGGCAAAACCAGATAAAAGCACTCAATTAAAATAAAAATACACGTAATTCTAGAAAGAAATACAGCTCTGACTGGCACTCGAGCCCTTCTGATTTCGCAGAAGAGTGTTTCGCCTTCGAGAAGAGAAGCTAGAATACGACTGAGTAACGTGGTCTGTCACTGGATGGATAATAAACCTTTTTTTTGAGCAAGGCATCATCTCTAGGAAGCTATCAACTCGCGGCACCTAGCGACCTGTCGAGTGATATGAGTCAAGGAAAAATGGATATTAAAACCTTTTCCTGCTCCCACAAAAATAGGCAATAATTAGGCTGGAGAGTTCAATGAACTAACCGATCTCTAACTGGTAATGATCAGGCTGTAAAGTTCATACGAACTAACCGACCACTGATCGTAATTTTGCAGGCTATAAATATATGCTATGTATATTTCTTACCTAAGAGAATTTGGATATATTTTGAAATATTAACATATATACACATTCCCTTATAAATGTATTACTTTTATGCGTTAATAATATTTATTTATTATCTTTCTATTCATATTTCATCTTCGCTCCGTCATTATTGGTTAACTTGTTAATTAATTACCTTCTTTAGTCTAGTGCTGCCATCTATCTTTGACTCTTGAAAACTTTAGTTTTCCACTGCACATTGGGTACGTGTTATAGGTGATTATCACGAAGAAAATTCCAACTGCTCAAGTAGGAACTGTCAGTGCAGAGATCGTGAAAGTAACGAATCAGTGATCGGTCACGATCGTTTATCTTCGTGGTCCAAGGTGCCGGACGATGCTCGCAGGACCGGACAAGCGAGAATCGGAGGCAACCCATGCTACCAAATCTACCTAAAGTGTGCGACTTCTTTCCTCGTGCGGTTGTACATGCAAAGGTTAAGAGCCCTGTTACGAGTGACCGGAGGAAAAAGTGCGAAGGACATTGGCTTATTGCATAAATATTACCAAGCAAATTGTCAATCGTCATGTTTTTTTATTTGCTTTACGCAATGAGCTCTTTCAGAATTGAAACACAATGTATAATTTCTGCTGACAATCTCTGTGCCAGCATACGTAAAAATCAATTCCTTAAAAGCTCATAGGAGAAATATGTCGAACACTGTACACAGCAACAAACAAACGCAGGATTACTCTTCATGAGTGAACGTGTCCCAGATTCAATCCCCGGTGGAGACGCATAGTGGTTTGGATTTCACTTTAAACTTAGGTGCCTGCTGAATGATAAATTTTAACATGTAATTTAATTTCAGTATCAAAATATTTCAAGCATTATTAAATTTGTACTTGTGGTTATTTTGCGCGTGCGGTACGCATGCCGTGGTTTCATCATAAAACGTTGCGCATAACGTGACTTATTCAATGAGTTTTATCACGAATAGAAAATACTATATGAACAGGCGCGTGCATTCAAGTTCAGTCAGGCTTGCAGTGCTGGCCCACAGTACTTCAGTTTCAAAGTACTTTATTTTCAGTTATTCTTTCCTATAATTACTTACTACCATCTCAAAGGAATGGACTTCTAGAACTTCCCTTCACTTTATTTTCGAGATGGCAACCCTTAGCACCATCTTGTGGCGATTTGACAAAGCATTTGTGTATTTCGCCCAACACTCCGTACCCAGCAGAAGAAAGAAATATAAATGGGACTCTTCTGACCTTGAACCATCTAATAATAGGCCAGCTTCTATGCACATCGATACATTTACCCCCCAAAGAGCAGGAGCTGAAATGCAATCGCGGTACTATCAGTAAGGTCTGCAGCTGTAGTTACCACAGTGTTGCAAACTGTACGGTTAAATATCTACGTACATGGATTTATTGTACCAACGTCATTGCCAGCGTTGAGGCAAATCAGAGAAGCATTTATAAAAAAATTATAATTAAATACTTTGGAACTCGGTAGAGACGCAAAAACTATGAGTTTTGACAGAAGAATAACAATATTTTCCATGAGCGGGATCGTTTGAAAAATCGTTTAGAAACATTAAAAGCAAAGGACATTTTTGTCAAAAAATTACATGATTTTCCAAAGACAGACAAAGATACTTTTCACCTTCAAATAGCCACTTAACAAAGATCGTTTTGAAGGTAGCCAGGCCAAGGATAAATGTCAACGCACGCCACTGTATATGAACAGTGGAATTAAAAATTAGACAGGGTCTCATGCGTTCTAAAACTCTTTATCGATCTCATAAGTATAGAACCCAATGTATTTTGTTTTTGGTTGTTTGTTTTTTGTGTATTCAACCTCACAAATTAACAGCCGCTGGTTTCAAACTGCCATTTTTGCCTTACTCATTTAAAATTCATGTTACTCGTATCAATTGTCAACCGCAGGAAGGATTCCCCGGGACCTCACTCCAGGCAGCTCTCATTGTGACACAAAGGACACATGAACAAATATTCTAAACATTGTGAAACGTTAAAAAGTATAAGCATTCAGTGTAACTTTATGTACGTGAGGCAACATACGATCTGGTATTGAATTTTCAGAAGATTGGTTTATTGATTGGTTGAGTTGGTGTTATAACTCCACTTTATGCACAGTAAGGCTAATCAGGACTGATCCTTCGGTTTAGTGTGGAATCCGAACCACTATGTCACTCCACCGGGTATCGAACCCGGGGCCCCTTGATTACTGCGCCATCGGGGAGGCGAATTTTCAGAAGAATAACAAGATTTATTTTTTTACAAAAATTGTAATTATTCTTTCTTAACGATTTTCTTCTCTTAAAGTATCCTTCCACATCATATTGCATACTGCAATACGTTTCCCCACCTGTTAATTCCACTTTCCTAATTTTGCCTATTTCACTCCCCCCCTTATACTCTGCTTACGCTGTCCCAACTCTTCTTTTAACATCTACTTCTTGGAGACAACTTTCCTACATCAGGAGCCCGACCCTGTGGCCGAGTGGTTAGCACATCGCGCTGCGACGCCAAGGGTCCCGGGTTCGAATCCCGGTCGGGTATGGTTGTTTGTAAATGTCCATTTTCATCCATTTCATCATTTCATCACTCATCCCCATCTTCGCAAATTAGCCAAGAGGCACAAAACGCGAAGTAAAATAAACTAAGTCAATCAATCAATCAATCCTACATCAGGAAAGATTTATTGTAAAAAAAAATGTCTATTTCATCACTCAGAACTTATTCCATGCATTCAACAGCCTATTTCTTAACTTTGCCTACCTTTCTCCACACTCACAAGTGCCTAGTTCCTCACTTCTCTGCTTCTTTCCTCCCTTTGAGTGACAATTTTTTCCCAATTCAGAACTGAATCTCGATATTCTTGTGACTACTTCCCACATTTGGTTGCTTATTCTGAAATCTTCCAGTACCACTTTCTACTTTCAAAACCAATTTCCCTTTTGCAAAGAGTGTCTAATAACTCCTTTAAAAACTAATTACTATATTTTCTAGTCTGCAGAATCCATTCTTAATCCAGTGTAAAGCTATCCGAGTCTCAGGCAGGTTTTCTCAACTTTCTGCTGTCCACAAACCATTCTTTTCTCACTGTGGAGTTACCAGAGTCCTCAGATAGGATACTTTAATTTTCTGCAGTCCAGAATCCATTCTTTCTCACTGTGAAGTTATCAAACTCCTCGGATTAGTTCCTTAAATTTTCTGTATTCCAGAATCCATTCTTTTTTTACTGTGAAGTCATCAGAGTCCTGGATAAATAACTTCAATTTTCTGCTGTCCAGAATCCATTATTTCCTCACTGTAGAGTTACCAGATTCCTCGGATCAGTTCCTTCAATTTTCTGTATTCCAGAATCCATTCTCTCCTCACTGTGAAGTTATCAGAGTCCTCGGATAAGTTACTTCAATTTTGTGTTCTCCAGAATACATTCTTTCCTTACTGTGACGTTATCAGATCCCTCAGATAGGTTAATCCAATTTTCTTTAATCCAGAATCCATTCTTTCAGTTCAGAATGCCGAGGATTTTACAAGAATGGTGAAGTCATACACATCAACAGCCCTCATCCTGTTGCCCAAAGAGGAATTTGAAGAATTCCGCCAGCAGAAAATAGAAGAATGGTCCAACCAAACTACCCCTGTGAAAGGAATTCTGAAGACACATGTCTGGACTCACAGTGATTGACTAACTTTAAAGAGGAAGAAAGAAGAAATTCCAATTGTCCAACCAAGATCTCAGAAACAGCAGGAGAATATTCAGATTCACAACCTACAAAGAGGGATGTTTCTGGCTTGTGTGTATGACTGTGACTGGTGGATTGCAGAGGTTATAGATATCAGTTTTGAGTTAAATGAAATCGTCGTGAACTTTATGCTACCATACGGACCGGCTGCTGGATATAGATTTTCAGCTGCAAGACAGCAACACCACCACCAGAACTCACTTCCAATTCGCGATGTTTTAAAGATTGTGGGTGCCCCAGTTCCTATTGGTACAACAGGAAGGCATCACTCAATATCGAAGGAATATACAGATGCAGTTGAACAAATTTTTAGTTCATTGAATTGCTAATTTGAGTTCAAAGCAGACTGCACAGAAGTGGTATGCATTGGAACCTGTAATATGGAACTTGCACATATTTTGGAAGCTTTAGTATGTTTTGAAAGCTGTCTGTTACTTATCTCTATGAAGAATTAAAATGTCATATCAAATAAGACTAGATTTTGATTTCATGAGACCAATATGTGAGAATGTGGTAATGGAAACTGGCTTAACATATGGCAAAATTTTCAATTGTTTATAAAACCTGTTAAACTCAAACGTGGAAGTCCTCCTTTTCAGGGAATATAGTACTGTATGGTACTGATCAACAGTAAAAAAATTAAAATTTATGGGATTGGCATTTTCGAATTATTTATTTTATAATTTTTCAAACAAAAATTCAGAATCTTACAGCTAGAGAACTTGGACACATATATCCAAACGGAGGTTATCATTTTAATCAGAACATAATTATCTTTCAAATAAAAAAACAGCAACAAAATATCTTGAACCGTTCCAGAGATAAGAACATTTTAATATTTTGCCGAAAATCGCACGTGAGAAATGGTGCCCGAGGCGCCATCTTTGGATACCTGTATCTCGGGCCAGGATTTTTTTTTGGACAAAACAAAGAAGGTTTCTTTGTCCTGAATTTTAACATATGTTTAATTCAATAACATCTGAGACTATGAAGGTAAGATTTGTTTCATCCCCTGCCTGAATTGATATGGACTATGACCTCTGATAACTTCACAGTGAGGAAAGAATTGATTCTGGACAGCACAAAATTGAAGTTATTTATCCGAGGAGTCTGATAACTTCACAGTGAAAAAAGAATGGATCCTGGAATACAGAAAATTGAATTATCATATTTGAGGACTCTGATAACTTCACAGTGAGGATAGTATGGATTCTGTATAGGAAAAATTAAAGTAATCTATCTGATGACTCTGACAACCTCACAGTGAGGAAAGAATGGATTCTGGACAGCATAAAATTGAAACAGCCCTTTCTTACTGTGGAATTTATCAGTCCTCATAAAAAATACTTCAATTTTCTGCTATCCAGAATCCATTCTTTCCTTACTGTGAAGTTATCAGAGTCCTCAGATAAATTACTTCAATTTTCTGCTGTTCAGGATCCTGTCTTTCCTCACTGTAAAGTTATCAGAGTCATTAGATAAATTATTTCAATTTTCTGCTGTCCATAATCCATTCTTTCCTCACAGTGAAGTTATCAGAGTCATTAGATAAATTACTTCAATTTTCTGCTGTCCAGAATCCATTCTTTCCTCACTGTGAAGTTATCAGAGTCATTAGATAAATTATTTCAATTTTCTGCTGTCCATAATCCATTCTTTCCTCACTGTAAAGTTATCAGAGTCATTAGATAAATTATTTCAATTTTCTGCTGTCCATAATCCATTCTTTCCTCACAGTGAAGTTATCAGAGTCATTAGATAAATTACTTCAATTTTCTGCTGTCCAGAATCCATTCTTTCCTCACTGTGAAGTTATCAGAGTCATTAGATAAATTATTTCAATTTTCTGCTGTCCATAATCCATTCTTTCCTCACTGTAAAGTTATCAGAGTCATTAGATAAATTATTTCAATTTTCTGCTGTCCATAATCCATTCTTTCCTCACAGTGAAGTTATCAGAGTCATTAGATAAATTACTTCAATTTTCTGCTGTCCAGAATCCATTCTTTCCTCACTGTGAAGTTATCAGAGTCATTAGATAAATTATTTCAATTTTCTGCTGTCCAGAATCCATTCTTTCCTCACTGTGAAGTTATCAGAGTCCTCAGATAAATTACTTCAATTTTCTGCTGTTCAGGATCCTGTCTTTCCTCACTGTGAAGTTATCAGAGTCATTAGATAAATTATTTCAATTTTCTGCTGTCCATAATCCATTCTTTCCTCACAGTGAAGTTATCAGAGTCATTAGATAAATTATTTCAATTTTCTGCTGTCCATAATCCATTCTTTCCTCACAGTGAAGTTATCAGAGTCATTAGATAAATTACTTCAATTTTCTGCTGTCCAGAATCCATTCTTTCCTCACTGTGAAGTTATCAGAGTCATTAGATAAATTATTTCAATTTTCTGCTGTCCATAGTCCATTCTTTCCTCACTGTGAAGTTATCAGAGTCCTCAGATAAATTACTTCAATTTTCTGCTGTTCAGGATCCTGTCTTTCCTCACTGTAAAGTTATCAGAGTCATTAGATAAATTATTTCAATTTTCTGCTGTCCATAATCCATTCTTTCCTCACAGTGAAGTTATCAGAGTCATTAGATAAATTACTTCAATTTTCTGCTGTCCAGAATCCATTCTTTCCTCACTGTGAAGTTATCAGAGTCCTCAGATAAATTACTTCAATTTTCTGCTGTTCAGGATCCTGTCTTTCCTCACTGTAAAGTTATCAGAGTCATTAGATAAATTATTTCAATTTTCTGCTGTCCATAATCCATTCTTTCCTCACAGTGAAGTTATCAGAGTCAATAGATAAATTACTTCAATTTTCTGCTGTCCAGAATCCATTCTTTCCTCACTGTGAAGTTATCAGAGTCATTAGATAAATTACTTCAATTTTCTGCTATCCATAATCCATTCTTTCCTCACTGCGAAGTTATCAGAGTCCTCAGATAAATTACTTCAATTTTCTGCTGTTCAGGATCCTGTCTTTCCTCACTGTAAAGTTATCAGAGTCATTAGATAAATTATTTCAATTTTCTGCTGTCCATAATCCATTCTTTCCTCACAGTGAAGTTATCAGAGTCATTAGATAAATTACTTCAATTTTCTGCTGTCCAGAATCCATTCTTTCCTCACTGTGAAGTTATCAGAGTCATTAGATAAATTACTTCAATTTTCTGCTATCCATAATCCATTCTTTCCTCACTGTGAAGTTATCAGAGTCCTCAGATAAATTACTTCAATTTTCTGCTGTTCAGGATCCTGTCTTTCCTCACTGTAAAGTTATCAGAGTCATTAGATAAATTATTTCAATTTTCTGCTGTCCATAATCCATTCTTTCCTCACAGTGAAGTTATCAGAGTCATTAGATAAATTACTTCAATTTTCTGCTGTCCAGAATCCATTCTTTCCTCACTGTGAAGTTATCAGAGTCATTAGATAAATTATTTCAATTTTCTGCTGTCCATAGTCCATTCTTTCCTCACTGTGAAGTTATCAGAGTCCTCAGATAAATTACTTCAATTTTCTGCTGTTCAGGATCCTGTCTTTCCTCACTGTGAAGTTATCAGAGTCATTAGATAAATTATTTCAATTTTCTGCTGTCCATAATCCATTCTTTCCTCACAGTGAAGTTATCAGAGTCATTAGATAAATTACTTCAATTTTCTGCTGTCCAGAATCCATTCTTTCCTCACTGTGAAGTTATCAGAGTCATTAGATAAATTATTTCAATTTTCTGCTGTCCATAATCCATTCTTTCCTCACTGTGAAGTTATCAGAGTCCTCAGATAAATTACTTCAATTTTCTGCTGTCCAGGATCCTGTCTTTCCTCACTGTGAAGTTATCTGAGTCCTCAGGTAAGTCATTTCATGTACATGGATCACGTTTTACTAAATCTAGATCAATTCAGTCTTGACAACGAGGCAGGATACTCGCAATTCAACACAGAGCACGTGTCCTCCCCTTCTAGTCCAGTTTCAAAAATACGTATAAGCGACAAACAGAAGCTGGATAAACAGCAATGTGATGATGGGAGAGAGAGGGAGGAAGATGGTTGTGCCCAATAGGCGCACATTACGTCATGTTTTTACACGTAATGGCGTGATGTTAGCTACTAATTCGCGCCCTCGAAACGTGGTCTCCCTAAATACGTTTACCAGCGAATCGCTAAAATAATAACAGTTCTGTTCCGGCCTGAAAATGGACCGAATTTTTTAATGAAAATCTAGTTCACAGGATAGAGTAGATCGTTAAAATCCTGCTTATCTAATCATTGTCAGCGGCTTTCACTTTCGTTCAAGTAAACTGCGAATGAAAACTCGTCCACGGGGTGGGGGCAGGGGGAAGATCCCCCTCCTCAAACAAGAGGAAAAGTTCAATATTAATTTTGCGTCGCGTTTGCATGGTTGATCGCGACGGTGATGATTATTGGCGAGTGCAGGAAATCAACACACACATTCATCGAAGACCAGGCCGGGATTCGAAACGGCAACCTTCGTAGGAGAGGCCCGCATCTTTAAACACGCTCGGCCACAGAAGTAAATTTATTGTGTATAGTAAAGCAAACCATTGCCCAAAAATCACACCTCTTTTAACAATTGCCGCCTCAGTAGCCAGGCGTGTTGAGTGGTCGACTCTCAATCTCTCTCAACTGAAGATTCCAGGTTTTAATCCTGACCTGGGTATGGGAGTGCCTTCATCGTTCTCATAAAATCATTCATCCCATCGTTACGATTAACCTGGTGGCATAAAAGCGACGTAAAATAAAATGAATGATATCTAGTCTAGGTACCATCCTAAGAGATATATGTCAAAACTGGACTATACTTCGTACAGGAAGGGTAGGCAGAGGGCTGCACTGACCACTAAAATGAAGAAACAAGTATTATTCTCCATTCAGCACTATTCTCCCCTCAACATTTTCCATTTCCGGAGTTTTTTAGCACGTTCCTCCTCTACTGGATGGTAGAGGTTACTAGGTTAAGCGCGAGAACAGAGAGAAAGGAAGAAGAAAGGTACCACCCCGACATTCACCGGATTGACTGAGCGAAAGCATGGAAAATTGCTTCAGTGTTAATACAATTTTAACGCATGCAGAAATGGGTAGACGCAGCGGAACATTATCTGTACTATTCTCCCACAATGACACACACTCAAAGACAAATTTAAACATTCTGAACCCACGCCGTAAAGTTGACAGTCCACCATCGTAGAATATTCTAAACTGAGAAGCTTTTGCGTCACCAACGGATGCATTACACCACCTAAGCCGACTTGCGTTGGTTTACGGAAAACATGGAAACGGAATTTTGTAACAATTGGTTACGTCATTATTGATCATTGATAACAAAAAAAGATAGCAATACCGAAACATAGTTTCGTGCAATGTTGACAATATGAGGCCGAGCCTTGTGGGGGATTGGTCAGCATCAAACGCTGAGAATCCAGAGATCCCAGGTTCGAACCTCGACCAAGTTATTCATGTATCACTGTGTTTGTCTCATTCACAAATTTCATCTGTTCATTCTCATCGTCCCGATTAACCAAGAGATAGGAAAGCGACGTAAACGAAATAGACAATGAATGAATTTCTCAAGTTAACAGGCGTTTTGGAATCAAGTTCCAAACTATCCGAAATATATTAACTCACTTTTCTTTACAGCACATTTTCTTCTAGTCGAAATATGAAATCAAATACTCCAGTTGCAAGTAACACCATATTTTAAAATATTTTTCATTTTTACACGACAAGCCCATATTCACTGCAAATCAGCAGCGGTATTTTATTTTTCCCGGACTTTTCCAGGTTATTGAATATTTTGATGAAATTTCCCGATTTTTACACGGCTTTTCTATCAGCCACAATTCAATTCCCACGTCAGTAGGAGCCATGATTGTGCACTGAGAGTTTTAAGAACAAAACATTGCCTTACAGTAGCTCAAAACATTACACAACTCCGTACTCTTCACCGTTAGCTTCATGGCAAATTACATCCTTAAAGCGTATGCAATCGGGTATACTTCAGATGCCGTTACATTACCACTTTTCATGTCGACCGTACAAACACTCGCAAAACACAGTTTCAACACTGCAAGGAATTAATTCTAAGAAGAGGCTTTCTTTCGCAGCGACAGTAATATTGTTGAAATTGTTTTTTATGCCCCTGGACTTAAAATATGAACAAAGTGGCGACATAAAAGTTGGAAGGAGAAAAAACAAAGGACTCGTACAGCTGAAATGGGAGAACAACAACATAAAAGAGGAAATTGAATTGTTCAGAACGCCATTATGTTAGTCATCAAGAGCTGCCATGATGCTTCATTGTTTCCTTTGGAGCTTGTGTGTCATGGGACGTTTGTTGAAGAGGGCACTTTTCAAAGCTTAAGTCGTAAAAGAGTTCTACAGCTCGGGAAGCCGTTCTAGCTCTCTTTGGAGGGGACGGTATTGCAATAAACAAGCACATTACGAGATGAGATGATGTACTCTTTACGGAGCAGTACAAGTAATATCAACAAAATTGCGATGTGTTATAAACACATTAGCTCTCCTCATACATTAACGTCCACATCATAGCAACGTTTCCATGACTGGTTCATGACATACAGGGTGTGTCATAAGCAGGGTCCGGATTTTGAAGACATTTCATCTTTTAACTGGTGAAACGTAGACATTGCTATCTAGTACAGAAATCCTGAACACCCTCCTCGGGTTGAAGAAATGTAATTTTTTGGGTAATTTTTTTACCATTTTGTTTATTTTTAGATATTTTTTTTAATTTTGCGTCATATTTAAGGCCATTTTTTAAAATCTTGCGTCATTTTTAGGTCATTTTTAAAATTCTGCGTCATTTTTAAGGCCATTTTTTAAAATTTTGCGTCATTTTTACCAACTAGGACGACGTTTACAAACAATGAAGTCAGTGGCGACTTGTAATCACACATTCGAGATTATCTCAAAAACGGCTCGTTTGCAGACCCATGTTTACCGAGACTTTTTTGCTTCTATTATCGTGTACTTTCACCTGTGTCAGTTTGCGCTATTACTTTTGAGACACCCTGTACGCACATACAAAATCGGTTCGCTGACCTTAGAAGATTGGTTAGCACAGAGCGGTACGACGTCAAAGATCCCGGGTTCGAATCCCAGATTCGAATCCAAGCTTGGGAATCGATGAGTGTCGCTTCATCAATTTCTTATCAATCATCCTCATCGTCGCGATGGTAAACAAAAATTAATATGCACAGTCAAATTCACTTTATGCTCACATTGCGCCTGAACGGAAATCGATTAGATTTGCTTTTATTATTTACCGTCGCTTTTCTGCCACTTTTGGTTACCGCCACGATGAGGATGAGTGAAATGATGAAATTGATGAAGCGACACTCACGAAGAACACACTTGCCCGGGCCGGGATTTGAACCCGGACCTCGTGCTGTGGTAGCGCGCTGTGATAACCTCTTCACCATGGAGGTGAGCACAAGGGGTCTGCTGGGGTTGGATCCCAGGTGGAAGAACATTTTACTTTACAGGTCCAGTCCTGATTAGTCAATCTTTGGCAATTACGTTTTTAAATACTAAAATTAAGTGGTGGGAATTCTTCATTGCAACAAGCCGTTGAGATATATGGGTGATCTAGAGGTAGGGTTCAACACATTAGCCCAGCTAATAAAGGTTTCATGTCGGGAATAATTCCGTAAAAGCTGAATTTTGGTTAGTTGTTAGAACACTATTAGTAGTGCAAAATCCCAAAAGTGCCTGCCCCTCCTCGTGGTGCTTCCCCCTAGCGCCCCTCCCTCAAACATCAATTTTGCAGACTCTCAGTTATTGACCTATATCTTCGTAAGAAATGATCGTAGGAAGGTGATCTTTCTTTAGACTTCATATTCATTAGATGGGCTACAAAAATGGTTCTGTTTAAGTTTTTGATAATGTAAGTGGTTTTGCCGTAATTTAAGAAATAATATTTAAAGAGTGAATATTTTCTACCACTTTTTAAAGTTTTTGCCTCGTAACTTTTGAACAAATTAAGTGACAGGAAATTGTTTCGAATAAAAGTTGTAGCCCAATTTATTTCAACGTGGAGCCTCCCAACATGTAGACTCTCTTCTCGTCTCCATATAGGCTAGTTGTGGCCAGCCCAGAACCACTGAATCCAGTTAGATATTTTGAATATTGGTTGGTCGCATGCAATAATCGGAACTGGCCTGGTTTCAGAAGATTTACGGTTTCTTGAGTGACGTCAAACCCACGCTACATCATTGGACTTATTTAGTCATCTAGAAGTAAAAGCAGCAGTACTGTTACGTCACGTGGATGAGTTGAAATTTGAAGTGGTATCCAAACTATGTTGCACAGTGTGATTGCTATCAACACATCTGAGCTAATTCAGTTTATAAACATGTCAACACTATAGGCGGTTTCCTTGCTTGCAAGTTCTTAATTCATCCGATCTTGAAGGCACTTTTGAGATTTTGCGCTACTAACAACTGTCCAAAATTCAGCTCTTACGGAATTATTCCCGACATCCGATGTTTTTTGTCCTTCATTGACTGGGCTAAATACAATATATTGGTCATTTGTGGAGATGATGTGATCAGCAACACGCTTCCCCGCCCCACATACCCATTTATTTGAGGCTGGGTGAACCCCAAAGTCGCTCCATGGAGGAACATTGCAAGAAAATTTCCCATCTGACATCACCCACCCTGGAAATCGAACCGGGGTCTCCCGCATGGCAGTCAAACGCCCTACCGGCTCGCCCAATTCGATTTTGCATTATGCCGTTTTCTTCTGAATAAATAACGAAAAGTTAAGAATGAGTCATTGGCCTTATTGATCAGTTGGGTGTTTTAAGTTGAGCTGAGCTGTGCGTTTAACTCACTGCAAATACCAAAGGGATAAGGTTGCACCATCGCGGATGCATAAAGCAGCCGTTTTACGACCAGCGCGGCAGAATACTGGGACTATTTACGACCTGGCAGCCACGACATCTTGTTTGCACGTCTTTGTCTGCGTGCATGGTCGACAAGGCGTTTAATTTCCGCCTTCACGCGTTTGCGATGCGAATCTCCTGTGCGTGGCTGTGGTCTACTTGTGCCTAAATGATTGCGTCAACTCTTGATGGACAGATATGGACAGATAGACCCATATCAGCGGCAGTAACTTCACGAGTTTTGGACGTTGATATGGTAGAAGTCTTTGAAAAGAAGAACGATCAAAATGCTGTCTTCGGTGCGTTGATTTTTCTTTTAAAAATCAGAAAACTCGAGCAGAATATACAATCAGGCCGTGTCCGAAAGGTACAGGACAGTGCTTGAAGCGAGCATACTTCGAGAATGGTCTTACAGTTCAGTCACAAATGTACATTTCCATGAGTCAAGTATTCAAGTCTGCAATCTTGAGCTCTACGTGCTACAGACTGGAATGCTAGTTTAACTGGTGCTCTCGAATTGCACTAAGTGACGTCACTTCCGACAAGACTAATCAGTGGAGTCGGTCGAGTGTAGGGCGTTATCGGTGCAGAGAACATCAAGGCTGCCATCTACCGAATGGGAAAAGAACTAATGTGGAGTAAGTCTTCGCGTTAAGAGTTCCCTGCCGTGATGTCACGAAGATCTGAATCCTAATTATATGATAATCAAGGAAACACTTTATGCCGCCACTAGATGAAGCATGGCAGTCGTGTTGCTAAAATTGCTTCAACTGCTAATTCGGCGAAAGTATCAAGGTTGGACGATGGCCTTACAAATCGCTTGAGGTCACATGATTCGCAAGTTGCATTTTGAACGAAATACAAGTCGTTCGTGTATCACGGCAAAGGCCAATATATCACACCGTAAAACCTGGTTCGGAATTGGAAAGGTTATGAAGGTAGTTCTTCTTATCTCATGTATGATTAATGTTCTTTCATTTCTGTTCTACAAACAGCAATTATTGCATTTTTTAATGAAGATTTTGTAGTTCATGCGAACTTCATACATTTGAGTGATATTTTGTATGATTTAAGAATCGCCTGGAAGGTGAGCTTTAATGTAATTTTATTTTATCTTGTGAGACAGCAATCTAAAATTACCATTTGGATAAAAATTCAAGAATTATACATAACTTACTTAGTAGTAGAAATCAGTGCTTTTTCTTTTCAGATGCTACGGAACGGTACCTTTTTTATAGGTGATTATTTATGAACATAAAAATAGTAATGTGAGTAGTTCTTATGGCGAAAACTAGATTGGTTTAGTGTTTTAAGTCCACTTTATGCACAGTAAGGCCAATCGGGACTGGACCTACAGTTTAAAGTGGGATCCATGATGAAGACTAGAACAAACCAACTTGAAGGGTACCGGAACCTTTCTGCTCAGAAAAAAACAGCACTAGTATAAGGTATTTTTGTATATTTTTCATTTTAACTTTTTTATTTACTTTTGTATTGTGTCCCAACCATGACACCAAAAAGACATTTCTCCTATAACTGTTACATTTTACTTTGAACAACAGAATATTCAAAGGTCAATTACTTCCTCTCTTTGTCTTAAGTAATTTATTTTTCATCATTTGAAAATTCAAGGAAATTAAATTAAAAGTTCTTATTAAGTAAAGAGGAAGTGCTTTGTTTGGTCTACCCGTGGAAAAAATATGTTCATCTACAGTTATACCTAGGTAAATCGAATGTATTCTAAGGGTAGTTATGTTTAATCAAAAGTGTTTAGTTAAGAAAAATGTTGCTTAACTGCTGGTAGAATAGTTACTTTAATGTCCAAAATGTAGTCTGTGCGTCCCGCCAGTGACAATGGAATGGCCCAACTTCATTTTGCTATTCGTGCAAACGGAAACCCAAAATACAATTACCCGTCTGCGTTTTGAATGTAGAAATTTACCATAGTTGCAATGAAAATGATACTGTTTAGAAACACGTTTCCACCTCTCGTCTCTACATAAAAAAATAAATTTCATGCACTTTGTGACTTACTACAGTACAAATTAATTGTTGATATATTTTCCTTGTAAATTTAATGTTATCACACATACATATCTTTAAACTTCAATTGTGTATGATTCGTAGACTGTTCGTTGTATACACAATAACTTGTAGAATTCTTATGTAAGGTAACAAAAAATAAGTGTTACGATTATGACTGAAAAACTAACTTTGGTTTGCGGCATTTTCCTTTCTACATTACAAATTACAGGCGTTTTATTAATGTAATTTAGCCACAAGAATTCATCTTCACATTCGCGTATTCCCGGAATATTTGGTCTGACGAAAACTCAATTGTGAAGACAAGTCACACATTATTTAGTATTGACGTTCATATCACATATTTGAGTGCATTGCTTTCGTTTTTATCGTGACAGGTCTTGGAAACTCTGTCCTGCTGTAATGTGGGAGAGTTTAGAAGTTCATCCAACAGGTGGCAGTCATAGAGCATAGAGTACGTCATTTAACTTAAGTCAGAACAGAGGGAATTCGTGGTAGTTTGGTAGGGAAGTACCAGTTCATACCCGACTGCCTGCAGAAGAACTGGGTAGGGTGTAGCTTTAATTATTGCGGATTCAATGTTTAGTTTTAGAATGTTTGATGAGATACATTTCTTAAGCCTTGGGGTTCTGGACACGTAGCCGACATTTTCATACGGGAGAATCGTATTCCTTTGGGTTATGGATTGTTATCGTTGTGAAATTTAGGGAGCTTATTGTTGTTCATATGATTTTTCTGTGCGGCCTAAAGCACTGGGGCCAGTTATAAAACTCCACGTTGTTGCAAATGCATGTCATGTTATTTTCCTGTGCTTGTTTTGACCTGCCTTGTATTTTTTAGGCTTCCACTAATTTCGTGGTTTTGCTTCCACTTGGAGAAGTTGTATTACATCTGTTTACTTTGCAGACTGCTTTAAGGTACGCAAGCGGTAATACATCGTCCATTGAGAATGTAAATGCTCTATTTCCAAACTGCAAACAAATCGAGATATTTTGGCTGTGGTCTATTTAGGATGCAATTGTTTCATCCCTGCTATCGTCTGATACCTACATACAAACAATATTGATGCAATGAGAATGTTTTGGGTTCATCTATAAAATTTGGAAGCAGCCAAAAGAATGCAAACTCCAACGGCCAATGAAACCTAACGACAATTTCCCTCAAACAACCACAAGCGCCATTTCATTATATGAACCACTTGCTCTCTAACCCCAGTCACTTGTGGGAGCTGCTTATACTCCGTTCCAGGTAACTGTGGAGCAGGCGAACTGCGCAAGTACTACAGTACGGACGCGATAAGAAGCGGCGTGCAATCAGAACGCAGAACGGCAGAACGTGACAAAATTCTGTCTCCTCGTTGGCTGCCATGTGGCTGGGGGGTTTCTACGTTGCCACGTTCGCACAAACACACGGACAGGCTAGTCAGCTGTTGGCAAGCTCGGGAAAAAAGCGTCACACGAAATTAAGCACGTACGTATCAGTATGCTAATATATGTTATTTCCGTCGTAAAGTGCTAAATTAACGAATCTAGAAGTTTGAATCTGAAGTTTCTTGTAGGTTGACGTTAACTTCCAGTGTGAATTTTACATTCTGGCAAGCATGAAACATTTTGTCTTCCTGCTCTACACAGCAACCGAAAACCTTCACTGAAAGAACCTTTGTTGTGTTTTTATTATGGTACATTGCAAGCATCAGCTACCGGCATCTTTTCACTTATGCTGTATCGTATCACAATTACCAACAAAAGAAAATGCGTCTTGTGTTATGAACAAAACTGTGGCAAATCGTTCTCCTTTGATTTCATGCCGCCTCTCGTTGCCTTCTTTGTCACGCCGCGATTGTTGAAGCTTCAGAACGTACAAATGAAATGTATTTCTTGAAAATTAGGGCAAATTACGTATAAACAAATTACTTACAATTTCGTTTCGTTAACACGGTTTTAAATTATATTTTGAGGGACCTACAAAAATTCACCTCTAAAACAGAATTTTATAGAACTGAGTTACTGTATTAGAGAAGAATTTATCAAGAACAAATCAATTGTGTGTGAATTGATTGATTGAGTTGGTGTTTTAAAGTCCACTTTATGCACACTACGGCTAATCTGGAATGGACCTACAGTTGGAAGTGAGATCCGAACCACTATGTGCCTCGACAGGGTATCAAACCCAGGACTACTTGATTACAAGGCGACAACACTTACCCTACCACTGTGCCATCGGGGAGGCACATGTGGGTGTGAGAAGTGAGATAATTTGGGAGCTATGTGAGAATACAGGTTCTGGCAATACAGTGTTCAATAAATTACAACGAAACGCTTGGCAATTGCTCGATTTCCTTAACATTAATGATACATTCGGTACATGTGTTATTAATGTTTTGAGCTACCTGTATGTAAAAACATAAAAAATGAATGAAAGAACAGAAGTAGTAGTTAAAGAATCAGTTGTTTTTGCTTACCGGCTACCATTGCAGTGGCGCTATCCCAAGATCATCTTCATTGTTGGTTGGTAAAGGAACATCTTCATCTGAGCTACTACTGTCACTGTTGTCTTCCCGCCCAAGTGAAATTACAAAATCCTCCATTTGCTGCTCTTCAACTCCCTCCTTTTCCCATGCTTCGGAAATAATCTTCCTTGCGTGTTATATACCCGAACGCCACCTATCTGCTGTCACATCCCCGATAGCCTGTTCTGTCAATTGCAAAATTTTAGACGGTGTAAAAGGTGGCAAAGTGTTCCTCTGTGCTACCAGCCCTTTGACCTGTGCCCAAATACGTTCGATTGCATTGTACATACAATGATAAGGCGCGAGACGGACCACCGTATGTCCCGCTTCTTCTGCAAGCTTGTCTATTCGATATATGGGGAACTGGGGTTTGTGTAACATAAGGAGCTGCAGTAGTTCAGCCTTCCTCATGTTTCTGTGGGCTCGCGAAAATCCTGAAGTAGGTCAATCCGGCAACAGCGCGTCGCTACCAGAGTGGGTGGTTCCACGCCGCTTGCTAGCGCGTCCCGACTGTAGTGACGGGAGACGGCTCCACCAATGAACACGCGAGAGGAACGCAATTGCGTGGAGAGGGGGGGGGGGGCTACTGAAGTTACCAGCCTTCCCATCAGCTTCTACTGCATCGCTCTGGCCAATAGATTTCCCTCGCTTCTCTGACGCTATGCGTTGCCTGGCTCCACAGTTAGCTGGAACAGGGTATAGAAGTTGTAGTGGATCTCTGTTCTTACTTACAAAAAAAAAAAAAAATGAATAATTGCGGAATCAAAGTAGTTGATTGAGTGAATTTATTTTACTTTGGCTACCGACTGGCAAATTTATAATGAAGTTGTTTCATTTCCATTAGAGAACAACTACCTAATCTCATTTCTAAAATGCAGTGTTCCATCTGTGGTTACCAAATATTGCAGACAGCAGACTTCTAAGCCACAAACAACCCATTTATGCAAGGACAAAATCGAACTTCTTGCAAAATCTGAAAAATCATCAATGTTGTTTTCGAAGGTTTTTACAGTTTGACAAAATATTTCATAGTTCAAGGGGGGTTGGCACCTTTGGGTATGGGCATGTCCCTCGTAAAGATATAATCTTAGTCTTATTGGCGTTGCTAGGTAGATGTTCTAAGACCTGGGGCAAAACCTGCAAAGGAAGAAGCTGCACTCCAGCACCACTTCTCGACAGGAAATTACTCTCATGCCGCAGAGACGAGGAAATTTCCGTGGAATAACTTGGAAATTCCCTCGATATGAGTGAAAAGAGTGTGGAAGATTCGGATTACGTAATTGGAAACGCAGCTAATCATATTTCCAGGAAACGCACGTGGCGAGTGGAATTAATAGATTGCTCGACTCGCCTTGAAAATATCCCGATGGCAACCGTCCGCCATTATTCTATATTTAACCCTGCAATCTTCAAGGAGGGTTGAGTATTTCCCTCCCCCAGCACTTCCTTTTTCTGGAAGTGACCACGGCAATCAAGTTTCGATGTTTGCTCCTAACGTAAAATTCTCCTGCAAAAGTTCCGGATTCAGGTATTCGATTTGGCTACAGTGTTCCTATACCAGATATGTCTAATCATAATCCATTCACATTATCGTGAATAGTCAACAATGGAAGAAAAGCGAGAAAATACATACAACTTCTTATTTTCTTCCTCTCTTAGTGAAATATTTTCGTTTCGTTGCAGTGTTTACTCAAGAGAGGTCACAGCCATCGTTTAAAAGTTCTTACAACGCTCTACCAATTATAAAGTCTAGGGCAAGGATTTTTATGACATAGCATATATTTGCTAAGGGTGATGTGTTCCCTAAATATATAGAAATTCATATTGTGAAGAAACTAATTTAATTAAGGTGCTTTTTAAGGGCATATTTCGCCATTTCTACGTGATAAAGCATATTTTGATGGATTTTCGGTCATATTCAACATATTTTCACATTTTCAAGAATATACAGTCATTTTCCAAGTGGATTCGTTCTTACTACCACGTTCACTCGAGGTTTTTTCTTTTGGACTGCAGCAAAATCTTTTTCATTTTTAATTGAAAAGTTACAGAAAGTATTCATTGTGCATTTCAACTCATATGTATATGTAAATATTTCAGCATAAGTTAAATATTGATGTTTGAAACAGTCTGGTTATAAGGGCATATTTTTTCAAATTATAGTGCATATTTTGTAAAATTTTAGGTCATAAGAGCATATTTTATTTTGCATATTTTGGTGATTTTTAGGTACTAGTCCTAATAATGTCAAAATGTCTAATAGTACTTCATAATTATTGAGTTACTTACGCCAAAACTTTATAAAACAGATAAGAACAACCTAATTTTCTGCAGATTTTGTTACGAAAATTGTCTCGTACAGATAAAACTTTGTTCTATAAATTTCACTATTGATTCCTCTGATTTTCGTGCAAAAATTAAGGTTCTATCTCTTTACTGTGAGAAGTTATAAGCGTTTAAAGAATGCACTACAAATTCTAACGTCGGCCATATTGATGAAGCAATTTTTCCGAAACCAGCAACGGGATTCTTTGGAACTTTTGTGACAAATGCAACACAAGTAGTACTAAATATTCCAGTAAGTTTCATTTTTTGAATGTATAGGTTGACTCCCGACAGCCCTGTAGATAGATATTTTGGCACCCTTGGCAGGAAAAGTGGTTTGCTCCCCGCAGTACAAAGCACCGACATGTTATATGCGTCCTTCGATATTTTCTTCATATTTCATGGCTTGCGATATTTACATCCTACAAACTTTGAAATGAGGAAAAAACTATGCAACGTCCCCCGGTTGGACACCAGTCGTCACAAAGTTAGTCCGCTACTCCTTTAGTCGGGAACATGAGAATCTTTGCAAATCATCAGGGCTTGCTGGGTAGAAAAGAAACACAACACTGTTTTCAAAGTTAAACGCAGTTTTATAATCACTTATATTTCATAATCACTTACCAATAAAACACTAGAACTTTCAATACTAACGTTGGGCAATTCACTCACATATAGCGAAAGTCAAATTACGTAATTAATTGCTTACTTTCAACTTATTGGCAAGAAGAAAACTCTAAAACCCAAAATTATACGAGTACTTGATTTCTCTGTTTCCAAGTTCTTATTGATCCTTTTTTTATATATATCCATAAAATATTTATTGGTTGTGGACAAAATCCATGCACCAGTTAACAATTTATCAATTGGTATTATATACATGTATGCACATAATATTTACTCACAATTATTTCTTTCATAATAAATAGTTTCCAAATTTCATTACACTTTTACAGAATTATATTAGACTTATTAAGATATTTTGTAAGAATATAGATTACCGAGGATGAAGGTGAAGTCAGTAAACAAGGCAGTGTCAGTGGCGCTTGATGTCCACTCCTGTACAATTCCTGTAAAAATGGTTCTCTGTAAGTTTCATAAAGTTTGCATTGAAATATAATGTGGTTTGGAGTTGCAGTATATTCATTGCACAAACAAACTGGTGAAGTCACTAAATTCTTCTTGTAAAGTGTATCTCAAAAGTTTTAGGACAACGACATTTTAAACTAGGCAACCCAATTTACACAAGGCGTTGGTGGGTTGCGTGTACATTTAGGCTCAATTTCAGGGTTGCCACATGCACAATAGATATTTATAAAATACGCGAAAGAAATAAAAACAAGTATTATTGTATAAAATTATTAAAAATATCACTATTATATCGCAAGTGACAAAATTCTTTCTCAAAGAAAAAGAAATAGGTTTTCTAGTATTTCATTGCTGATGAGTCTACAGAAAGGAAAAGAGGTAATAGAAAACGAAAGGTGACAAAGGAGAGGAGAAATAGAAAGCGAAAGGAGAAGAGGAAAAGTAGAGGAGAGAAGAAAGAGAGGATAGACGAGGAGAAATGTCGTGAGGAGAATGGAAGAAGATTCTAGGAGAGATGAGGAAAATGGAGCAAAGAAGAGAAAAGAGAAGGAAAACGAGATGAGAGATCAGTGAAGAGTAGAGTAAAGGAGAGAAAAAGAGAAGAACGAAAAGAAAAGGAGAAAAGTCCAGTGGAGTCGGAAATCTAAGACAGGAAAGGAGATACGAGGAGTGGAGATGAGTGGGATGGAGATAAGATGCGAGAAAAGTAGGGAGATAAAAAATATGAGATAAAAGCAGAGCAGAAGGAGGGGAGAAGAAGGAGAAAGAGAAGAGAAGAGCAGAAGGGACTGAAGAGAAGAGGTAGTTGCAGAAAATATCGACTCAGCGTCAAGAATTGATGCATTAGTCAAATTATCGACATGGAACATTTAATAACATTTTGAAATGTATTGGAGAATGTATTAGATCGGTGCGAAATGTCTTTTGGCTTAGTTGAGAGCAAGATAAAATCTTCCATGTAAGATCTTTGATTTTACCTGCGATTATACCACTAAAAACATTAATGTAATTTTAATATTTATAAGAATTACCCAATTTTTGTCCACTTCTCGGTTCGTTGAAATGGAGATTTTGTAATTTAATATTTCCCCTCCCCCCATCGTTAATTCCAAACTGAATCATTCCGTTTCATGGCGTGGACAATGAACACAATGGGATAGGTCTAAAACTTACGAAAATTTTCGGCCACCTGAAGGGTTTGAACCTACGACCATCAGATTGACAGTCCTGAACGGTAAACACTTTTTTTTTTTTTTATTTGAAACTATTACATATTATTGTACATGTTATACACTTTTGTCATTATAAAGTTAACATTACATTTAGGAAATTTGCATATAACATATCTCTTTTACAACGAGGGATCATTTGGTATTCCTGGTGCAGGTGATTGATAAATTGGATGTGAAAATCTTGTTGCCTATATATGGATACAAAAAGGGCATATTGGCCTAAGAGCCATTGTACACTGTGGCGTTTTGTTCTTGGATAATATGCAAAGGAAGGATACAAAAGAATATCTACTGAAATGTTACGTTCTGATGTACGACAAATTGTACTCACAAGTTTTTTGATATATAACCATGATTTTTGGATTATTTGACATTCACTAAGCTTATGCACTAAATTATCTTGTACATTACATGTAGCACATATTGGAGTATTTACTAATTTTATATCATAAAGTTTAACTCCAGTAATGAATATTTGGTGTACAATTATATACCACGCTGATCTGACTCTTAACGTAAGGTGGCGGGCCTGTATATTATTCCATACTTCCCGCCACTTGACTCTTGGATTCCGATCTACAATTTTACACTGTTTTTGTGATAGTGAACACAGTCTTTTATATATTTTTGACGTATCTTGCGTTGGAAGGATTGGAGATTGTATTTAAAGCGTAACTGATATCCACTATTGTATTCTTAAAATACCATAATCTGTCTGGAAGTCTTGTAACATCAATGGGGACCTCCAATTGAATGTTGTCCAAGGCGTGTCTCAGAACTTTACTAGTGAGGGTGTTTGGGTGTTGAATCAGTGTCATTACATCAGCTTGAATACGTAGAGCCTGGCTTTTATATTCCACGTTTACAAGGTTCATTCCCCCTTCTGCATAGGGTAAACAAAGCGTAGCGTGATTTACACGCAAGATTTGACCGTTCCAGACAAACCAGTTCACAGCACTCTTGAGCTTAAAAATATCCAGTTGCCGCAACGGGAGGATTTTTGCTACATACCACACCTTGGAGAGAGCGTACACCTGTACAAACGTCACTCTTGACTGTATACTAAGTATTCGAAATTTATTCATTTGTAGAACTGCTTTAACACCATTTATCACTCTGTCATAGTTTAACTGGATCATTCGTTGAAGGGAGCGCGCGAAAATTATTCCAAGTATTTTTATCGATGGAACAACATGAAATTCTCCGCTCTGAGGGTAAGTTATATCCGGGTTTAAATGCATAAGAGTTGATTTTTTCTGATTTACTGTGAGCCCTGAAAGGGGACCAAATTCCTGTAATACTTTAGACGTCGCAGCAATATCAGACTGCGTATTTATTAATATATTGACATCATCAGCATAGGCCAACACCTTTGTGTTTATAGATTGTATGGTGATGCCTTGTACTTGCTTTTCTAATGCAGAAAGGAGGGGTCTCAATGAGATACAGAAAGCTATCATCGATAATGGGTCACCTTGTCTTACTCCCTTGTGAATAGGAAGTTCTCTTGTCATAAATCCATTTATTGGTATTTTGGATGTTGCGTTACTATAAAGGCTTTTAAATGCTGACAGAAAATGTCCACGTATACCGTACTTTTGAAGCACATTAAATATGTAATCATGGTGTACCGAGTCAAATGCTCGTTGAAAATATATTGCTAATATAGCATTATCATGGTTATTGCTATTGACTCTATAACAAGTAAGCACTTCACGAAGCGTTTGTAAGACATTTGTAATTTTCTTGTTCATACCAAAAACATATTGTGTATCTCCAACTAGTTTTTCTACATAAGGCATAAGTCTGCCTAGCATACAGCGAGAGAATATTTTATAATCAGTACATAAGAGGGTAATGGGTCTATATTGACCAACTTCAGTGGGTTTCACACATTTTGGTATTAAAACTATAATCCCAGTATTTGAGGATTTTCCCATTTTATACCTTCGGAACACTGCATTTATCCATTCAGTTAGTGTTTTTCCCATCAACGTCCAAAATGTTTGGTAGAGTTTGTTTGGTATCCCATCCAGACCAGGTGCAGAAAACGGCTTCCCTGACTTAACCGCACGGAATACTTCTTCGCTTGTGTAGTCGTTATTTAATTGCTCACGTTCCTCATCGTCAAGGACCTCGGACAAGGATTCCAATTTATTCGTCAAATCTGCATTATGTGTTATTGGTTGGGAAAATTGATTCTCAAAATAGTTGTAAAATCTGTTACGTATTTCCGGGGCTGTTGTTATTTTAATTTCAGAATTGTCGTTTATTTCGCTAATAAATTGTCTTTTCGCATTGTGTCTTTCTTGCAGCACATGGCTTATAGATGCAACCTCTTCTTTATCAAAGTGGGAGAGTCTGCTGCGAATTTTTACACCTTGTCGTCTTTCAGCTGTCATCCTCAGCAGTACAGCTTGTACACGTTTTACCTCTGTTTGCACTTGTTTCCCTTCAGTGGCTTCATGAATAAGTTCACGCAGCACACGGTAATAAAAATTATATTTATTATTCCAGTCACTAGAACGTTCCTTACAATAACTAAGACAAAACCGTTTTATGCCCGGTTTAAGAATTTCATCCCACCAGCGAATTATATCACTTTGTCTGGTACGGTGTGCTTCCCATACATTCCATTGGTCCTGAAAGGCTTGTTGGAAATTTGCATCTGTAAGGATAGAAGCATTTAATTTCCAGTAGCCATACCCTCTCGGTACTATTGGTATATCCACATTTATCGCCATGATTACGGCACTATGGTCTGAAAAACAGGTGGGTGTTATACTAAGTGACTTGATTTGTTGGCGTAAATGTGGTGTTACATAAAATCGATCTAAACGGGAAGCACAATTATTACGAATGTACGTGTACCCTTTCTGTCCAAAATATTTGTCATTCCATACATCTGTAAAATTAAACCCATTTACTAATTTTTGCAAAGAATTGGAGGTATTAAAGCCAGGTCTTTGGTCCTGCGGATGCAGGACACAATTGAAATCGCCCGCGCAAATTATATGTTCTCTTGTACCCTGCATTTCAGTAGCGACATCCGTCGCAAAAAACGCATCCCTCTGTTTCCTAAATTGTGTCCCTGAAGGTGCATATAAATTATATACCCAAACATTAGCTATTTTTGCTGAGATAATTCTACCATTGGGATGGCACATCACATTTGTAATCGGTACGGTGTTACGTACTAACAGGGCTGTTCCCGTTGCTTGAAAGGTCGCATTATTATAGACTAATATGTTTGGGGGGAGGTTAAATGCTGTTATTCCACATTCTTGAAGAAGTGCTATATCTAAAGATGATTGTAGGAAAAAATCTCCTAGCGCCTCCTGTTTAGTGAAAGATCGCATTTTGTTAATATTGATCGTAGCTAAACGGAGAGTAGTCATCATATATACAACTAACAGAAATTTAAGAACTAGGATTACCCAACACTGTGAATTATACATTTTGCCCAGAGGACACTAACATTCGTACACTGTTTTTCCACTCACTTCCATGCACACGAAACGTAAACCTTGCATATGTGCACGGTACCTCGTGTAAACACGTGACCAAGCATCATATACCTTTACTCATTTTACACATGCTATTTCTGACTTTCATTTTTACTTGCACCCACACATTCACTAGACACACTAGGGGAAACACTGAATTTGGATCCGATCACAGGTTGTAAATCAACACTCGGGGCCAAATTTGTCACACTTTGGGATCTGGTTATACGCACTGGGGAGGGGGCTATTGCCTGCTGCTTCGCGTTCTTCTTGTGGTGGGGGTCAGGTGCCACATTTTGTTGTACTTTTTTCTTCTTCAACTGCTTCTGTTCCTGGAGTCTCTTCAAATTTGATTTTCTTTTGGCATTGTCCTTAGTTCCTGTTGTGGTTTCACCAAGCTGAACCTTGTTTTGTTGATCTTCCAGTGTATGGGATCCTCCTGCTTCGTACATGTCAGTCTCCATTTGAAGATTACTCGTAGTGTCAGACTCGCGCATCGCTTGATCAGTTGTTTCCAGACTGTCAGTCACCAACACGTTATCCCTTACGTCACTGTGGAGGTTGTCTAAAGATGCCACCTCTTCCGCCCACGATGTGCTGTGGATAGACGCAGGTAGAGGTGTTTCCTTCGTAGGGTCCATTTTGTGTTCTAAAACATCAGCTTTTTTCGGCTCTATTTGCAGATTTTTATCGCGTTCATTGTTCACACTTTTTTCGTGCAACTGGATTGGAATTGGCAACACTGTAAATTGTGTGTCAGCCTTTATATCCGTCTCGTGCGCTGAACGTTGGCTAGGTGGTCTATGTACCTTTGCTGCATATGACTGCTTAGGCTGGATATCTACAGGAGTAGCACATGCTCCAGTATTATCTTGCATCACTCGCTCACCCATAGCACCACGTCGGTGTGGACAAAACCGTGCTGTGTGTTGAGTGTCTTCACATATTTTACAGGTAGGTTTCTGTCCATAATATGTTACCCAATATTGCATGCCCTGTATTGATACATAGGACGGGATTGGCTTATTCAGAACCATTCTCACCACCTTAATGCCTGTACGAGTTTTATAAATATGCTCATCCGAATATCGCTCGTCCACCGGAGGGGTCTTAATTTCACCATACTGCGCAAGCACTGTACGGATATGACTATCGGTTATTTCCATTGGTATAACATGTAGTCTCACTAGTGTAGTTGTCCTATCAGCCCAATCTAATCTAATTTCATGTTCATCATCCTCATCACAATACACTAACTTCCCTTCAAATTTATTCATTAACTGTTCGCCTAATAGACGCGTCACTAGCTTAATATATACGCACTTACGGTATTGGTCCAGTTCAATACTTAATACCTGGTCTTCAGTCAAGGCAAGAGCATCCCGTATCCAACGATGAAGCATCAGCGTTGATGGGCACTTCTTCACACTTGAAAACCATAACTTTAGCGTATTTACACGACGGATTTCCATTTTCCTTCAATTTAACAACTTTACGTGACTTGAAAATTTACGCGTTTCGCGTCGTCTAGCACGCCAGAGTCCCGATGACTCACCGGTTCAGGAGCAGAGGCACGGCGATGTTGCTCGCACGGGCACTTCCGCGGAACTCCAACACTAGCCTACGAGCTTACTCTCGCAGAAGGAGCTGACCAATGTGAAATGTAGATGCAACTCTCCTCCTACATGTAATGTGCAAACAATACTTGTTTGTAACAAAGAAAACGAAGGTAGTACGACTCGGCGAAAACATTTAATGGAGAATTGCACATGATGAAAACTTTTCATTCGATATTTGCGGAGGTTTCCTTGCACTGAACTCGAGTGGGAAAAGGGGTAAAATTAGTATGTCCTGAATTGCCACAAATATAAATAGTTATTTCATTAATATTTGTCAATGTCTTTGAATCAGTACACAATTATCGTTAGAGTATCATAATTCAAGATCGTATACATGAAAATATCCCTTTGAACGTGTGTCAATTCATTCATTTGTTCATTTTTTTAATAAATTCCATATGCAGAACAATGTAGCCACTATACACTGCTATTACAAATAATGTTACCATGTTCTTATTTAATAGAAGGGGATTTAAAAAATAGAAAAAAAAGAACACCTAGTATGGAGGATCGAACCTGAGACCGCAATCAATGCTTTCAAGAACTCTAGCTAATACACTACGCCCTTTGTTTCCCTTGGAGGAACAGTTCTTAATTATTAGTAGTTGTATTTACAATATAACCAGGACGAGAAATGATGAACCCCCCTCAGGCAGATTTGCCTACACTTAAAACTAGCTCAACATGCCCAAATGAGCTTTTTGCTCAAGTGTGGAACTCTGTCTAATCCAAGATTTTTGTAAAAATGCCCTTGGGAATTTCCTGTGAAATGATGAGCCCCCTCAGATTGATTTGCCCACACTTACAAAAGTTGCATCAGCCAGATTTTTGTCCATAAGCTTGTTAAAAATATGCCCCTCTTGATATTTTTTTGGCTACACTTAAAATTAAGCTAAAAAGCCACACACACACACACACACACACACACATATTTACTTCCGGTTTAAGTTCAATTGGATACCAGGTTCAATTTGTTTATCTAATATTAAAACAATGTAATATGCAGAGACCCTCTAGAATTGCTCTGTGAGACTCTCATTTCTTACATCATATGTTTGCATGTTTCATATTGATTGATTCTCAGTATTTATGGTATTGAGATCAAAGTGATTAATGTGCACAATTCCCGACACGGTAGCATTGAACTTTTGCTTTGCATGTTTCAAGTGATTCTCCTCTGCGTCAGTGTTTAGATCAAAGTGATTAATGTGTACAATTTCCGAGTATTGAAGCTTTGCGTGCAAACAAAATTGCATCAGCCAGATAATTTTAATAAAAGCTCTCAGGAAATTCTCGTGAAAAATATGACCCCTCGGGAAATTCCTGTAAAAAAAGCCCTCGGGAATTTCTCGTAAAAACAAAATTCACGGGAAATTCCTGTTTTTTTCTTCTCGGACTGGCTTAGGGTATATAAAGAGATTTTGCATTACATATCAGCTAGTATTGTGAGAGTGGCTGAGGAGTACAGATGTGTTGTTACAGTGCTTCTCATACTACAGGCCTGTTTGTTTTAATATAAAACATTTCTTATTATTCAATTTCTGATATATTGAACAAAAAGGCTTATATTTTGTATAAAAAATCTGATATTTGTTACATCCAGCTTGTTTGTTGTAATCCACTTATATTTAGAGTCAGGCTTATATCTGTCCCAGCCTGTTATACAAAAATCAATACATAACACTCAGTGCTAGGTCATTGCCATTCTAGACATGCATGTCCGTGCAGGTATTTGTGCTAGGTCAGTGTGGATCAATATTTATTCCATCTTTGTGCATGTAGGCTATTAGCTTTACAACCTGTCATAAGATAAGTATGGAGTTTTGATTTGAACCCCAAGAAATTTTATATAAATACCAAAGCCAAAAAATATTAACACACATACACACACACACACATACTAAATATACAAAACACACTGCTGAACCCAACTGATATTTTTTTATTAAGCATAGAATTTTGATTTGAACCCCAAGAAATTTTATATAATAAACATAACAAAATTCTAATATTTATTTTTGTTTAACAGGTACAACAAGTTCTGAGCACATAAGCAGGTTCTGAGGAATACAAGGCAGCAGCAGCAGCAAGCAATTAACTTATAGAAGGCAGTGTGTATCCTATCTAATTGCATGGATAATCTTGACACAGGATTTTTTGAGAGAAGATGTATTTCAAAATACATAAAATCTAAGTCACTTGTTGATGATTTAAAGCTTAGATTCTTTGGCCTGTCCGAGTATGACCTGTTTACAGTGCAAAATGAAATTGAAATGCAGTGGGTGCTTGCCAGTGACAGGCCATTCCAATGCCTGTATCTCAATTTTATCAGCGAGTTTGAAAGGCTTGTATACAACAGGTACAGGAGAATTGTTGGATCCTTTGTTAATTTTTATACAGACAGGTGCCATTATTATTTAAGGTTGAAATTGTTTGACAATTATTGGTTCAACAATACTCATAGCAATTGTTTAGAATATAGGATGCCCATGATTGCATCTCAGAGTTTAAATTGGAGACATTATAAATATTCAAATAAAATTATTAACAGGATATCTAAAAATAAGAATATTGAATTTGTTACAACTGATAATGGGCATTTGTACAGTGGTGAGGATTTCAATCCAGAGTTTGTATCATATTCCAAGTGTATATGTTTGAATGAGCTTATTATGTATTTCATAAGGCAAAAATTTAGAGATTGCACTTATGATTGTATTGTTCAGGCACTGGGGCAGAATAATTTGCATGACATATGCAACTGTGGGAGAGTTTTGTCCAGCCTCTCAGTGTGATTTCAGGCACAGGAATCTGGCAGTTGGGAATCAACCCGCAGCAGGCAACCCTGATTATTTCAGCAGAGACAGCAATCAAGGTAAATAAATATTTGCTGCAAGTGTAAATCCCTGCCCATCACAGCCAGGCTCGGGTCTGTATGCAGGAAGAGGCAAGATATTTGTTTGAAATCTGCTTGGGTATAATTTTCTGAATCCTGTACCTAATAATAGCATCACAGCATAACTCTGATAGAGATAGGGACATTGAGTATCAATATTGAGAACAAACCTCTTATAAGATATGACAACCACTAACTAACTCTCTAGCCTTCTTAAACCCGAAGGTTCATGGCTGCAGCAACACAGGCCTTCCATCTGTCCCTATCTTGTGCAAGATCTATATACTCTTTTCCATCCCTACCGATTTCCCTTACGTCCATCTCGACGTTGTCCCTCCATCTTCGTCTTGGCCTTCCTACTGGTCTCTTACCTTCAGGTTTCCCAACAAGAATCCTGTAAACTCCTCTTTCCTCTCCCATTCGTGCCACATGGCCTGCCCACCTAAGTCTTCTTGATTTAATTATTCTAATAATGTCTGGACATGAATACAAATTATGTAGTTCTAAATTATGTAACCTTCTCCACTCACCTGTCTCCTCATCCCTTTTAGGTCCAAAGATTTTCCTAAGGATCTTATTTTCAAATACTCTCAATTTATGTTCCTCTTTCAATGTAAGGGACCAAGTTTCACACCCATATAATACTACAGGCAAAATTACTGTTTTGTATATTTTAACTTTTAGTTTCTTAGATATTAAACGAGAAGACAAAAGTTTATGAAGAGAGAAGTAACATTCATTTCCTGAATTAAGCCTACTTTTTATTTCCTCTTTAATATAATTTTCATTTGTTAATATTACTCCTAAGTATTTGAATTTGGAAACTGTTTCAAACGAGTTGTTATCAAAAATTAGATTTTGATTATTACCTAACACTTGGTTTCGTCCTGTAAGCATATATTTAGTTTTCTCTTTGTTAACTTCCAAACCTATCTCTTTAGCAGTTTTGAAAAATATTTTAGCATTATTCGTAATTGTATTCACATCATCCCCCAGTAAGTCTACATCATCTGCATATGCTAACAACTGAGTCACACCATTTAATTTTAGTCCTTCTTTAGTTTCGTTTACCTTCCTAACAGCATATTCTAAGGCAAAATTAAAGAGCAATGGAGATAATGCATCTCCTTGTTTTAACCCATCATGAATTGTAAATTTGTCAGACATATTAATACCCACACGAATTTTACTTTCTGTTTCACTGGTGCATACTTTTATCATACTAACAAGCTTCTTAGGTATTCCAAACTCTACTAATATATTATATAATTTATCTCTTTTGACCGAATCATATGCTTTTTATATGTCCCTATCATGACAACCTGCAACAATCTGGATGTATGAGATGTTTTATTGATTCTGTATTTTTCAGGCTCTCTTGTTACAATCTTGTTTCTTTCTATTGCCATCACTATAATAATATCTGCCACATGTTCTATGATTATATGCTCTATAGGATCTTCTCATCAGTGTAACAAATTTCCTGTCTTGTTTCACATGCAGTTCCAAATCCCTGCCCATCACAGCCAGGCTCGGGTCTGTATGCAGGAAGAAACAAGACATTTGTTTGAAATCTGCTTGGGTATAATTTTCTGAAGCCTGTACCTAATAATAGCATCACAGCATAACTCTGATAGAGATAGGGACATTGAGTATCAATAAAATATTCACATGCAGTTCCAAATCCCTACCCATCACAGCCAGGCTCGGGTCTATGTGTAGGAAGAGGCAAGATATTTGTTTGAAATCTGCTTGGGTATAATTTTCTGAAGCCTGTACCTAATAATAGCATCACAGCATAGCTCTGTCAGAGATAGGGGCATATTTTTCAGGCTCTCTTGTTACAATCTTGTTTCTCTCTGCATCACTATAATAATATCAGCCACATGTTCTATGATTATATGCTCTAACAACTTCAATGAAAACATATCTGTAATCAATAATTGTCAGTAATCAATTCTAACAAGTTTAATTTTTTAATAGGCTCTTCTCTCATCAGTGTAACAAATTTCCTGTCTTGTTTTACATGCAGTTCCAAATCCCTGCCCATCAATGCTGTAGAAATATCAGCCAGGCTCGGGTCTGTGTGTAGGAACAGGCAAGATATTTGTAGTTGAAATTTGCATGCAATAATCTGGATGTATGAGATTTTTTATTGATTTTATGTTTCTGTATTTTTCAGGCTCTCTTGTTACAATCTTGTTTCTATCTGCAACATTGCCACCACTATAATAATATCTGCCACATGTTCTATGCTAACAACTTCATAATCTAAACCTGAAAACATATCTGTAATCAATAACAGTAATCAATTCTAACAAGTTTAATTTTTAATAGGCTCTTCTCTTATCTTGTTTCACATGCAGTTCCATCCCTGCCCATCAGTGCTGTAGAAATATCAGCCAGGCTCGGGGGGTCTGTATGCACGAACAGGCATAGTTGAAATCTGCTTGGGTATAATTTTCTGAAGCCTGTACCCAATAATAACATCACAGCACAGCTCTGTCAGAGATAGGGACATTGAGTATAAACTTTATTGTGAAAACATATCTGTAATCAATAATCATTATTCTTGTCAGTAATCAATTTCTTCTCATCAGTGTAACAAATTTCCTGTCTTGTTTCACATGCAGTTCCATCCCTGCCCATCAGTGCTGTAGAAATATCAGCCAGGCTCGGGGGGGTCTGTATGCACGAACAGGCATAGTTGAAATCTGCTTGGGTATAATTTTCTGAAGCCTGTACCTAATAATAACATCACAGCACAGCTCTGTCAGAGACAGGGATATTGAGTATAAACCTCTATAAGATATGACAACCTGCAACAATCTGGATGTATGAGATGTTTTATTGTTTTTATGTTTCTGTATTTTTCAGGTTCTCTCTTGTTACAATCTTATTGCCCTGCCACATGTTCTATGATTATATGCTCTAACAACTTATCTGTAATCAATAATAATTATTCTTGTCAGTAGCTCTTCTCATCAGTGTAACAAATTTTCTGTTTTGTTTTGCATGCAGTTCCAAATCCCTACCCATCAGTGCTCAGCCAGGCTCGGGTCTGTATGTAGGAAGAGGCAAGATATTTGTTTGAAATCTGCTCTGAAGCCTGTACCTAATAACAGCATCACAGCATAACTCTGTCAGAGATAGGGACATTGAGTATAAATTTAATTGAAAACATATCTGTAATCAATAAGTCAGTAATCAATTCTAACAAGTTTAATTTTCTTCTCATCAGTGTAACAAATTTCCTGTCTTGTTTCACATTTCCAAATCCCTTCACATCAGTGCTCAGCCAGGCTCGGGTCTGTATGCAGGAAGAGGCAAGATATTTGTTTGAAATCTGCTCTAAAACCTGTACCTCATCACAGCACAGCTCTGTCAGAGATAGGTACATATATCTATAATCAATAATTCTCAATAATCAATTGTAACAAGTTTAATTTTCAATAGGATCTTATCATCAGTGTAACAAATTTCCTGTCTTGTTTTACATGCAGTTCCAAATCCCTGCTCATCAGTGCTCAGCCAGGCTCGGGTCTGTATGCAAGAAGAGGCAAGATATTTGTTTGAAATCTGCTTGGGTATAATTTCCTGAAGCCTGTACCTCATCTCAGCACAGCTCTGTCAGAGATAGGGACATATATCTATAATCAATAATTCTCAATAATCAATTCTAACAAGTTTAATTTTCTTCTCATCAGTGTAACAAATTTCCTTCTTGTTTTACATGCAGTTCCAAATCCCTTCACATCAGTGCTCAGCCAGGCTCGGGTCTGTATGCAGGAAGAGGCAAGATATTTGTTTGAAATCTGCTCTGAAGCCTGTACCTCATCACAGCACAGCTCTGTCAGAGATAGGGACATTGAGTATAAATTTAATTATATTCAGAACAAACCTCTATGAGATATGACAACCTGCAACAATCTGGATGTATGAGATGTTTTGTTTCTGTATTTTTTCAGGCTCTCTTGTTACAATTTTGTTTCTCTCTGCAATATTGCCATCACTATAATATCTGCCACATGTTCTATCTAACAACTTCATAATCGATGCAAAAAAATAAACCTGAAAACATATTTGTAATCAATAATAATCTTGTCAGTAATTAATTCTAACTCATCAGTGTAACAAATTTCCTGTCTTGTTTCACATTTCCAAATCCCTGCCCATCAGTGCTGTAGAAATATCAGCCAGGCTCGGGAAAACACACATATGCCACTTCTTCTATAAGCTAATATTGTTCCTAGCCTGTAAAATATTTGACAGGTACAAAGTTCTGTTGTTTCAACAATAATCTCATTTTACCTTGTCTGCTGTCTATGCTTTCTATGAACCTGCTGAGATACTCAGGGCTGCTTGCTGTACCTGTTGAACAGGAAATACATATTAATACTTGTGTTAATTTATAAATACATATATATTTAAATATTTATCCTGACAGGGTTTGAATGCTGTTAATCCTGACATGGCTTTAACTGCTATTCACTCTACATATTTGACTGCTGTTTATTCTGTATTGTTTATTCTACAGGTTTGAATGCACTCTGTGCCATTCTACATGTTGAACATACGTTGAAACGTTTATATAGGAACAATGGGCATTGATTGCCACTTTTCAAATCACAATAACCTATGGGTTGCAAACATGCTTAACCTGTAACATTACAGAATAAGCATGTAGAATGGCACAGAGTGCATTCAAACCTGTAGAATAAACAATACAGAATAAACAGCAGTCAAATATGTAGAGTGAATAGCAGTTAAAGCCATGTCAGGATTAACAGCATTCAAACCCTGTCAGGATAAATATTTAAATATATATGTATTTATAAATTAACACAAGTATTAATATGTATTTCCTGTTCAACAGGTACAGCAAGCAGCCCTGAGTATCTCAGCAGGTTCATAGAAAGCATAGACAGCAGACAAGGTAAAATGAGATTATTGTTGAAACAACAGAACTTTGTACCTGTCAAATATTTTATATGCTAGGAACAATATTAGCTTATAGAAGAAGTGGCATATGTGTGTTTTCCCGAGCCTGGCTGATATTTCTACAGCACTGATGGGCAGGGATTTGGAAATGTGAAACAAGACAGGAAATTTGTTACACTGATGAGTTAGAATTAATTACTGACAAGATTATTATTGATTACAGATATGTTTTCAGGTTTATTTTTTTGCATCGATTATGACGTTGTTAGATAGAACATGTGGCAGATATTATTATAGTGATGGCAATATTGCAGAGAGAAACAAAATTGTAACAAGAGAGCCTGAAAAATACAGAAACAAAACATGTCATACATCCAGATTGTTGCAGGTTGTCATATCTCATAGAGGTTTGTTCTGAATATAATTAAATTTATACTCAATATCCCTATCTCTGACAGAGCTGTGCTGTGATGAGGTACAGGCTTCAGGGCAGATTTCAAACAAATATCTTGCCTCTTCCTGCATACAGACCCGAGCCTGGCTGAGCACTGATGTGAAGGGATTTGGAACTGCATGTAAAACAAGAAGGAAATTTGTTACACTGATGAGAAGAAAATTAAACTTGTTAGAATTGATTATTGAGAATTATTGATTATATATATATGTCCCTATCTCTGACAGAGCTGTGCTGAGATGAGGTACAGGCTTCAGGAAATTATACCCAAGCAGATTTCAAACAAATATCTTGCCTCTTCTTGCATACAGACCCGAGCCTGGCTGAGCACTGATGAGCAGGGATTTGGAACTGCATGTAAAACAAGACAGGAAATTTGTTACACTGATGATAAGATCCTATTGAAAATTAAACTTGTTACAATTGATTATTGAGAATTATTGATTATAGATATATGCACCTATCTCTGACAGAGCTGTGCTGTGATGAGGTACAGGTTTTAGAGCAGATTTCAAACAAATATCTTGCCTCTTCCTGCATACAGACCCGAGCCTGGCTGAGCACTGATGTGAAGGGATTTGGAAATGTGAAACAAGACAGGAAATTTGTTACACTGA
The DNA here is from genome assembly GCF_977018435.1 of Lepisma saccharinum. Lineage (NCBI taxonomy): Eukaryota > Metazoa > Arthropoda > Insecta > Zygentoma > Lepismatidae > Lepisma > Lepisma saccharinum. The sequence goes on along the minus strand of NC_139249.1, from coordinate 17,875,922 downwards.
TGAGAAGAAAATTAAACTTGTTAGAATTGATTACTGACTTATTGATTACATATATGTTTTCAATTAAATTTATGCTCAATGTCCCTATCTCTGACAGAGCTATGCTGTGATGCTGTTATTAGGTACAGGCTTCAGAGCAGATTTCAAACAAATATCTTGCCTCTTCCTACATACAGACCCGAGCCTGGCTGAGCACTGATGGGTAGGGATTTGGAACTGCATGCAAAACAAAACAGAAAATTTGTTACACTGATGAGAAGAGCTACTGACAAGAATAATTATTATTGATTACAGATAAGTTGTTAGAGCATATAATCATAGAACATGTGGCAGGGCAATAAGATTGTAACAAGAGAGAACCTGAAAAATACAGAAACATAAAAACAATAAAACATCTCATACATCCAGATTGTTGCAGGTTGTCATATCTTATAGAGGTTTATACTCAATATCCCTGTCTCTGACAGAGCTGTGCTGTGATGTTATTATTAGGTACAGGCTTCAGAAAATTATACCCAAGCAGATTTCAACTATGCCTGTTCGTGCATACAGACCCCCCCGAGCCTGGCTGATATTTCTACAGCACTGATGGGCAGGGATGGAACTGCATGTGAAACAAGACAGGAAATTTGTTACACTGATGAGAAGAAATTGATTACTGACAAGAATAATGATTATTGATTACAGATATGTTTTCACAATAAAGTTTATACTCAATGTCCCTGTCTCTGACAGAGCTGTGCTGTGATGTTATTATTGGGTACAGGCTTCAGAAAATTATACCCAAGCAGATTTCAACTATGCCTGTTCGTGCATACAGACCCCCCGAGCCTGGCTGATATTTCTACAGCACTGATGGGCAGGGATGGAACTGCATGTGAAACAAGACAGGAGAAGAGCCTATTAAAAATTAAACTTGTTAGAATTGATTACTGTTATTGATTACAGATATGTTTTCAGGTTTAGATTATGAAGTTGTTAGCATAGAACATGTGGCAGATATTATTATAGTGGTGGCAATGTTGCAGATAGAAACAAGATTGTAACAAGAGAGCCTGAAAAATACAGAAACATAAAATCAATAAAAAATCTCATACATCCAGATTATTGCATGCAAATTTCAACTACAAATATCTTGCCTGTTCCTACACACAGACCCGAGCCTGGCTGATATTTCTACAGCATTGATGGGCAGGGATTTGGAACTGCATGTAAAACAAGACAGGAAATTTGTTACACTGATGAGAGAAGAGCCTATTAAAAAATTAAACTTGTTAGAATTGATTACTGACAATTATTGATTACAGATATGTTTTCATTGAAGTTGTTAGAGCATATAATCATAGAACATGTGGCTGATATTATTATAGTGATGCAGAGAGAAACAAGATTGTAACAAGAGAGCCTGAAAAATATGCCCCTATCTCTGACAGAGCTATGCTGTGATGCTATTATTAGGTACAGGCTTCAGAAAATTATACCCAAGCAGATTTCAAACAAATATCTTGCCTCTTCCTACACATAGACCCGAGCCTGGCTGTGATGGGTAGGGATTTGGAACTGCATGTGAATATTTTATTGATACTCAATGTCCCTATCTCTATCAGAGTTATGCTGTGATGCTATTATTAGGTACAGGCTTCAGAAAATTATACCCAAGCAGATTTCAAACAAATGTCTTGTTTCTTCCTGCATACAGACCCGAGCCTGGCTGTGATGGGCAGGGATTTGGAACTGCATGTGAAACAAGACAGGAAATTTGTTACACTGATGAGAAGATCCTATAGAGCATATAATCATAGAACATGTGGCAGATATTATTGTAGTGATGGCAATAGAGAGAAACAAGATTGTAACAAGAGAGCCTGAAAAATACAGAATCAATAAAACATCTCATACATCCAGATTGTTGCAGGTTGTCATATCTTATAAGAGGTTTGTTCTCAATATTGATACTCAATGTCCCTATCTCTATCAGAGTTATGCTGTGATGCTATTATTAGGTACAGGATTCAGAAAATTATACCCAAGCAGATTTCAAACAAATATCTTGCCTCTTCCTGCATACAGACCCGAGCCTGGCTGTGATGGGCAGGGATTTACACTTGCAGCAAATATTTATTTACCTTGATTGCTGTCTCTGCTGAAATAATCAGGGTTGCCTGCTGCGGGTTGATTCCCAACTGCCAGATTCCTGTGCCTGAAATCACACTGAGAGGCTGGACAAAACTCTCCCACAGTTGCATATGTCATGCAAATTATTCTGCCCCAGTGCCTGAACAATACAATCATAAGTGCAATCTCTAAATTTTTGCCTTATGAAATACATAATAAGCTCATTCAAACATATACACTTGGAATATGATACAAACTCTGGATTGAAATCCTCACCACTGTACAAATGCCCATTATCAGTTGTAACAAATTCAATATTCTTATTTTTAGATATCCTGTTAATAATTTTATTTGAATATTTATAATGTCTCCAATTTAAACTCTGAGATGCAATCATGGGCATCCTATATTCTAAACAATTGCTATGAGTATTGTTGAACCAATAATTGTCAAACAATTTCAACCTTAAATAATAATGGCACCTGTCTGTATAAAAATTAACAAAGGATCCAACAATTCTCCTGTACCTGTTGTATACAAGCCTTTCAAACTCGCTGATAAAATTGAGATACAGGCATTGGAATGGCCTGTCACTGGCAAGCACCCACTGCATTTCAGTTTCATTTTGCACTGTAAACAGGTCATACTCGGACAGGCCAAAGAATCTAAGCTTTAAATCATCAACAAGTGACTTAGATTTTATGTATTTTGAAATACATCTTCTCTCAAAAAATCCTGTGTCAAGATTATCCATGCAATTAGATAGGATACACACTGCCTTCTATAAGTTAATTGCTTGCTGCTGCTGCTGCCTTGTATTCCTCAGAACCTGCTTATGTGCTCAGAACTTGTTGTACCTGTTAAACAAAAATAAATATTAGAATTTTGTTATGTTTATTATATAAAATTTCTTGGGGTTCAAATCAAAATTCTATGCTTAATAAAAAAAATATCAGTTGGGTTCAGCAGTGTGTTTTGTATATTTAGTATGTGTGTGTGTGTATGTGTGTGTTAATATTTTTTGGCTTTGGTATTTATATAAAATTTCTTGGGGTTCAAATCAAAACTCCATACTTATCTTATGACAGGTTGTAAAGCTAATAGCCTACATGCACAAAGATGGAATAAATATTGATCCACACTGACCTAGCACAAATACCTGCACGGACATGCATGTCTAGAATGGCAATGACCTAGCACTGAGTGTTATGTATTGATTTTTGTATAACAGGCTGGGACAGATATAAGCCTGACTCTAAATATAAGTGGATTACAACAAACAAGCTGGATGTAACAAATATCAGATTTTTTATACAAAATATAAGCCTTTTTGTTCAATATATCAGAAATTGAATAATAAGAAATGTTTTATATTAAAACAAACAGGCCTGTAGTATGAGAAGCACTGTAACAACACATCTGTACTCCTCAGCCACTCTCACAATACTAGCTGATATGTAATGCAAAATCTCTTTATATACCCTAAGCCAGTCCGAGAAGAAAAAAACAGGAATTTCCCGTGAATTTTGTTTTTACGAGAAATTCCCGAGGGCTTTTTTTACAGGAATTTCCCGAGGGGTCATATTTTTCACGAGAATTTCCTGAGAGCTTTTATTAAAATTATCTGGCTGATGCAATTTTGTTTGCACGCAAAGCTTCAATACTCGGAAATTGTACACATTAATCACTTTGATCTAAACACTGACGCAGAGGAGAATCACTTGAAACATGCAAAGCAAAAGTTCAATGCTACCGTGTCGGGAATTGTGCACATTAATCACTTTGATCTCAATACCATAAATACTGAGAATCAATCAATATGAAACATGCAAACATATGATGTAAGAAATGAGAGTCTCACAGAGCAATTCTAGAGGGTCTCTGCATATTACATTGTTTTAATATTAGATAAACAAATTGAACCTGGTATCCAATTGAACTTAAACCGGAAGTAAATATGTGTGTGTGTGTGTGTGTGTGTGTGTGGCTTTTTAGCTTAATTTTAAGTGTAGCCAAAAAAATATCAAGAGGGGCATATTTTTAACAAGCTTATGGACAAAAATCTGGCTGATGCAACTTTTGTAAGTGTGGGCAAAACAATCTGAGGGGGCTCATCATTTCACAGGAAATTCCCAAGGGCATTTTTACAAAAATCTTGGATTAGACAGAGTTCCACACTTCAGCAAAAAGCTCATTTGGGCATGTTGAGCTAGTTTTAAGTGTAGGCAAATCTGCCTGAGGGGGGTTCATCATTTCTCGTCCTGGTTATATTGTAAATACAACTACTATTATTCTGTCACGTCAATATTGTAAACGTTATCCTGCAAAAATAAGTTCAATACTTTGATATAGCTCTGTACTTCTAGAATTACTCTATACACATGCATTTGAAATTTAACTCTGAATTTATTTCTTCGTTGTTAGTATATCTAAGCTTGTGAATATATTTTATTTGTAATTTGATAACGGTTACATGAACATCTACGAAATAGTTCCTTATAATAACCTCCGGTTGACGAAGTTGCCAATATAAACAAATGGAATACAGATTATCTTCGAGCTTACATTGTTAAAAAGGAGCGGATACACGTATTACTATCCCAATACTTATCCCAATACTCATTCAATAAGGTTTCTTGTTTATCAGAAATTATCACTTAAACTATTGCATGTTGAGCTAGTGCCCACCTAGCCGCCTCTGATGAAATCTATCATTCTTCAGATTCTCTTTAAAATTCGATTCTGGTCACTTGTAACTTGCTGAGTGCAGACACTGTGCATCGACGCGTAGTGTTTTGTGATAAGAAGTGGCCTTGAATAGCGTGAGTGAGCGCGAGCAAGCTGCGCTACCAAGCTTGTCTTCCTTTGAAAACAGTCATTTTTTTTCCACCGTTTCCGAACGCGATTGCTATTTCAGAAGTATATATTCTCTCAAAAGAGCAAGAAAGGAAATTAGACCAATGTTCTCCCGTCGTTTAAAACCAAATATTATTTATTAAACGAAAAGTTCACGATTGTCAATAAACCTATCTGAGTATAAGGTGGATGTAAATAATACATTTAATAGAAAGATTCTCCAAAATTTCTCTCCCACTGTCTACGTCAGATCAGTACCTATGGGGGGGCATGGGTGCCATGCCTACTCGAACTCTGAAATATTTAAATGTGAACCTATCAATAACTACGAAAATAACATCGTCGATTTTAGAAATGTGTAAACATTTCAATTTTCTTCTTACATAAATGATTCTGTTTCTTGCGCAAAAATCTTCAGGCTGCAATATTGGATGGTTTTATTTTATAATGAAAGGCTAGCAGACGTCCGATTCACAGATTTAGTCAGGACAGTGCGTTACTTTCAATCCCTGTCCCGACTTTTTCAAACTGCAATCGTGATGCGAGAATGTCTCTTTATTATTGTTTTTTCTTAACTCACAATTAGACATGTTCTTTATTGTATTAATAATTCGTAGTACGCAACATTTAATTTATAAATATATTATTTTCTAAACATAGAATTATCATGACTTTTCAATGGCGCTCGCACTATTTGAACTATTTTGTAATATCTATGTGTCTCTCTCTCATATATATATATATAATATATAATATAATATATAATAAAATATATATAAATTTGGGTCTGGCCCTCGCTCAAAGAAATCCTGCGTATGTGCCTGGTCTACGTCAATGACAGAAATGCAAGCAATATTTTTATTTATTTTTAACCCAATTAAAGCTATGTGGAAGAATTTAAAAGAAATAAGAAAGAGCAGAACGATTGTTACTCTACTTTAAAAATTGTTGTTCTTCGACGAAGAAAAATAAGAAGTATTTAATCCAGCACCTTAACACAGTGTCCCACGAGTCTCTCTTGACTAATACTGTCAAATGTGAAGTGATTTTATGAATAAAATTTTCCGCCTGTTTACGTCTTACGTTGCGCAGATTTGGTAGTTCGCAAACGGTGTAATTATTTCGTGTTACCTTACGCAACAGCAAATACATTTCATAAGACTGTTCTGAACACGAGACTTGCGTCAAGAAACAAGCATTTTGTCTGTTCCAGTATCGCAGGAAAAGAATATCGTCCTGCAATGTTCAAGCCTCTAGATATTTTCCATTAATAATGGCTAATCACAATAATAAGTTAGAAGATATAACTCGCATTTTCACAACTACCAATATTCTCGTTTTTCTTCATCACTTCGAAAATTATTTCTCGAAGATATCTGCTATACTACAAAAAAGCAATTCAAAATTAAAGTAAAAGTTCAACTACATGTATACCCAACGACATTTACAATATTGGAGGGACAGAATACTTACAAATTGTTGCTTCAATCGAAGGTAAGGGTGTGGTGTAATGGTTAGAGCACTCTGCTAGCGGTCCCAGGTTCGATCATCCTTAGGAGGTGTTTTTTTTTTAATTCTCCATTTATTATAAACAAGAGCATGGTAACATTATTTGTAATAGCAGTGTATAGTGGCTACATTGTTCCTGCATATGAAATTTATAAAAAAATAAACAAATTAATGAATTCACACACGTTCAAAGGGATATTTTCATGTATACGATCGTGAATTATGATACTCTAACGATAATTGTGTACTGATTCAAAGACATTGACAAATATTAATGAAATAACTATTTATATTTGTGGCAATTCAGGACAAACTAATTTTACCCCTTTTCCCACTCGAATGCAAGGAAACATCCGCAAATATCGAATGAAAAGTTTTCATCATGTGCAATTCTCCATTCAATGTTTTCGCCGAGTCGTACTACCTTCGTTTTCTTTGTTACAAACAAGTATTGTTTGCACATTACATGTAGGAGGAGAGTTGCATCTACATTTCACATTGGTAAGCTCCTTCTACTTATTTTCAGGAGCGAAAGCTTGTAGGGTAGTGTTTACCGTTCAGGACGGTCAATCTGATGGTCGTAGGTTCAAACCCTTCCGGTGGAAGAAAATTTTCGTAAGTTTTAGACCTATCCCATTGTGTTCATTGTCCACGCCATGTGAAACGGAATGATTCAGTTTGAAATTAACGTTGTGGGGGAGGGGAATATTAAATTACAAAATCTCCATTTCAACGAATCGAGAAGTGGACAAAAAAAGGATAATTCTTATAAATATTAAAATTACATTAATGTTTTTAGTGGTATAATCGCAGGTAAAATTAAAGATCTTACATGGAAGATTTTACCTTGCTCTCAACTAAGCCAAAAGACATTTCGCACCGATCTAATACATTCTCCAATACATTTCAAAATGTTATTGAATGTTTCATGTCGATAATATGACTAATGCATCAATTCTTGACGCTGAGACGATATTTTCTACATCTACCTCTTCTCTTCAGTCCCTTCTGTTCTTCTCTTCTCCTTCTCCTCCCCTCCTTATGCTCTGCTTTTATCTCATATCGCCTTCCCTACTTTTCTCGCATCTTATCTCCATCCCACTCATCTCCACTCCTCGTATCTCCTCTCGTGTCTTATATTTCCGATTCTACTGCACTCTTCTCCTCTTCTTTTCGTTCTTCTCTTTTTCTCTCCATTACTCTACTCTCCACTCCCCTCTTCTCGTCTCCTCTTCTCTCATCTCGTTTTCCTCCTCTTTTCTCTTCTTTGCTCCATTTTCCTCATCTCTCCTAGAATCTTCTTCCATTCTCCTCACGACATTTCTCCTCGTCTATCCTCTCTTTCTTCTCTCCTCTACTTTTCCTCTTCTCCTTTCGCTTTCTATTTCTCCTCTCCTTTGTCACCTTTCGTTTTCTATCACCTCTTTTCCTTTCTGTAGACTCATCAGCAATGAAATACTAGAAAACCTATTTCTTTTTCTTTGAGAAACAATTTTGTCACTTGCGATATAATAGTGATATTTTTAATAATTTTATACAATAATACTTGTTTTTATCTTGCTCTCAACTAAGCCAAAAGACATTTCGCACCGATCTAATACATTCTCCAATACATTTCAAAATGTTATTAAATGTTCCATGTCGATAATTTGACTAATGCATCAATTCTTGACGCTGAGTCGATATTTTCTGCAACTACCTCTTCTCTTCAGTCCCTTCTGCTCTTCTCTTCTCTTTCTCCTTCTTCTCCCCTCCTTCTGCTCTGCTTTTATCTCATATTTTTTATCTCCCTACTTTTCTCGCATCTTATCTCCATCCCACTCATCTCCACTCCTCGTATCTCCTTTCCTGTCTTAGATTTCCGACTCCACTGGACTTTTCTCCTTTTCTTTTCGTTCTTCTCTTTTTCTCTCCTTTACTCTACTCTTCACTGATCTCTCATCTCGTTTTCCTTCTCTTTTCTCTTCTTTGCTCCATTTTCCTCATCTCTCCTAGAATCTTCTTCCATTCTCCTCACGACATTTCTCCTCGTCTATCCTCTCTTTCTTCTCTCCTCTACTTTTCCTCTTCTCCTTTCGCTTTCTATTTCTCCTCTCCTTTGTCACCTTTCGTTTTCTATCACCTCTTTTCCTTTCTGTAGACTCATCAGCAATGAAATACTAGAAAACCTATTTCTTTTTCTTTGAGAAAGAATTTTGTCACTTGCGATATAATAGTGATATTTTTAATAATTTTATACAATAATACTTGTTTTTATTTCTTTCGCGTATTTTATAAATATCTATTGTGCATGTGGCAACCCTGAAATTGAGCCTAAATGTACACGCAACCCACCAACGCCTTGTGTAAATTGGGTTGCCTAGTTTAAAATGTCGTTGTCCTAAAACTTTTGAGAGACACTGTACAGGTGAGCTGCGGCGATAGTGTGATTTAACCTGCAGCGCATTATAGTTGTGAGGGAACTCCGGGAGAGTTAAATCTGTTTAAACCAACATTCCTTTGGAATTCTTTCTTTATAGAATAGTAGGCCTTACCGCATTGAGTGCCAGTATTTGTCCACAAGCTTTGCCAGTCAGTAAATAGTATTTTTCTAGTGTGTGATTCTAAAACTACGGACGGAATCTTTATTGAAAGCGGCCGTTGGATTGTTTGATTCGCTGCATATTTTGCCAAAGTATCTGCTATATTATTCCCTTATATTAAAGAATGTTCAGGTGTCCAAATAAAGTTGATATCATATCCCAATCTCGTTAATTTCAGTTTGAGTATTCTTATGTTAACAATGTACCATTCCGTATGACATGACCATGATGCAAACTGTAAAGCATTTAGCACAGAGGCTGAATCGGTTGCAATCTAATTTTTAGAAATGAATTTAACTTCTTCTTTTGTACATCTTATTGATCCTTCACCTTCACCTGTTTTCCAAACTCAGTCTGTCGTCAGGGGAGAAACATTCAGGTGGGTTCACTTCCTCTGCTGAGATGAGAAAGTGATGTCAACGCGAACAGATTATGACGTATTTATAAACATCTATACAAGTTCCAAACACAACTGTATCAATCTAACTATAGTTGTCTGTGACAACTTGCACATTATTTGAAGTAACAAACATTTTAAAAATCTTAACGTCTTACAAATATAAAACCTTAAACTCTCAGGTTCGTTACAACTATTTAAAAATAATGTAGGTTACATTTAAAAATTCGTACTTTGTGTTTCTGATTAAAGAAAAGTTTAGCGCATTTAAGAATATTTGGCTTTCTTTTAATGTCTGAAGAACATCTCTAAAAACATACTATTATTACTACTTCGGGAAACAGAAAATTCCAGCAGTGTGTTATCAGAATATAAGCCTATAAATAAAAGAAAAAAGTTAAGAATAATAATTTGTACTGAGATGAATGATGACATCTATTTTTACTCCCAAAAGGAAGTATCTAGGAGTCACTTCATCACTTGAAAATCTTCAATGGGAACAAGGGACGACAAGTAACACTTTGTACGTTTCCCTCTCCCCTTACCTCTGCCAAGTGTAAATTTCTCGGAAACTCTCTGGTGTGTTTAAAAGGAGGGTGGAGGAAGTTTTGAATGCCACCCTAGGTTTCAACCCAGGGTTGTTAAAGGTCCAAGCACCCATAAATTGTAATGGATTCTATTGGGTTCCGCTGCAGGACCGGAACCTTTTTCTCTCGCACAATTTAAATTCAGTACAAGTTGCGTATCGTTTAATTAAAGAAAAAAGCTTCCTGGACCGTATTTCAATTGATCCAGAAAAAAGGTTCCTGGACCGTATTTAAATTGATCCGGAAAAAAGGTTCCTGGACCGTATTTAAATTGATCCAGAAAAAAGGTTCCTGGACCGTATTTAAATTGATCCAGAAAAAAGGTTCTTGGACCGTATTTAAATTGATCCAGAAAAAAGGTTCCTGGACCGTATTTAAATTGATCCGGAAAAAAGGTTCCTGGACCGTATTTAAATTGATCCAGAAAAAAGGTTCCTGGACCGTATTTAAATTGATCCGGAAAAAAGGTTCCTGGACCGTATTTAAATTGATCCAGAAAAAAGGTTCCTGGACCGTATTTAAATTGATCCAGAAAAAAGGTTCCTGGACCGTATTTAAATTGATCCAGAAAAAAGGTTCCTGGACCGTATTTAAATTGATCCAGAAAAAAGGTTCTTGGACCGTATTTAAATTGATCCAGAAAAAAGGTTCCTGGACCGTATTTAAATTGATCCAGAAAAAAGGTTCTTGGACCGTATTTAAATTGATCCAGAAAAAAGGTTCCTGGACCGTATTTAAATTGATCCAGAAAAAAGGTTCCTGGACCGTATTTAAATTGATCCAGAAAAAAGGTTCTTGGACCGTATTTAAATTGATCCAGAAAAAAGGTTCCTGGACCGTATTTAAATTGATCCAGAAAAAAGGTTCCTGGACCGTATTTAAATTGATCCAGAAAAAAGGTTCCTGGACCGTATTTAAATTGATCCGGAAAAAAGGTTCCTGGACCGTATTTAAATTGATCCAGAAAAAAGGTTCCTGGACCGTATTTAAATTGATCCAGAAAAAAGGTTCTTGGACCGTATTTAAATTGATCCGGAAAAAAGGGTCCTGGACCGTATTTAAATTCATCCGGAAATAAGGTCCCTGGACCGTATATAAATTCATCCGGAAAAAAGGTTCCTGGACCGTATTTAAATTGATCCGGAAATAAGGTCCTTGGACCGTATTTAAATTGATCCGGAAATAAGGTCCCTGGACCGTATTTAAATTGATCCGGAAATAAGGTCCCTGGACCGTATTTAAATTCACCTGGAAAAAGGTTCCTGGACCGAATTGAAATACTTTACAGATAAAAAGGTTCTTCTCGGTCCAGAACTCACGCTTGCTGATTGTCTCTCCTGGACCGGAATTGAATTTATTTAAAATTCCTGGACCTTAAACCTGCTTCAACCCCTTTAGGCTGCAATAGTCATAACTTTAATCAGCTGCAGTTTCCAAACCATCGCCAGTTGCAATCCAACGCGTAACTCCTTTGGCAACGGACATGTCCAAGATGGCTACCGTTTAGCAGAGGAGAACAGCTAGAAACAAGCTCATGTTGCTATGAAGCAACGAGAAGCAAACTTTCATGTTCATACACATATAAATATGTCTCGCAGTGGAAGATGGGTAAAGCGACTCTTCAAAAGGAAGTCCCCAATATGCAGAAGCCCCACAGGGATTCTCTGGAGGACTTTGTCGTTCTGATAGCGGGGTACCTGTTTCAAACATCAGACGGATACGGTCGAATTTTACATGCGGTGCCGTGCAGGGAAATATTCTTCTTTTCCTCTTTTATTTTATCTATCCCATCTGCAATATGATGCCAATTTTTCCATTTCCTGGAGAGAGAAATCGATGCCTACGGAAGGGGGACTTGATTGCTTCCCTGGAATAGTCCGCTCAAGTGTGTGGACCTCAAGGTCATTTCCATGTGGTCTGGTCTCAGGAAAACATATGTCGCTCTTTCTCCCTCTCACTCATTTTGTCTGTCTGTCTCTCTATTGCCCACTCGTCTATAGGGATGAGCCGATACCCCTTTCAACCGATACCATGCCGATACTCTTACCGATTCCCACCGATAACGATACTTTAAAATTGCAATAATTAAAATTTGTTCAAAATATTGATCAATATTGGTGTGTAAATTTTCTTCTCCAATTATATGCATCAATTTACAAAGAAATTTACCTTAGAATATTCAAGAATTGCATCAGATCGCTGCGGAGCACTTCCTATTACGTCATCCTCCCGTACTAGTCTGGCCTTGAGAGTACCAGTGGTGCCAACTCAGCAAAATGAAGCTAAAACAAATATGACAAACCATTTTCACTGTGTAGCGTGACGGTGCCGGCTCATATTATATCAGTGGTTCATTTTATTTAATCCGGCCTTTTGAAAATGCTTGCGGTGCGCGGATCGTAAACTGTAATATTACGCACGCGCTTTAAGGTTTATAAAAAAGAGAAACTACAGGGCGAATGACTTCATTTTCTGATTGCGACATCGAGCAGTGGTCTGTTTTTTTAAAGCCGAGTGGAGTGGGGATTCTTTTGTTTATCGTACAACAATCACTACGAGAAGGCAATCTGGTAACACGCTTGCCTGTGTTCTTTTTTAAAGCATTGAAATGTTCTTGCTCTTTACTCTTGGCTGCATATTTTTGAAATGCAAAAATGAAATCATGCAGGGTCCAACAAAATCCACAATTTGCTCTGGATATCCCCTTAGAGGACAGGCCAGAGAAACTTTTTACAATGTTGCAACATATTTGCGAAATCAGAAGGAGTTACATAAACTTAAGTATAATGTTGTCGAGTTCAGAAGCGCCGCCACGGGAGTATCTAAATGGATGGTTTCGCAAGTTTTAAAAGAAGGAAAAGAGTCGCTGTTGAAAGGTGAGCTGAATTTCTGTACTCCGGCAGGTAGAAAACAGCCCAGGTAAAAGCGAATACAAATTTCGTTGAAAATCCTCAGACCATTCCGCTCCCTCCAGGTTGCAACACTGCGAACCAACGTCGACGCGGAGAAGGGAGTGGGGAAATGTGGTGTGAGGTACACAACAGCTATTTGCAGCGTCTTGTTTTTAAACTTGTCAAGTTATAAAATAGATATTATGTAATCACAAAATATAGTTTTCTGTGCAAAAATAGTGCAAAATTAAAAAAGTGAATTTTACTTAATTTCTAGAATAATTAGACTTCGCGAAAGTGCCGCGCGGCATTTTTGCGGAACCTTTGAAAGACCAAAATGTTGGAAAAATATCTGCTGGTATCGGTAGAAGAATTCCAACCAATACTTTCCGATACCGATACATCGGCATCGGCTCAGCCCTACTCGTCTATCACTATTTCTGCTTCTCTCTCTCTCTCTCATCTACACTTTGCTCTCCTATTTGCTCTCTCTCTCGTCCATCTCTATCATATGTGCTCTCTCTATCTCTCGTTCATTTCTATCCTATTTGCTCTTTCTATCTCTCGTGCATCTCATATTTGCTCTATCTCTCGTTCATCTCTATCCTATTTGCTCATCTCTCGTCCATCACTATCCTATTTGTTCTCCCTCTATTTCACTCGTCCATCTCTATCATATTTGCTCTGCATCTCTATTTCTCTCTCTCTCGTCCATCTCCATCCTATATTCTTTCTCTCTCTTTCATCTCCATTCTATTTGTTCTCTCTCGTCCATCTCTTTCCTATTTGCTCTCTCCTTGCTCATCTTAGTACATCTCTTTCATCCCTACTTTCACACACTTTTCTCTTTCTCTTTATCTTGTTCCCTTCCCTGTCTTTACTCTCATCTCTTCCTATTTCCCTGCTCAAATTCAATCATGCTCGACGTTGTGTATAGGGTAGAGGCATAAAAACGAGGTAAAATAAGGAAGAAGTATTGTACTTAATCCTCTTTTTCTCTGTCTATTCCTATTTTTTCGTCTCTCTCTCTCTCTCTCTCTCTCTCTCTCTCTCTCTCTCTCTCTCTCTCTCTCTCTCTCTCTCTCTGAATGTGTGTGTGTCGGGGTGAATATTACAAGTTTGGTAAGCTAGTCGTGAGAGGCGAATCGTAGCTCCAACAGCAGCCTAGCCCCCCGGTCCCCACAACGTGTCCGCCATACGATCCGAGCCTAGCGGGAAAGAAGAAAGTTGCCTCCCAACGTCCTCATTGTTCAACAGCACTCGTGTTACATTGACATCAGCAGAAGAAGAAAAATCGTAATATTTTCCCTGCGTGCCATGCAACTCGTTCGCACCTTGGAGCAGTGTTGGGATGCCTAACTCCTAAGGATAAAATATGATTGTCGAGAGTCACCTACAAGACTGGAATTGACAGGGAAATTATTAGTTATGCTCCTTCCCCACTTTTCCTTTCCTTGTTGGTGTTGAGCGGTTGCGTCATGTAAGTATTTAGAAATGGATACTTGAAAGAAAGCAGTTGATAAAATTTGACAGCAAGAGAAAAAGAAGAGAATTCCTACAGTGAAGAAACTTTGGTGACTATGAGGTGGGTTTGTAATGAAATTATGGAGTAGTCAAGAATAATCTGTAGATAAGGATGCCCAAGTGCTACATGGAAAACCGAACGCGGCAGTAACTAGCGCCGCCAAACGGGTTGGACGACAACTTTCAGACACAAAGCCAATCGGACAAGTAACGAGCATAAGTTCTACCTTGAATAGGTATTCGTATCAATCTGCGGTCGGCAAAATATATAATCTAATAATTTCGATAAAATTTCAAATTACATTCAATTTTCTATCGGAAGAAAGAATTATGTATTAATTATTATATTATACATTAATATATTAAAGAATATTTTTCCTCGCGGTGGTGGAAAATTAGTAAGAGGCAAAGAGTTTGATTTTTCTGCGCATCTTTGAATGTCTTGTGGATTGTATGTTATACACAAGCATTTTTGAAACAAAACCAAATTCGCTCAAAGTTCTACAGGTGTAATTAAAATTTCCGAAGATTTATTATGTGCTGATAATACTTAGTCAAATGTATTTTTAAAAAGTAGCAAGCTTGATTCGTAGTGTACTTGATAAATCTCCTAATATTTTTGCGACTTATTGCACAGTCAAATTATTACCTACTTGTTTGCAAATAGTCCGCACGTATATTTACCTACTATTCGAGGGAAAACTGCGGCTAATATAACGAAAGGGCATAATTAAATTTAAAATTAATTATTCTTCATTAACCCTGCATGCTTTTAAAAACAATCGTTGTAGTCTATGTATTCATTTGTGTACTAACAACACTGTTGTCCATCACCGAGTTATAAGGTAATGTGCCATGAGGCACCTTGTCCAGCGAAAACTCCTATAAACTTTACCTGAGGATTCTTCATAATCATCGCCGGCCGCCGTGGCGGATTGGTTAGCTCATCGCGCTACGATGCCAAGTGTCCCGGGTTCGAATCCCGGTCTGGGCATGGATGTTTGTGAGTGTGCATTCATCCCCATCTTCGGAAATTAGCCAAAAGTGGCACAAAAAGTGAAGTAAAATAAAGGAAATAAATTAATTCAAACTCTTCACTACTTCAACAGACGCTGAAACTCTATCTTCCCTTGTTTACACATAATACCATATTTTCTAATATGTGTAACTGTTACTGTACAGTGGGATCCACTAGTATTGCTCGGCAAATTGTCCATGACTACTTTCATTAATTTTTCTCTTGCATCCTGTGTGTTTTAAAGCGATGGATTTGTGTGTATGCAGAAGTTGTCAACAGCTAGTTTTGAGTTTTCTTTTAATTCTTGAAGCTCTTATTGGATCAAATAAAATGCACGAACATGGTGATGCACAATTTGCACGGTAACACTCATGGATCCCACTGTACATAGCTTCGACACATCTTAAGTAATATTAACTTTGTAATTTAATGATACTGTTCTTCTAACAAAAGATTGTAATTCAATTGCTTACATCGGGACTCCCTGAAAGAAGGCGGGGGGGGGGGTGATACTTTTGAATGTCACTAACGAAAATTATACCTGCACGCTTAGCGGTTTGTAAAAAGGAAGCGTTCAAACCAAAGATGGCCAAAAACTTCCCCCGGAGTACTTAATGCAGCAGGTCCTTCACAAATATTAAACTTTCATAAAGGACAGCGGCTTCTTCTAAAAGCGCTGATGACAATTAAATGACATTAAGCGAAAGGGATGGGGAGGGGGGGATTAATCTTTTTTGCGTGTCCCTACTTAATCTTCAAGATAGTTCTTCAAAGAGCTAATATTTCATTATGTTTAAGGGGGAAATGTGTACGTGGTGGTTTTTCAATCCTTTCAGTTTTCTCTGCTTTTGCGGGAAATGTAAAGGAAAAAGGAAACCACAAAACATTCAACACTCTGAGGATTTTGAAAACGGGAAAACATTTCGCTGTTATGAAAGTAATTAGCTTTACTAAAGAAGTGATCAGACGCATGGACGTCACCAGGATTTTTTTTTCTAGGGAGGGGTAAGCAAGGTTTTTTTTTCGGGGGAGGGAAGGCATATATTCTCTCCTAATAGTGTTGCCGCCTTAAAAATACTCCTTCAGTTTGAAGTTAACATGTTCCTGCAACCCTCTTCCAAAATTACTTTTGAAATTACATGTATAATTTTTATGGTACAGTAGGATCCATGAATATTACCGTACAAATTGTCCACCATGTTCGTGCACTTTATTTGATCCAATTAGAGCTTCAAGAATTAAAAGAAAACTCAAAACAAGCTGTTGACAACTTCTGCACCGACATACATAAAAATCCATCGCCTAAAAACCCATAGGATGTAAGAGCAAATTTAATGAAAATAGTCGGACAATTTGCAAGGTAATACTCATGGATCTCACTGTACCATTAATTTTCCTGGGAAAGAGACATTGCCCCCAGCACTCCCGGACGTCCATGAGCAGATTCATAATGGATCCTATTAAGAAAACCTAGTGTGTACTCATTTCTCGACTTTGGTGGGGACGTACTTTTCTTCCACATTCTAATTACATCTACACATCAGCTTCGTACACGCTGTATTCATTACACATACCCAAGGAAAGAAAACAGTTCTTCATGGGACAATTCTACAAGTGTTATTTGAGAGCATGATTTTATGCTCTGTTCTGGGCCTCGAGATGATGTGAAATTTAAGCCCCGCCTTCCGATACGAAACGTGACAAACGCGGCAAGCCAAGGACACCAAACCAGTCATGCATAACTTGTTCACATACGTAAGCAAACAACAGCGGATGGTATTCCTTCATGAAGTAAATAAACACGTGAGTAGGTTAGGCTTGAGTGAGGCCCCGAGAAAAGCATAAAATCTATTTTCGGACGGAACTGTCCAGCCGTTAACTTAACCGGGGTGAAAACTATACAGGAGGTTAAGTCTGTCCATTTTGTGAACTAAACTGCACTGGTCCTACAGATTAAGTAGGATCCGAACTACTACATGTCTCCACTGTGTATCGAACCCGGAACTCTTTGATAGTTGCTGGTTTCAGGACTGTCATACTTGTAGAATATATTAAGCTTACAATTGATGAATGAATAAACAGAGCAGTGGCGGTGCCAGGTGACTTCAAAGGGTGATTTTCGGTGAACCAGTTACTCTCCTTGTCATCCCTTCCAAAATAAATGCATGCTCTTTAACCCGAATGCGCATTGTTGTGTGGTATTTTGGGTTATAATGAAACAGAGGCTTGATGTTTTATTTTAAGTCCACGTTCTGCGCAGATAGACTAATCGACACTGGGCATAGAGTTTTAAGAGGGATTCCAAAGATTTTGTGTCTCCACTGGGTATCGAACCTACGACCCCTTGATTACAAGGCGACGACATTAGAACTACGCCAATGGGAAGCCCCTAATTATTCAGAAGCCTCATATATAACAGCGTGCCCACAAAAACATTCCGTGATTATAAAAGACCACAACATGTATATTATAAAATTTATACCGATGCCATTCGAAAGAACAGCTCAAAAGAATTTTAGCGGATGTGTAATTGTTGGCGTTAACTACAACAATAGATGGAATAACAATAAAAGAATGAAAAATTAGCGAAAAGTAGCAGAAAAAAACATTTTAGGATGTAAGAGAAAAATAAAGAAATGGACAATTTGCACGGTAATACTCATGGATCCCACTGTACAAACTTAAACATCCAGTAAAGATCAACTGTAACACAATTTGCTTCTAACAACAATGCTTTGTACAATAACACATTAACAATTGAAAGATCTTTTCGTGTGTTCTCTCTTGTTCACCCTTACGTTTCTTCTTATTATTATTTGTAGTTTCTTTGCAACACTCATTCATACAGCACTGTACAGTGGGATCCATGAGTATTACCATGCAAATTGTCCATTTCGTTAATTTTCTCTTACATCCTAAAATATGTTTTTCTGCTATTTTCGCTAATTTTTCATTCTTTTATTGTTATGCCATCTATTGTTGTAGTTAACGCCAACAATTACACATCCGCTAAAATTCTTTGAGCAGTTCTTTCGAATGGTATCGGTATAAATTTCTTAATATACATAATTAAAATATTGTGGTCTTTTATAATCACGGAATGTTTTTTTGTAGACACGCTGTACTATTTGCTCAAGACACCCAAATGCCAATCTCACTACCGCGAAGTACACAGTGGACTACATTTTGCACACTAACGGGGCTCTGGCGTCTGGACTCATAGCCAGCATACTTATCTATGGGAATGTGTTGTTTACTGTCCATATATGTTAGTGATTGTCTCTTCTTATATTTCATCATTTTACCATTCATCCTCATCTTCGCAATTAGGTAAAAGTGGCAGAAATGCGAAGTAACGAACTCAATTGAACTATGCTGACGAGGTGAATTAAAGGTTTGCACAGGGTTGTGAACACAGGACTCGAGCACGGTAGCAGATGTTGCAAGGAAAACATTCGTTAATTTCTCCCCTTCAACCCTCAAACGATATGCACCATCCTATGTTAACTCTTCATAAACCGAAGAGTATGTAATTACATGCAATTGTAGGGGAACCCTTGGGAATTCATGGATGGATGCCGAACCAGAACAGGTAGCAGGTGGAAGAGGGGAAAAAGTTGCGAAGTGGGCAGAAAATGTTCAAATATGGTAGCAGAGCGTGGTTTCCAATGGCTCCCTCGCAAAAAGGAGAGGGTATCGTTCGGAAGAGGAAAGCTTGTCTGTTGAAATGGGAGTAACCTGTTCAGAAAGCGCTCCTAGTCCCTAGGGATGCTGTACTCAGGAAGGATCGCAAATGGTAGTAAAAAAAAAACACCACCATGAGCGCGGGCCTTCATTATACACGGTGTAACATAAGTATGGACCCATTCGTGAGAAACAGTGTCCGCCATTGAAGACGAAATTTCTCCTCCTGCAACACTTTACGAATTGCAGTCGCAGAAATTTGCTACCACGCCTGCGCAGAGCGTTCTTAAAGGAGAACGCCCTGAATTTTGACCTTGTGCACGCAGAAAACCAAATTGAGCGGAGTGAAATCTGGGTACCTTGGAGACCATTTCATTTATCCTCGGCGTACAGTCCAATATGCGGGAAACAGTATGGTAAGGGAATGTCGGTCGCACTGTAAGCAAGTAATGCGAAGGGGCCCCATCCTGTTGAGAACTCCTATGGGTACAAACTTAACAGAACATCTTGCAGGAATCGCCACCTATTTTAAGCACAGCGCCTTCATTCCCCACCTCAATAGTTGCAGAAATAATAAATAAAACAATATATATTTTATTACTTGGCGCATTGGGGCCACCGTGGCCCAATCGGTAGCGTGTCTGGCTATAAAACGACACACTCCGGTTTATTTTCCAGAGTTGTATGATCTCAGTTGGGAAATTTTCTGACAATGTCCCTGCATAGAAGGATTCTGGGATTCATAACTCTAGTCAATACGTGTCTTGGCTAATAAAGGCGGCCGGAGCGTGGAGTTCATCACACCACCTCACTGTAGACAATTTTTGGGATCCTATATCCACCCATCTCCTGCCTGCCTCTATGGCACCATGCAGGGCACCTGAATTGTTTGAATTCACAAAACAAGTTGATTAATTAAGGTTCTTGGTAACCTGAAACAAAAAAAATATATAGCTTTTACTGAATATGTTATTTTTTAGGAAATTCAGTCTCATTTTCGTTTGTGTGTGTGAACTGTTGTTTCAAGTCCACTTTATGTACAGATATACTAATCGGGACTGGACATAGACTTTAAAGTGGGATCTGAACCACTGTGCCATGTGCCTCCACCGGGTATCGAACGCGAGAGCCCCTGATTACAAGGCGACGACGTCATTTTCGTCTCGAGTCTCCCAATATATAGCAGGGATACATATGTATAACCAGTGTTTGGAAGTAACTAGTTACAAGTAACATTTACTTTCTTGAGAAAGTGTGACTGTAACTAGTTACTTTTAAAAGCGAGTAACTGTAACCGAGTTACTTTTTTACGATAGAAGTAACGTTTTAACAGTTACTTTTACAGTTACTTTGACAGTTATTTGCGACACTTAGATTGTTGTGTAAGTGTCATTAATTATTGTCGATTTTGGACTCAAAGTGTAGTTTCTGCTGTGATATAAAGCTCATTCTTTGATACATTAATTCTTGCAAACAATAGATGAAGGAAAAGAGAGAGTATTCAGTCGGTAGGCTGACAAATTTTGACATCCATTTATTTGCAGGCTTTCAAGAATATTAATTTAATGGGTTATCAATACTTTCTTACGATCCCAAGATATTTACTGTTTTCCAGCTTCTCTTTTGGAACGTTCGGGGTCAAAAACGTGTGGATACCATATCGATAAATGCTGTCTCCAAAATTTAATGTTCGAACTCTCCACTACAGAAAACTCTTGACAATCTAAGATTTAACACTATCAAGAGCTTTCTATCTCCCCCTTTAAACTTAATACTCAATCCTACCACCAAAATTGCCATGCCAATTTTAGACTTACTGTTGTTATTGAAAGTTATTATAGGCCAAGAATTGGATACCACCTGTAACCGATTTTAACGCACCCCTTATAAAAGTTGACCCGCCCTCGCTGGCGAGAAAAGGGCGGCAAGATAAGCTAACGTCTTTTCTAGCGAACGGTTGATGTGCGTTGCAGAAAAGACAGTCCGAGTCAAGCATTGATACGGTTAGGAACCGTGTTATGTTGGTTATTGGTTTCGCGGGCTGTGAAAAACTGTAATTGAACTAACGGCCATGATCTCTGCCGGAAAGAGATATAGTGTCTAAAGAACGAACTGTAAGTGAACTAACGGGCATGATCTCAGCCGGAAAGAGAGATAGTGTCTAAAGAATAAACTGTGAGTGAACTATCGGCCATAATCTCAGCCGGAAAGAGATATAGTGTCTAAAGAACGAACTGTAAGTGAACTAACGGTCATGATCTCAGCCGGAAAGAGAGATAGTGTCTAAAGAATAAACTGTGAGTGAACTATCGGCCATAATCTCAGCCGGAAAGAGATATAGTGTCTAAAGAACGAACTGTAAGTGAACTAACGGTCATGATCTCAGCCGGAAAGAGAGATAGTGTCTAAAGAATAAACTGTGAGTGAACTATCGGCATAATCTCAGCCGGAAAGAGATATAGTGTCTAAAGAACGAACTGACTGTAAGTGAACTAACGGTCATGATCTCAGCCGGAAAGAGAGATAGTGTCTAAAGAATAAACTGTGAGTGAACTATCGGCCTGTGCAGTCTCTCTACCAGAACATGAGAAAAGGTTACTAAAGAAGAGAGGCTAGATGTTTATTATGAACCAACGACAGGAGGATTAGAAGATTGAAGACGTCGAACTCGGTATCAGCAAGATTTGTGTTCTCCCCCCAACTCCTCTTAAGTGTTCACCGTTAGTGTTTTTCAGCGTGTCTATCGCCAAGTGAATTGAATACCTAAGTAGTTACATCGAAGACGTAAGTACTCAGTGAAGTAACCACTAAGTTTGGTCTAATATCTCAACAAATTCACACCGGAAGCTGACTGATCTGTGTATTCCGGAATCGTTTGTAAACCACAGACGTCAGGTGCCTGGGCCTTTAATAAATATTAATACTGCATTTGGTGGTGTATGAATACTTAGATTCTTAAATATAAAAATTCACTGCTAGTCTCCTTTTGTGTTATCGACGTTGTTCGACGGCAGAATATAAATTGCAATAGTTAAAGCAAAAACAAAGAAAAAACTATATACACCCTCAATTTAATGCTCAATCCCCGTCTAACTAAAATACCAGCCATAATCTAAGACCTAGAGTTGGATACTGTCCCCCCCCCCAAAGTTTAATTCACAATCTCCCCACAGAACCCACGTGTCAATTCAGGCCTAATATGAAAGAATTGGATATTTCTCCACCCCCCCCCCCTTCGATAATACCCTTAAACACTTCCTTTTCTTCGTCTAATGGATTAAATATGGTGCACTTAAGGTGTACAATTTTTACATATATGTTGGAAAAATATATAAATGTTAAAGTTTATATTATTTTAAGGAAAAAAATCCCCACAACAAATCTGCGCCAAAATCT
The DNA here is from genome assembly GCF_977018435.1 of Lepisma saccharinum. Lineage (NCBI taxonomy): Eukaryota > Metazoa > Arthropoda > Insecta > Zygentoma > Lepismatidae > Lepisma > Lepisma saccharinum. The sequence continues at coordinate 17,853,363 of NC_139249.1, read as the reverse complement.
TCTTCAGGAGTTCCGGATTCTAGTTCGGTTCGGTGATGGATGTTTGTGTTTGTTCCAATGAGAATATAAAAAACAGAAAATTGACATACGTGAAAACTGAGAAAATGTTAATAACGGGGGATACTACAGCATAGGGGTATTCCTATAAAAAGTCGTAAGGATGCCTACCATACCAGAGACCCTGGGTTCGATCCTCGGTGAGGAAGAACCGAGGATTTTTTCCACCTGTTGAAGCGGCTCCAGCCGTCCATTATAAAGAAAATATATGACCTATATATTCTTAATCAGGTACTCCCTTGGTATATCTGAGAAAGGAAGCATAGAAAATGTCAATTTGGAACTACATATCTCGTCTCGTTCTTCATCTCGTCTGGACAAGTCTCGAACAATCTGTTCTCGTAACCATTCCTGCTAGTTGAAGGCTTCTCCTGTCTCTGCCCATTGGAAACGGGATATTGGCTAGATCGTGCAGCATGGGGAATTTCCATAAAAACGAAGACGAGTTACGAAAACTTGACATGCCCTGGCAACACTGCGAACTGAAGGAAACATTTGCAGGAAAAGCACGTAGTGAACAGTCAGCTGTCTTCGGCTTTTCCATCTTTCACTCTCCGTTCCATGCGCATTTTTCTTTCATCTCCCGCTGCTGAATCAGCCCGAAAGTTTGAGATTTTCCCCTCTTTCGAACATTCTGGACGTGGGTTACGTCGATGGCGGCTCTTCTCCTTGCAACACTTCAACAGGCAATTGTCAGCTGGGAAACCGGATTGTCCTTTCGGCGATAGTTAAATTGATATATATTGGGTTTATTTTCACTTCGCTTTTCTGACACTTTTGGCTAACCGCGAAGATGAGGATGATTAATGATATAATGCCATTGATGAAGAGACACCCACAAAGAACATCCATGCCTAGACCGAGTGAAGTGTTGCCACAACCTGAGGGCATAATTTCCCTTTCCGAGGGATAAAATTTTTACTCTTGCGCCATTTTTTCTTAATATAATATTAATAATAATACATGGTGATTCAAAAGTCCCTTAACACCCCCCTATAAAATGTAAAGCAGTTAGACTCATTATTATTATTATTATTATTTGAAGTAGGGTTACATTTAAGCTTAGTCTATTTTACACTGATTATCTAACTATAAAAAACAGCTTTTGTCGGTATACAGTTATGGAAAATGTATATAGATATACAGAATATTGAAATTACAAATGTATGTAATTAAAAAAACAGATTAGTAGTAATAACAAGAATAATAGCAACAATAAGAGCAGTAATAATAAAATAATAATAATAAAAGTGTCTATGACCTTGCCCCCCCCCCGAGAAAAATCCTCCGGGCGCCCTTGTCCTGCATCGAAATGTAAAATCACACAACATAGAGTGCTTTCAAGTCAGACGCCATTTTGGCAGACTACGATTACCCACAATTCCAAAAATCCATCACGTTCATCACAAGCTGTGCGCGATGAAAGTGGTGATCTGTGAATGGATCCATCACTGATTCCACTGATGAAATAACGAATGTTGATTGGTTGAAATTAAAATTGTGGGGACGTCATCACTTAGGTTATTTGCCGCCGTCATATTATACAGCAGCCCTTTACCATAGGTAAAAATCAACGTTTGTCTGCGAGGACTATAATCTTACTCATGTTAAAAACTGAGGCCGTAAGGGGCAATCAGCACTGATATTGACAAAACACAGCCCTGCAGAGTATTAAACCGGCCGTAAATCCAGGCGGCAGAGCCTCGTTAGTTTGCAAGATTGCAGTTACCGAGGTGTACTACGTGGAAGTGCGATTGACTTTGGGTGCCTCATCAAAAGGTCGTCCTTTACACTCCGAAATAAACAATGTAATTGCACTTGTGATGAAGTCATTGACATAACGAACGTGCGACATCTGCTGAAGGCAATAAGGATAATTGAATACATTGCAAGCACCTGATTGCATCACCCACGCTCGCTTGGCATTGAGAATTTGACGACAGCACCAGAGGAGTTATCTGTTCTTGGACGAGCAGTTTGCTTCGAGCTATGAGGATAACAGACACAGTTATTCATAGTTGTGAGAGAGGGAGTCCTATTATAAAGCAGGATGTTTTCAAGTTTCCACCGTCAGTCAATATAATTATGACGTCGTCATTATGATTGAATATGTGGAAAACAGCCTTTGGAATCTCCTCTCAAAGATTGTAATGATAAGCGAAAAGATTGGAACGATGGTGGAACTCTTCTTCCGTAAAATGGATAGAAAAGAGCAAGTGGAAATAGGAATGTGATTTTAATTATGATAATGGATCACTCCATACAAAGTTGTCCCGAGAAAATGGCTGCTGTTATTTTTGTAGAAATTCTAATTCTTGTGCGCTAACATGGGTGGGTAGAGGGCGCTTGGTTCCTGATCTGCACAACATCCGGTCGCCTCTGTCTCCTGAAATGGACTTACTCGAAATCTTCCACACAAGAGGTGACAAAGAAATGCGACATTGGCAGTTGGAAGTACAGAGTTTAGAGTAGCCAGTGACACCACCATGATTCATAGATAAGTGGTTAGCACAGCGCGCTACGAAGCGAGGTGTCCAGGGTTGTGCGAGTAACCCTTCATGAATTTCAACATATCATCAGTAATCCTCATCGTCGCAATTAACCAAAAGTGGTAGAAAGCTAGGCTAAATAGCAAACAAAAATAAAATCAGACAATATAGATGCCAACAAACTACGTGTATTTGAAAGAACAATAACACGAATAATATATGGACCTGTCAATGAGGAAACTATCTCGAGAATAGGCAATAACATGGATGTAGACAAGATATTGGAAAAGAAAGATATGATGATATTTGTAAAATCGAATCGATTAAGATAGGTTGGGCATATCGAGAGAATGGTAGAAAGGAGAATACCAAGCGGTATCGTATCCACCGTGCCACGATGGAAGGGAGGAGAAAAAGTGGAAATCCACGATACCGCTGGCTTGATGCTATGGATCAATGCTGCAAAGGATTGAGAAGGATGGAGAGATGTAATTGTGGAGACCAAGGTTCACCCAGAGCTGTAGTGCCGGATAAGAAGAAACTACTAATTATTGTTCTAATAAAAACATAGCGTTGAAGTTAAGGCTCTGTGCATTTAGGCATAATTCATTTTGATTGATTGATTGATTTTACTTCGCATTTTGTGCCACTTTTGTCTAATTTGCGAAGATGGGGATGAGTGATGACATGACAAAATTGATGAATGAATATTCACAAACATCCATGGCCAGGCCAGGATTCGAACCCGGGACCCCTGGCGTTGTAGCGCGATGTGATATCCACCCTGCCACGGGGGCCGGCAGGCATAATAGATAAATGACCCTTGCTACTTTGGGCTCGTCATGCTTGAAAAAAGAATCTCTAATACCCGTCCCGTTCCAGAACTACAACGGAGACTCAAATGAAAACCTTTATTTGTGGGTTGCACAAGTTTAGCTGGATTTTAGCACAGACCTATTCCTGATCTACATATATTTTGAACAATGAGTTAGTGCCTGTATACCTTAAGAAAAATAAGTATTTGGGCTCCACGTGCAGTCACTTATGAGCCACTGCGAACTGAGGCTATTGTCGAACTTCCTCCTCCATTAGTAAATTTGCTGGTGTGGTAAGCATTCACAGAGATATTGAATCTTCATTTGCCGAGAAATGTATATAAGTTTTAGGCTGACAGAGGGCAAGAAACCATTCCTATTCACTGGTGCAAGTGTGTATAAGAGGCGCCATCTAAATAAAAATGGCGTTTTGAAACTCACTTGATTAGTGTTGCATCCTTGAGGTCGATTTCTAGATGGGCCAATCCATGACAAAGTGATCCTACCACTAAAAAAAGTAAAGTTAGTCCAAATACTATTTAAACAACATTAAACTTAAACTTTAGCTTAGTGTGGGACAGTAAATAGTTACTAATTTGATATTTACATTTCCTTGAATGGCTTTAAGAATTCAGATTAAGGTGAGGAGGGCCAATTTCGCACCAGGCATGCATTTATTTAAATATCGTCGGAATGAGCACTGCTACTAAAGAAAATCCACGCATAATTTGAAAGTATGAATTTCTCCCCATGTTGCAAGTGGAAGCTGTTTTTAAAGTTGATTATTAAGCTAGATACCATGCTAGAAAAATGTGATGAATACGTATTTACAGAATCCCATGTATTCCTTATGAAGAGACAACTTCAAATTGAAGTTACGGCTAAACAAATGGGAGTTTCGACTATTTCTAGCGCAAATATCATCTTCAATGGATCCTTTACCCGATCATATATTTTTTTCCGCCATCGGAAGTTTGATATCTCCAAGAAAACGCGTAAAATAATTCTCCTATAAGCGTAATCCATTTCTCCTTGCCTCCTACAGCCATCCTGGCAGTGTTGCCAAACCTGATGTGCATAAAAGAGCTAAATTTCACCTTAAATTGAGCGAAGTTGACTTTCAAGGAACTAGATTTACGAAGGCTGAATGTGCCTCCCATGGAAATTTTAGTTGTGAAGAGGTTGGGGAGGGGGCGCTGCTATTACCGGTAACTTTAAAGTGATGACAATCTATTCTTAGTTTTCACCTTCTAGATCTGACGGCATCAATCGACCAGTGGTTGTGTGAATCGAAAATAAATGATTACCGGATAACAATATTGTCATCTTCACCTCAGCCAAGGCGCTATATAAAAGTAGCTGGGGAGGTAAGAGGGGGGGGGGGGGGGTGAGACGACGCAGCCAATATAATAATATCACGTCACGTGCAAATGTATACGCATGGCAAAAGTTCCGTCCGGGGCTAGTGAAGCATAGTGTGGCAGGGGACAGCCAAGCGAGTGCACGAAAGAGCCAGTTCTGGCCTCAAAAAAATTAAGTTGGCAACAGTGCTTCCAGCTGCCTCGGAGAGAAGGACCTAGGGGAAATTGTCCCTCTCCCCCTTAACAAAGAGAAGTGGAAAATGTGATAAAGGTTGTCTTTTTCACATCAAGACTTGAGTGTATAATTAATACTGAATTAAATTGTAATTTTCACAAATAAATTTGGTTATTATTAAAATTTATGAGTTGAGAAGGTTCTTTTCCCCTTTGGTATTGTTCGGTTAAAGTATTAGGTGAGTAATATGGTATCAAATAGAGTTAATTAATGAGGTATTCACATAGGTCCCGGAACTTTTTTTTAAAAAAATAATAACAGGAAAAATAAAAATGTTTACGCTGGAATAAAAGACATGAGATGGAAGATTACAATCCACATTCCCCGAAAAAAGATATTATGGATAAAAAAAGTTGTGAAAATTCACAGTGTGAGTCACATCCGGAACTCCTGTTATTCTTGTATTGCTCCAAAACAACGTTGCTCACACAACTCACTCATCAGGAAAGTAACAATGTCATTATTCTGAATACTATAATTATGATATGGATGAGCTCAAATGTCTTTGGTCACAAAATCCTGTATTTAGATTTGAAGCGTGTGATTATCACACCCGGAACTCATGGATTGGCCCAAATAACAGTTGATACCTCATGCAAAGTTGTGTTGAAGTTGTGGCTCTGCGCATTTAGACTAACAGATAAATGATCTCGACATGCTCCAGACATGTTCCAGAAACCAACTCCACCAACCAGCGAAACTGACAAGCAGGGATTGTTTCAGTTCATTACCAAAACTGCAAATTCTTCTCGGCAGAAAAAAAAAATTACCACAAATCAAACATTAAACTGCCAAAGCTTTCACCATTTCTCTGGTTTCAGCTTTTGTCGTGCAGATACTGAAACAAGGTTTCAGAAATTACTACCTCTCGTCTGATGAGGACAAAGACTTGGATCCTGGCCAGGCTCGCAGCTATCCTCTCTGTAACCAGAATCAAATATTTTTTTTTCCCGTTTCCAATTCCACCGTCAAAGATAATACCTCCTGTTGAACGTTCCCATATCGACGTCATATTTCACAGAAACAAAAGAGTAGAACATTGAATGCATAAAGGATTGCGTATCGAAAACGGCGAACCTGTTTCTTTCCTCAATTATTCATGCGGCGGTGCCCTTTCAGAAAGGAGGAATTCCTGTCTCTTCCGGTTATCTGAAAAATTGGCATAATATCAAAATGGGGGGGAGGGTAATAAAAGGAAAAGTGGAAAAGTAGATTTATTCGTTCATGTATATTTAAATATGTTCTTTTGTCATCTATTCTCTCTAGGTTTAGTGCACAATGGTAGCACCATACGAGTTGGGATGTTCAATTTTTTTGAGAACGTGTTTCGAGTTATTCAGTTCGACTACCAACTCAGCTATCAATTTTTCAGAGTTATCCCGAATCAAATATCATCAATCATATCGTAATGGTCTGAATTCGTAAGTGATATGAGATGATCATATTGCCTGATAAAACAAATTCACTGCACGAGATTATCGCGGCGAGATATAAAGCAAATATACACACGCGAGATGAGCGTATTGAGAGAGAAAGAAATTTAGGTCCATAAGATTATCATATCGAGTTATATTTAGTCGTCGACTTTCGATCTCGCCACCGAAGTTTCGGGTTCAAGTCCCGGTCTGGGTGTTTTGTCTAAGTTAATTTAATAATCATTCATCGCTGCACTTAGCCAAAAGTTGTAGAAAAGCGACGCCAAGTAACAAAAGTACGAAAACAAGATTATCGTAGTGACCCATAGAACATTTTACAGGCATGAAAGTAGTAATAAAAGGATAAATCTCTCCCCTATGTGAACATAGACTGGATGTAGGACCCCATATATTCTCGACACGGTCATAGCAGAAATGATGTGGTCAGCGGCACGCTTCAGCTGCCTTTACCTCTCAACGATTGATGACATGCTGGGGGAACAGCACACACACATGTATGTAATATACAGGGTGACTGGTAATTAGATGTATTCCCTGACAGGGGTTAAAGTATAGACAATTTGCAATAAATTTGACCATATGATACCCCGTCCGAAAATTAGTAGTTTTCGAGATAATCGAATTTCTTTTGTTTCTTTAAAAAATGACAATTTTCCACTTAAAAATATGAATTGAGAAAAAACTGCTCATTGTATGGAACTTATTTCAGCATTTTCTGATAGCTAACAAATAAGTGGTTCGTTGAAAAAACAAGTTTTCCAAAATAACAATCACATGTAAGTACCGGGTGGGTCTAAACTTACAAGAGATGATAAAAAAATGCACTCTTAGTTTACTTGGCAACGTATTAATAACAAAAATGGTATGACACGAAGCGTACAAATTACTTAAATTACTATCCAACAAGGTACAAATGTTGCTAACATTCACATTTGTGTACAAGAAATAATACCTCATTCATCTTCATGTGAATGGAATCAATGAATAAAACAATTAAAGAACATTACACGTCTTGCTCAAAGTGGGCACCTCCGTTACGAATGCAGGCACGCAGGTTTTTAACCACTTATTTGTTAGCTATCAGAAAATGCTGAAATAAGTTCCATACAATGAGCAGTTTTTTCTCAATTCATCTTTTTAAGTGGAAAATTGTCATTTTTTAAAGAAACAAAAGAAATTCGATTATCTCGAAAACTACTAATTTTCGGACGGGGTATCATATGGTCAAATTTATTGCAAATTGTCTATACTTTAACCCCTGTCAGGGAATACATCTAATTACCAGTCACCCTGTATACACCTTGGTAGTTTCAGCCCACAATCATCTATTTCAGTTTTATGCGTCACTGCATATTGGTAAGATAGACTAAAGTTCACTTTAATGACTAAGTTCAGCTAAGTACCAATGTCACTGCGTCTCTCGCTTCACGGTCTATATTTGAGGGTCCACTGGCACAGACAAATTACGGTTATACGTGTTATATCTGTTAAAGCCATCTTACTCCATCTCTGGCAATAACATCAAAGCAGTATTCTCTCACAAAGACCTACACATTGTTTTCGACCAAAAGTTCACATTTGAGGAACATATTTTATGCACCACAAAAAAGGCCATGCGTATCTTAGGTTTACTCTACCGTTTCACTGAAATTAGTGACATCTCAGCCCTCACCTTGTACTTCAAATCATTCATCTCCCCAATAATAGAATACAACTGTCCCGTCTGGTCCATGGCGTGTCCCACTCAGCTCTCTAGAATAGATTCAGTCGTTCAGTTCTTCCTAGCTATCGTCCGTCACAGGCTTCCCTCATTACGCAATTTTTCATCTCCGCGTCTCTTGTATTTTCTAAACTTACAAACTGCTTATCAGCGACGTTTGCAGAATCATTTCAGTTATTTATACAAAATTGTAAACGCCAAAATCCGCTGCAACGCACTTCTTGAGGAATTCCACTTTCGAGTACGCACAACACACAACACAAGATTATTTTATACAAAAAACGTAGACTAGAAATTGAAAAAAGATCTATCTCTCTTTTACAGACTTGCAGCACAATACAATGCTCTCCCCTCAAATATTGATATCTTTTCCTCCGAGTTTGCCTTTCGGTCTTCTATCAGAAGAAATGCTTGTAATTAATATCACATAGTGCCATCTTTTACTTATTTTTTTGTTCATTTGCTATTCATTTTTATGTTGTTTTGTTACTCTTAATTATTTTTTTGCTCATTATTATTATTGCTTTTTCATTGTTGACAATTTCAGTTTAAAATGGCCACCTGTGCTGTATCTGTAGTGGGCTTCGAGTGTATACTGCTCGTTTTGCCAATTCTGCTCGAGTGAAGCAGACGCTATCTAGCGTCGTACGTGCGAACTATTTGGCACTCGAACGAAATCCTCTTTCCTGCAGTGCTCTACTCGGCGGCTAAGTCCATATAAAATTACGAATTGTTGCTATTTTTGAAAAATGCTATGTTTAGATCTTTTGCACTTCTGGTAGTGATCTAACAACTGACCAAAATTCGACGTTCTGTGTTTTGTTCCTTTATTGATCGGGTTAGGAAGAATAAACGCCATGCAAGAGGGGGTAAGAGGAGTACAATATGTCGGATAAAACGGAAACCGACGGACCAAACGAGGTGGAAGTCGCCTCTCCGATTTTCGAACTCCTCCGAGCGAACCACCTGGAACGAAATTGGTCGGCATTGAGATTACCCGAAGTACAGAAAGGAAAACTGCTTTCGGAAAGGGGGATTGGGGCGGGGGAATTGGTCCAAAAGAAGAGCCGAAACGCAAAAGAAGCCGGAGGATTTCCACATTTCACAATCTCCATCGATCTTGCAAGAATTGCCGGAACTCTATGTGAACGGAATATTGCAACCGATTTTGCGACTCATCCTGGAAACGGGAGTTCTCCATCTCTTCTCTCTCTCTCTCTCTCCATGTTCCGCATTTGCACGAACCTAACGTAAACCGGGAAGCAAGTTCCGATGTGGTGAAGACGTTGCATCTCGATTTTCGAAATGTCTCTACTCTCATTCCTTTTTCCATCCGCATATTAACACGTCTTTGTTCAATCTGATAGCCATTATCACATCCTTCCGGACTGCAAACTCATGAATTCTGCAATTATAAATAAACTTACGAACATTCAAACTCCAAATACACGATTTTACACTTCCATGGCTGTGTTAAGTTATACAGGGTGTTCCGTTCAAACCTACCACATTTCAATTCATCATTGCTAAAAGGTTATGAAACCTAATGGAATGCGAATGGTACAGTCAACGGCAAAGATAATGGTAGGCAAATTGTCCACAGATATTTTCACTAGTTTTTTAATCTACATCCTGTGTTGCATGAAGCACTAAACACGAATACACCTCTACACTGAACTCTAATACACCTCTACGTGTGCACCGTTTGTAGCACGAATAATATCCAATATGAGAACCTCCGGATTAACACTTCCAGTCGCCTAAAACTTCGCCTTAGTGGTTTTCGCATCAGGTGCTTCACCTCCATATTCTCTCCGGTAATTTCTTTGCACTGTAATGATTGATGTGGTCTCTGCATGCCAGAATACAGATTGTGCGGTGCTGCGGAGTCGCCATTGTGCTTTATGCGATTGTGGCGCTGCATAGTGAGAGAACGGTGAACTTCGAGGTCATACAATAAAATTCTTTGAGTTTCTCTTTCGGCTAGTACCACACGCATTCCAATATGTTTCATAACCTTCTAGCAATGATGAATTGAAATGTGGGAGGTTTGAACGGAACACGCTGTACATTCTGCCAGGGCCGAGGCTCTGTGCGAACGTAAACAACTTGCATTTATCGTAATATTTTGCACTAGAACCAACATGGTTATTAGTATTACCTACATATGCACTCGGGTCTCTGTCTGTGTGATAAAATTCGACAGCGTGTAGACGACATCAAAACAAACAATTTATCATAACTTTTGCAACACTGCAAGAAGTAACTGTAAGATTTACAACATTCTACCGTCAAATGTTTCCTCCTTGTCGGCGAATTTGTGGTAGCATGCACATACTTGAAAAAATGAACACATTATTTTCCGGAAATTCAAGTGTGTTACGAAGGAAACTTTCTTTCCACATGTCTTCACAGCATGTCTTGTTGTACACGTGTGAAATTGGTTCCCCATTTTATGTGTTAATTACAAATGTAGCCGTATCGCTAATATATATATTTCTAATTTCTTCTTCCTTCTATTCAAATGTGACCACGCTTGCGCAAGAAATGAATGAATAAATATTAACCCTTATTGCTTCTGCTTCCTCCTATCTATTTGATGCGGGGCTGTACAAACTTGAGAATAAGACTTAATATTTTCACCCTGATTGTTTCTACTTCCTCCAATTCGATGCGAGCTGTAAAAACTTGAGAGAAAGACTCAATATTTTCATCCTGATTGTTTCTACTTCCTCGTATTGGGTGCGGAGTTGTAAAAACTTGAGACTAAGACTTAATATTTAACCCTTATTGCTTCTACTTCTTCCTATTCGATGCGAGCTGTAAAAACTTGAGAATAAGACTTAATATTTTCACCCTGATTGTTTCTACTTCCTCCAATTCGATGCGAGCTGTAAAAACTTGAGAGAAAGACTCAATATTTTCATCCTGATTGTTTCTACTTCCTCGTATTGGGTGCGGAGTTGTAAAAACTTGAGACTAAGACTTAATATTTAACCCTTATTGCTTCTACTTCTTCCTATTCGATGCGAGCTGTAAAAACTTGAGAATAAGACTTAATATTTTCACCCTGATTGTTTCTACTTCCTCCAATTCGATGCGAGCTGTAAAAACTTGAGAGAAAGACTCAATATTTTCATCCTGATTGTTTCTACTTCCTCGTATTGGGTGCGGAGTTGTAAAAACTTGAGACTAAGACTTAATATTTAACCCTTATTGCTTCTACTTCTTCCTATTCGATGCGAGCTGTAAAAACTTGAGAATAAGACTTAATATTTTCACCCTGATTGTTTCTACTTCCTCCAATTCGATGCGAGCTGTAAAAACTTGAGAGAAAGACTCAATATTTTCATCCTGATTGTTTCTACTTCCTCGTATTGGGTGCGGAGTTGTAAAAACTTGAGACTAAGACTTAATATTTAACCCTTATTGCTTCTACTTCTTCCTATTCCATGCGAGCTGTAAAAACTTGAGAGAAAGACTTAATATTTTCACCCTGATTGTTTCTACTTCCTCCAATTCGATGCGAGCTGTAAAAACTTGAGAGAAAGACTCAATATTTTCATCCTGATTGTTTCTACTTCCTCGTATTGGGTGCGGAGTTGTAAAAACTTGAGACTAAGACTTAATATTTAACCCTTATTGCTTCTACTTCTTCCTATTCCATGCGAGCTGTAAAAACTTGAGAGAAAGACTTAATATTTTCACCCTGATTGTTTCTACTTCCTCCAATTCGATGCGAGCTGTAAAAACTTGAGAGAAAGACTCAATATTTTCATCCTGATTGTTTCTACTTCCTCGTATTGGGTGCGGAGTTGTAAAAACTTGAGACTAAGACTTAATATTTAACCCTTATTGCTTCTACTTCTTCCTATTCCATGCGAGCTGTAAAAACTTGAGAGAAAGACTTAATATTTTCACCCTGATTGTTTCTACTTCCTCCAATTCGATGCGAGCTGTAAAAACGTGAGAGAAAGACTCAATATTTTCATCCTGATTGTTTCTACTTCCTCGTATTGGGTGCGGAGTTGTAAAAACTTGAGACTAAGACTTAATATTTAACCCTTATTGCTTCTACTTCTTCCTATTCGATGCGAGCTGTAAAAACTTGAGAGAAAGACTCAATATTTTCATCCTGATTGTTTCTACTTCCTCGTATTGGGTGCGGAGTTGTAAAAACTTGAGACTAAGACTTAATATTTAACCCTTATTGCTTCTACTTCTTCCTATTCGATGCGAGCTGTAAAAACTTGAGAGAAAGACTCAATATTTTCATCCTGATTGTTTCTACTTCCTCGTATTCGGTGCGGAGTTGTAAAAACTTGAGACTAAGACTTAATATTTAATCCTTATTGCTTCTACTTCTTCCTATTCGATGCGAGCTGTAAAAACTTGAGAATAAGACTTAATATTTTCACCCTGATTGTTTCTACTTCCTCCAATTCGATGCGAGCTGTAAAAACGTGAGAGAAAGACTCAATATTTTCATCCTGATTGTTTCTACTTCCTCGTATTGGGTGCGGAGTTGTAAAAACTTGAGACTAAGACTTAATATTTAACCCTTATTGCTTCTACTTCTTCCTATTCGATGCGAGCTGTAAAAACTTGAGAGAAAGACTCAATATTTTCATCCTGATTGTTTCTACTTCCTCGTATTGGGTGCGGAGTTGTAAAAACTTGAGACTAAGACTTAATATTTAACCCTTATTGCTTCTACTTCTTCCTATTCCATGCGAGCTGTAAAAACTTGAGAATAAGACTTAATATTTAACCCTTATTGCTTCTACTTCTTCCTATTCGATGCGAGCTGTAAAAACTTGAGAATAAGACTTAATATTTAACCCTTATTGCTTCTACTTCTTCCTATTCCATGCGAGCTGTAAAAACTTGAGAATAAGACTTAATATTTAACCCTTATTGCTTCTACTTCTTCCTATTCGATGCGAGCTGTAAAAACTTGAGAATAAGACTTAATATTTAACCCTTATTGCTTCTACTTCTTCCTATTCCATGCGAGCTGTAAAAACTTGAGAATAAGACTTAATATTTAACCCTTATTGCTTCTACTTCTTCCTATTCGATGCGAGCTGTAAAAACTTGAGAATAAGACTTAATATTTAACCCTTATTGCTTCTACTTCTTCCTATTCGATGCGAGCTGTACAAACTTGAGAATAAGACTTAATATTTTCACCCTGATTGTTTCTACTTCCTCCAATTCGATGCGAGCTGTAAAAACGTGAGAGAAAGACTCAATATTTTCATCCTGATTGTTTCTACTTCCTCGTATTGGGTGCGGAGTTGTAAAAACTTGAGACTAAGACTTAATATTTAACCCTTATTGCTTCTACTTCTTCCTATTCCATGCGAGCTGTAAAAACTTGAGAGAAAGACTTAATATTTTCACCCTGATTGTTTCTACTTCCTCCAATTCGATGCGAGCTGTAAAAACTTGAGAGAAAGACTCAATATTTTCATCCTGATTGTTTCTACTTCCTCGTATTGGGTGCGGAGTTGTAAAAACTTGAGACTAAGACTTAATATTTAACCCTTATTGCTTCTACTTCTTCCTATTCCATGCGAGCTGTAAAAACTTGAGAGAAAGACTTAATATTTTCACCCTGATTGTTTCTACTTCCTCCAATTCGATGCGAGCTGTAAAAACGTGAGAGAAAGACTCAATATTTTCATCCTGATTGTTTCTACTTCCTCGTATTCGGTGCGGAGTTGTAAAAACTTGAGACTTAAGACTTAATATTTAACCCTTATTGCTTCTACTTCTTCCTATTCGATGCGAGCTGTAAAAACTTGAGAATAAGACTTAATATTTTCACCCTGATTGTTTCTACTTCCTCCAATTCGATGCGAGCTGTAAAAACTTGAGAGAAAGACTCAATATTTTCATCCTGATTGTTTCTACTTCCTCGTATTGGGTGCGGAGTTGTAAAAACTTGAGACTAAGACTTAATATTTAACCCTTATTGCTTCTACTTCTTCCTATTCGATGCGAGCTGTAAAAACTTGAGAATAAGACTTAATATTTTCACCCTGATTGTTTCTACTTCCTCCAATTCGATGCGAGCTGTAAAAACTTGAGAGAAAGACTCAATATTTTCATCCTGATTGTTTCTACTTCCTCGTATTGGGTGCGGAGTTGTAAAAACTTGAGACTAAGACTTAATATTTAACCCTTATTGCTTCTACTTCTTCCTATTCGATGCGAGCTGTAAAAACTTGAGAGAAAGACTCAATATTTTCATCCTGATTGTTTCTACTTCCTCGTATTCGGTGCGGAGTTGTAAAAACTTGAGACTAAGACTTAATATTTAATCCTTATTGCTTCTACTTCTTCCTATTCGATGCGAGCTGTAAAAACTTGAGAATAAGACTTAATATTTTCACCCTGATTGTTTCTACTTCCTCCAATTCGATGCGAGCTGTAAAAACTTGAGAGAAAGACTCAATATTTTCATCCTGATTGTTTCTACTTCCTCGTATTGGGTGCGGAGTTGTAAAAACTTGAGACTAAGACTTAATATTTAACCCTTATTGCTTCTACTTCTTCCTATTCGATGCGAGCTGTAAAAACTTGAGAGAAAGACTCAATATTTTCATCCTGATTGTTTCTACTTCCTCGTATTGGGTGAGGAGTTGTAAAAACTTCAGACTAAGACTTAATATTTAACCCTTATTGCTTCTACTTCTTCCTATTCGATGCGAGCTGTAAAAACTTGAGAGAAAGACTTAATATTTTCACCCTGATTGTTTCTACTTCCTCCAATTCGATGCGAGCTGTAAAAACTTGAGAGAAAGACTCAATATTTTCATCCTGATTGTTTCTACTTCCTCGTATTGGGTGCGGAGTTGTAAAAACTTGAGACTAAGACTTAATATTTAACCCTTATTGCTTCTACTTCTTCCTATTCGATGCGAGCTGTAAAACTTGAGAGAAAGACTCAATATTTTCATCCTGATTGTTTCTACTTCCTCGTATTGGGTGCGGAGTTGTAAAAACTTGAGACTAAGACTTAATATTTAACCCTTATTGCTTCTACTTCTTCCTATTCGATGCGAGCTGTAAAAACTTGAGAATAAGACTAAATATTTTCACCCTGATTGTTTCTACTTCCTCCAATTCGATGCGAGCTGTAAAAACTTGAGAAAAAGACTCAATATTTTCATCCTGATTGTTTCTACTACCTCGTATTCGGTGCGGAGTTGTAAAAACTTGAGACTAAGACTTAATATTTAACCCTTATTGCTTCTACTTCTTCCTATTCGATGCGAGCTGTAAAAACTTGGGAATAATACTTAATATTTTCACCCTGATTGTTTCTACTTCCTCCAATTCGATGCGAGGTGTAAAAACTTGAGAGAAAGACTCAATATTTTCATCCTGATTGTTTCTACTTATTCGTATTCGGTGCGGAGTTGTAAAAACTTGAGACTAAGACTTAATATTTAACCCTTATTGCTTCTACTTCTTCCTATTCGATGCGAGCTGTAAAAACTTGAGAATAAGACTTAATATTTTCACCCTGATTGTTTCTACTTCCTCCAATTCGATGCGAGCTGTAAAAACTTGAGAGAAAGACTCAATATTTTCATCCTGATTGTTTCTACTTCCTCGTATTGGGTGCGGAGTTGTAAAAACTTGAGACTAAGACTTAATATTTAACCCTTATTGCTTCTACTTCTTCCTATTCGATGCGAGCTGTAAAAACTTGAGAGAAAGACTCAATATTTTCATCCTGATTGTTTCTACTTCCTCGTATTGGGTGCGGAGTTGTAAAAACTTGAGACTAAGACTTAATATTTAACCCTTCTTGCTTCTACTTCTTCCTATTCGATGCGAGCTGTAAAAACTTGAGAATAAGACTAAATATTTTCACCCTGATTGTTTCTACTTCCTCCAATTCGATGCGAGCTGTAAAAACTTGAGAGAAAGACTCAATATTTTCATCCTGATTGTTTCTACTTCCTCGTATTGGGTGCGGAGTTGTAAAAACTTGAGACTAAGACTTAATATTTAACCCTTATTGCTTCTACTTCTTCCTATTCGATGCGAGCTGTAAAAACGTGAGAGAAAGACTAAATATTTTCACCCTGATTGTTTCTACTTCCTCCAGTTCGATGCGAGCTGTAAAAACTTGAGAGAAAGACTCAATATTTTCATCCTGATTGTTTCTACTACCTCGTATTCGGTGCGGAGTTGTAAAAACTTGAGACTAAGACTTAATATTTAACCCTTATTGCTTCTACTTCTTCCTATTCGATGCGAGCTGTAAAAACGTGGGAATAAGACTTAATATTTTCACCCTGATTGTTTCTACTTCCTCCAATTCGATGCGAGCTGTAAAAACGTGAGAGAAAGACTCAATATTTTCATCCTGATTGTTTCTACTTCCTCGTATTCGGTGCGGAGTTGTAAAAACTTGAGACTAAGACTTAATATTTAACCCTTATTGCTTCTACTTCTTCCTATTCGATGCGAGCTGTAAAAACTTGAGAATAAGACTTAATATTTTCACCCTGATTGTTTCTACTTCCTCCAATTCGATGCGAGCTGTAAAAACTTGAGAGAAAGACTCAATATTTTCATCCTGATTGTTTCTACTTCCTCGTATTGGGTGCGGAGTTGTAAAAACTTGAGACTAAGACTTAATATTTAACCCTTATTGCTTCTACTTCTTCCTATTCGATGCGAGCTGTAAAAACTTGAGAGAAAGACTCAATATTTTCATCCTGATTGTTTCTACTTCCTCGTATTGGGTGCGGAGTTGTAAAAACTTGAGAGTAAGACTTAATATTTAACCCTTCTTGCTTCTACTTCTTCCTATTCGATGCGAGCTGTAAAAACTTGAGAATAAGACTAAATATTTTCACCCTGATTGTTTCTACTTTCTCCAATTCGATGCGAGCTGTAAAAACGTGAGAGAAAGACTCAATATTTTCATCCTGATTGTTTCTACTTCCTCGTATTGGGTGCGGAGTTGTAAAAACTTTAGACTAAGACTTAATATTTAACCCTTATTGCTTCTACTTCTTCCTATTCGATGCGAGCTGTGAAAACGTGAGAGAAAGACTCAATATTTTCATCCTGATTGTTTCTACTTCCTCGTATTGGGTGCGGAGTTGTAAAAACTTGAGACTAAGACTTAATATTTAACCCTTATTGCTTCTACTTCTTCCTATTCGATGCGAGCTGTAAAAACTTGAGAGAAAGACTTAATATTTTCACCCTGATTGTTTCTACTTCCTCCAATTCGATGCGAGCTGTAAAAACTTGAGAGAAAGACTCAATATTTTCATCCTGATTGTTTCTACTTCCTCGTATTCGGTGCGGAGTTGTAAAAACTTGAGACTAAGACTTAATATTTAACCCTTATTGCTTCTACTTCTTCCTATTCGATGCGAGCTGTAAAAACTTGAGAATAAGACTTAATATTTTCACCCTGATTGTTTCTACTTCCTCCAATTCGATGCGAGCTGTAAAAACTTGAGAGAAAGACTCAATATTTTCATCCTGATTGTTTCTACTTCCTCCTATTGGGTGCGGAGTTGTAAAAACTTGAGACTAAGACTTAATATTTAACCCTTATTGCTTCTACTTCTTCCTATTCGATGCGAGCTGTACAAACTTGAGAATAAGACTTAATAATTTCACCCTGATTGTTTCTACTTCCTCCAATTCGATGCGAGCTGTAAAAACTTGAGAGAAAGACTCAATATTTTCATCCTGATTGTTTCCACTTCCTCGTATTCGGTGCGGAGTTGTAAAAACTTGAGACTAAGACTTAATATTTAACCCTTATTGCTTCTACTTCTTCCTATTCGATGCGAGCTGTAAAAACTTGAGAATAAGACTTAATATTTTCACCCTGATTGTTTCTACTTCCTCCAATTCGATGCGAGCTGTAAAAACTTGAGAGAAAGACTCAATATTTTCATCCTGATTGTTTCTACTTCCTCGTATTCGGTGCGGAGTTGTAAAAACTTGAGACTAAGACTTAATATTTAACCCTTATTGCTTCTACTTCTTCCTATTCGATGCGAGCTGTAAAAACTTGAGAGAAAGACTCAATATTTTCATCCTGATTGTTTCTACTTCCTCCTATTGGGTGCGGAGTTGTAAAAACTTGAGACTAAGACTTAATATTTAACCCTTCTTGCTTCTACTTCTTTCTATTCGATTCGAGCTGTAAAAACTTGAGAATAAGACTAAATATTTTCACCCTGATTGTTTCTACTTCCTCCAATTCGATGCGAGCTGTAAAAACTTGAGAGAAAGACTCAATATTTTCATCCTGATTGTTTCTACTTCCTCGTATTCGGTGCGGAGTTGTAAAACCTTGAGACTAAGACTTAATATTTAACCCTTATTGCTTCTACTTCTTCCTATTCGATGCGAGCTGTAAAAACTTGGGAATAAGACTTAATATTTTCACCCTGATTGTTTCTACTTCCTCCAATTCGATGCGAGCTGTAAAAACTTGAGAGAAAGACTCAATATTTTCATCCTGATTGTTTCTACTTCCTCGTATTCGGTGCGGAGTTGTAAAAACTTGAGACTTAAGACTTAATATTTAACCCTTATTGCTTCTACTTCTTCCTATTCGATGCGAGCTGTAAAAACTTGAGAATAAGACTTAATATTTTCACCCTGATTGTTTCTACTTCCTCCAATTCGATGCGAGCTGTAAAAACGTGAGAGAAAGACTTAATATTTAACCCTTATTGCTTCTACTTCTTCCTATTCGATGCGAGCTGTAAAAACTTGAGAGAAAGACTTAATATTTTCACCCTGATTGTTTCTACTTCCTCCAATTCGATGCGAGCTGTAAAAACTTGAGAGAAAGACTCAATATTTTCATCCTGATTGTTTCTACTTCCTCGTATTGGGTGCGGAGTTGTAAAAA
Organism: Lepisma saccharinum; assembly: GCF_977018435.1. Taxonomy (NCBI): domain Eukaryota; kingdom Metazoa; phylum Arthropoda; class Insecta; order Zygentoma; family Lepismatidae; genus Lepisma; species Lepisma saccharinum. The sequence continues at coordinate 17,834,332 of NC_139249.1, read as the reverse complement.
CTTGAGACTAAGACTTAATATTTAACCCTTATTGCTTCTACTTCTTCCTATTCGATGTGAGCTGTAAAAACTTGAGAGAAAGCCTCAATATTTTCATCCTGATTGTTTCTACTTCCTCGTATTCGGTGCGGAGTTGTAAAAACTTGAGACTAAGACTTAATATTTAACCCTTATTGCTTCTACTTCTTCCTATTCGATGCGAGCTGTAAAAACTTGAGAATAAGACTAAATATTTTCACCCTGATTGTTTCTACTTCCTCCAATTCGATGCGAGCTGTAAAAACTTGAGAAAAAGACTCAATATTTTCATCCTGATTGTTTCTACTACCTCGTATTCGGTGCGGAGTTGTAAAAACTTGAGACTAAGACTTAATATTTAACCCTTATTGCTTCTACTTCTTCCTATTCGATGCGAGCTGTAAAAACTTGGGAATAAGACTTAATATTTTCACCCTGATTGTTTCTACTTCCTCCAATTCGATGCGAGGTGTAAAAACTTGAGAGAAAGACTCAATATTTTCATCCTGATTGTTTCTACTTATTCGTATTCGGTGCGGAGTTGTAAAAACTTGAGACTAAGACTTAATATTTAACCCTTATTGCTTCTACTTCTTCCTATTCGATGCGAGCTGTAAAAACTTGAGAATAAGACTTAATATTTTCACCCTGATTGTTTCTACTTCCTCCAATTCGATGCGAGCTGTAAAAACTTGAGAGAAAGACTCAATATTTTCATCCTGATTGTTTCTACTTCCTCGTATTGGGTGCGGAGTTGTAAAAACTTGAGACTAAGACTTAATATTTAACCCTTATTGCTTCTACTTCTTCCTATTCGATGCGAGCTGTAAAAACTTGAGAGAAAGACTCAATATTTTCATCCTGATTGTTTCTACTTCCTCGTATTGGGTGCGGACTTGTAAAAACTTGAGACTAAGACTTAATATTTAACCCTTCTTGCTTCTACTTCTTCCTATTCGATGCGAGCTGTAAAAACTTGAGAATAAGACTAAATATTTTCACCCTGATTGTTTCTACTTCCTCCAATTCGATGCGAGCTGTAAAAACTTGAGAGAAAGACTCAATATTTTCATCCTGATTGTTTCTACTTCCTCGTATTGGGTGCGGAGTTGTAAAAACTTGAGACTAAGACTTAATATTTAACCCTTATTGCTTCTACTTCTTCCTATTCGATGCGAGCTGTAAAAACGTGGGAATAAGACTTAATATTTTCACCCTGATTGTTTCTACTTCCTCCAATTCGATGCGAGCTGTAAAAACGTGAGAGAAAGACTCAATATTTTCATCCTGATTGTTTCTACTTCCTCGTATTCGGTGCGGAGTTGTAAAAACTTGAGACTAAGACTTAATATTTAATCCTTATTGCTTCTACTTCTTCCTATTCGATGCGAGCTGTAAAAACTTGAGAATAAGACTTAATATTTTCACCCTGATTGTTTCTACTTCCTCCAATTCGATGCGAGCTGTAAAAACTTGAGAGAAAGACTCAATATTTTCATCCTGATTGTTTCTACTTCCTCGTATTGGGTGCGGAGTTGTAAAAACTTGAGACTAAGACTTAATATTTAACCCTTATTGCTTCTACTTCTTCCTATTCGATGCGAGCTGTAAAAACTTGAGAGAAAGACTCAATATTTTCATCCTGATTGTTTCTACTTCCTCGTATTGGGTGCGGAGTTGTAAAAACTTGAGAGTAAGACTTAATATTTAACCCTTCTTGCTTCTACTTCTTCCTATTCGATGCGAGCTGTAAAAACTTGAGAATAAGACTAAATATTTTCACCCTGATTGTTTCTACTTTCTCCAATTCGATGCGAGCTGTAAAAACTTGAGAGAAAGACTCAATATTTTCATCCTGATTGTTTCTACTTCCTCGTATTGGGTGCGGAGTTGTAAAAACTTTAGACTAAGACTTAATATTTAACCCTTATTGCTTCTACTTCTTCCTATTCGATGCGAGCTGTAAAAACTTGAGAGAAAGACTCAATATTTTCATCCTGATTGTTTCTACTTCCTCCTATTGGGTGCGGAGTTGTAAAAACTTGAGACTAAGACTTAATATTTAACCCTTCTTGCTTCTACTTCTTTCTATTCGATTCGAGCTGTAAAAACTTGAGAATAAGACTTAATATTTTCACCCTGATTGTTTCTACTTCCTCCAATTCGATGCGAGCTGTAAAAACTTGAGAGAAAGACTCAATATTTTCATCCTGATTGTTTCTACTTCCTCGTATTCGGTGCAGAGTTGTAAAAACTTGAGACTAAGACTTAATATTTAACCCTTATTGCTTCTACTTCTTCCTATTCGATGCGAGCTGTAAAAACTTGAGAGAAAGATTCAATATTTTCATCCTGATTGTTTCTACTTCCTCCAATTCGATGCGAGCTGTAAAAACGTGAGAGAAAGACTCAATATTTTCATCCTGATTGTTTCTACTTCCTCGTATTGGGTGCGGAGTTGTAAAAACTTGAGACTAAGACTTAATATTTAACCCTTATTGCTTCTACTTCTTCCTATTCGATGCGAGCTGTAAAAACTTGAGAGAAAGACTCAATATTTTCATCCTGATTGTTTCTACTTCCTCGTATTGGGTGCGGAGTTGTAAAAACTTGAGAGTAAGACTTAATGTTTAACCCTTCTTGCTTCTACTTCTTCCTATTCGATGCGAGCTGTAAAAACTTGAGAATAAGACTAAATATTTTCACCCTGATTGTTTCTACTTCCTCCAATTCGATGCGAGCTGTAAAAACTTGAGAGAAAGACTCAATATTTTCATCCTGATTGTTTCTACTTCCTCGTATTGGGTGCGGAGTTGTAAAAACTTTAGACTAAGACTTAATATTTAACCCTTATTGCTTCTACTTCTTCCTATTCGATGCGAGCTGTAAAAACTTGAGAGAAAGACTCAATATTTTCATCCTGATTGTTTCTACTTCCTCGTATTGGGTGCGGAGTTGTAAAAACTTGAGAGTAAGACTTAATATTTAACCCTTCTTGCTTCTACTTCTTCCTATTCGATGCGAGCTGTAAAAACTTGAGAATAAGACTAAATATTTTCACCCTGATTGTTTCTACTTCCTCCAATTCGATGCGAGCTGTAAAAACTTGAGAGAAAGACTCAATATTTTCATCCTGATTGTTTCTACTTCCTCGTATTCGGTGCGGAGTTGTAAAAACTTGAGACTAAGACTTAATATTTAACCCTTATTGCTTCTACTTCTTCCTATTCGATGCGAGCTGTAAAAACTTGAGAGAAAGATTCAATATTTTCATCCTGATTGTTTCTACTTCCTCCAATTCGATGCGAGCTGTAAAAACTTGAGAGAAAGACTCAATATTTTCATCCTGATTGTTTCTACTTCCTCGTATTCGGTGCGGAGTTGTAAAAACTTGAGACTAAGACTTAATATTTAACCCTTATTGCTTCTACTTCTTCCTATTCGATGCGAGCTGTAAAAACTTGAGAGAAAGATTCAATATTTTCATCCTGATTGTTTCTACTTCCTCCAATTCGATGCGAGCTGTAAAAACTTGAGAGAAAGACTCAATATTTTCATCCTGATTGTTTCTGCTTCCTCCTATTCGGTGCGGAGTTGTAAAAACTTGAGACTAAGACTTAATATTTAACCCTTATTGTTTCTACTTCCTCCTATTCGGTGCGGAGCTGTAAAAACGTGACAGAAAATTCAATATTTTCAACCTTAGTGCTTCTACTTGTTCCAATTTAGTAAAGAGCTGTCAGAGCTCGAACTCGGGGCTCATATTTTTTTGTCGTCGACTGCACACTTGACACAATGTTGCGGGGTTCCAGTTCCATAATTTACATCCCTCAGTTCATCCTGTTTTACAGTGTGTGTGGAAAGTGTCCAGCAGTGTTGATCATCCGCTATCCCACGAGATAACAAGTGGGGGACCGCGGGTGAACGCATTCATCAAAGTAGGTAAATAGTTTGTTTGTAGCCGGTAATAAGGTTTGGGTTTTGGAGGGTGGGGGAGTCTGATTGCCCCACGTATATCAGGTCCACGAAATTGCCTGTTGTTAACGCGTAGTTTACGAAGTTTCTCCGACCTGACAAAGGAGACGAGCTAAATGGCCAACGAGCCTAGGTCTCCGGTCAAATGAACCGAAACGAGCCTCTCATCAATATTTCCTGCGTCCATGGACTCCTCTCAAAATATCTTCCCGTCCTCACTCCTCAGGGATTGAGCGCTGTAGCCTTGTAACCACGGATTCCGGTTCGATTTCTGATCCCAGCAATAATACCAAGCCAAAAATTATGAACACGAAAACAGATAAAGCCATTGTATGGATGTTTAATACATTTTGCATCTTGATATAATGTAGAAAGCGCACAACTGGACATAATAACTTCTCCTCAAGTACTATAAATAACGTTCCGTTTGCCAAATGAGTGATTCATTAAAAAAAAAAAACAATAGTTTTTATAATACAGTAAACGTGTCTATTCCGGAACATGATGGTTCCGAGCAAAATTTTCCGTCTTAACAGGTTTCCTTCTTATACAGGGTTGACTTTAAATACAGTATAGAGCGCTGCAGGAAATAATGGAAAGACAGATTTGCATTTCGCATTACTTATAATGTAGAGTACTAATGCATGTACGTACATGAATAAAAATGCGATACAGTCGCAATAAGCATAGCAGAGATTACAATTACGTAACTACACAACATGTTGATACAATTTTTACAGTATTGTAAGAACGTACAGTACGCACTTATGTATCTTTTCGAACCCGGGAACCCTCGCGTCGTAGCGCGATGTGCATAGAGGGAAAGAGAAAGGTTGAAAGATGGAATAAGAGAGGTGAAGAAAGATTGAGATAAAAGTGAAGAAAAAAGAAAGAAACAAAGAGATATAACAAGAAAAATAGAAAGATGACGAAAGAACAGAGGAGAAATAGACAAATAAAGGTGGAGAAAGAGGGTAAGAGATGAAAGAAAGAAACGTAATCGTAACAGCTATGAGTATTGTAGCGCATTCTTTCATATCGACAATGTTACCGATAAGCGAGTAGCAACAGAGGCGTGTTCCACTTACAGTATTGCATTGTTTTCTTGCGAGCGAAAAAAATAAAGGAAGAAATTTCCGTCTTACTGAGAATAAAAACATCTCGTTGGTCTTTAAATGGTGTTCCGTTTCCGCGTTAAGGAGATTTCCGCCTTAAGCAGGCCATTTTCAGGTATAAAATCTGTCCGTCCTGGGGACTTTTTTCCCGTATTTACAGGTTACCTTCTTATAGAGGTTCCGGGATATGCAGTTTTTACTGTAATATAATGTAGCAATATTAACCAACTAAGACACACAAACAAGGGGTGAAACAATAGTAAGAATAAGTGGTGAATTGACATATAAGATGACTGAGCAAACAGAATAGCCTCATTTCCATGTATGTATCCCTAGACTTCATTGTAGCAAACTAACTGCACTGTGGCGCCTGAACCCAATACCAGCATACTCCTCTATGGAGATTGTGTTGTGTCTACTCATCAAGTTCATCTATTCGTATCATACCCTTCGGGATAAAACTGGGTTGATGTAGCTCACTCATCATTCATCCTCGTTTATAAAGCAACTCGCTATTCGTGGTAAGCTTGATGGTAAGGTGCGAGGGGTACTAACGACACATATATGAATGGCAATACACAACACTTGAGTTGAAACCCCTACAGACTGGATCAACATGGCTTAGTGGAAAATTGTATACCTGTCTCTGCACAGTGGCTGAAGATCTCTGACGAAAGGTTATGGTAGCGAATGTACAAAAGAGTGTGATTCGCGACTCGTATTAACACGTTCTTCCTCTCCATCTAATGCTTGTAATTGACTGACCCTGACTATCGATTGAGATAGTTTACACCTGTTTGCAACGATGGCGATCAAGGAAGCTCAGCAATGTCTGACAAGGCATTCCTCGGATGTCTCTAGATATTTCCTGTCTGGAAAGGTGATGGTTAAATGGCTGCGATGTGGAGTTCTTCGTACTTACATTTTCAAAGATTCTACAGATCGTTACGTATTATCTTCGCCATTAGCCAAAAGTGGTAGAAAGCGGACTACAATAAAACAAATCAATCAAGTTAATTTGTTAAAGCAAGTCCAATTAAAAGGATATGTAACCTAATATTTTTTTAGCTATCCTACGATACTAAATGATAACATAATGTAAGTTCTGAGCAACACTATAGAATCTAATACAGCACTAAGTCAAGTAAGAAAAGCACAAAAATTAAACGGATAAAATATGTAAATTTTACAATAATACAGCGAGAGTAATATATAGTTTTCGACAAAATCTTCTACTGTACCCTTTAATAATAATAATGTGGGGAAAAATAGTGTATCATCGTAATATGGACAGGAACACCCAATATTTATTTTATTTATTTATTTATTTGAGAAATCCTGAATACAGAGAGAATCCATTTTATATCAGGATATCAACAGCAAGAAAAATAGAAATTAACAAATGAGAAGGACGCACACATATATAACAAGAATAATAATAATAATAAATAAGAAATAAACAATAATAAAACAATAACAAGGGTATAACAAATATTAATTTCTCTTCAGCTGCTTGATGCACGCATTTCTGAAAGCCTGCTTAGATAGATGGAAGCCTGGAGGATCAATTAGTGTATTGTATTGTACCTTGTTTGTAGCCTATAGAGAAATGACCTTTGTTCTAGGGATAGCCTTGAGATTTTTGTATAAAAGAAGTTGTTGCATTTGCTGTTGGTACGTGGGATCCGGATGTGAAGATGTGGCAAGAGTTCGTTAGTGAAAAGTTGTCCATTCATGATTTTGAAAAGAAATGTTAGATCTGAAACTTGACGGCGAAGGGAAGGATCGTGAATTTGAAGAGTGGAGAGAATTTCGTGTTTGGAAAAGTTTGCAAGGGCTGGGCATCTATGTTTGACTATTCTGATAAAGAAATTTACCACTTTGTTTGTTCTCTTCATATTGCTATCACAGGCCATTGACCAAATACAGGAACCATATTCAAGAATAGGTACGACGCACGATGTAAAGTAGGTTTTGAGGGCAGAAACATGTGTGATATCTGTAAATCTGTAAATTAGCCCAAGGGTTTTCATGGCTCTCGAAGTTATGTAATCTATGTGGTGGATGAAAGTGAGTTTGCTGTCGAAAATGACTCCAAGATCTTTGTGCTGTTGTACGAACGGGATGATTTTGTTGCATAATCTATAGGATGGTGCTGTAAAATTGGATTTGAGGGTAAACCTCATAAAAACAGATTTCTCGGGATTTATTTTCAGATTCCAGTCTTGGCACCAGCGTTCAATGTGTGCGAGATTGTCTTGCATGGAACAAGTGTCTTCAACTGAAGCGATGTTTCTAAATAACTTACAGTCATCAGCATAGAATAAAATTGAGCATTCTGGAGAAATATATTCATGAATATCGTCCATGAAAAGAGTGAAACACAGGGGCCCTAGAGAACTTCCTTGAGGCACACCGGAAACTACAGGGAGCCATGACGAAGAGCAACCAGATATGATAACCTTTTGCTTTCTATTGTGCAAGTAAGATGAGAGTAATTTAAGAAGAGGTCCGTGAATGTTGAATCTGTTTGAAAGTTTAGGGATGAGTTTTGTATGAGGGACAGAGTCAAAAGCTTTAGAAAAATCTAAGTAAACGACATCCATGTCTTGCTTGGCACTCAGGCAGTTAACCGCGTTGGTGAGCAAACAAGCAAGGTTTGTGTCACATGAAGCATGAAGAAGAAAACCGTGTTGAGTGGGAGAGAGGAACGGAGTAGCATGCGCAAGGATACGATTGGAAATTATTTTTTCGGCTAGTAATGCAAGTGCAGGAAGTAAGGAAATCGGACGATAAGAAGTATGGTTTTGACTACAATAATTAACACAGTTTCCAAGATGTGGCCAGCCCTATGTGACGGAGTGGTTAGTATTTGCTACGACGTTAGCCGGGTACGAATACCGGCCTAGACATGGCTGTTCTTTGTGAGTGTCATCAATTTCATCATATCATCACTCATCACTCACCAAAAGTAAAAAATTCAGACGTTTTCGCGATATGCTCCGTGAATCACTGATGAACGACCAGAAGCAAGGTAAATCAACATATGAACAATTGAAAATACTGTGAGTTGCCAGAAATTATTTTTATCTTACTTTCAACTTCCTCGGCTTCAATTACTTTATTATCTAATTCACTGCTAAAATTGTTCAGGTGTATATGTTTTTATTCTTATTGTATTTGATTATACTTTCTTGTTCAATTTCTTTGTAATCTTGAATTATATTTTATTTTTATTTTAATCTGTACACAGAGAAAAATGTTTGTTTCGATTAACCAAAAAAAATGGTAGTGGTGAACAATTCGTTTGTTTAAATAGGCATCAACCAAACAATTGTTCACCAGTACCAAAATATTTGGTCAAGTTCAGTTTCTTTGTCGTAAACATTTTTTTTTGTTACTAATAGCAAATAATATTTTGGTGAATCGAACAAAATGTAGCCTCTTTGTTTAGGAAAACTAAATAATTTAGTCAAAATTACAGAACTTTCCTTCTTACTAAATGTTTTTATTTAAGGTTACCAAATAATTTGTTAAATAATTTATTCAAAGTTACTTAATCTGGCTAACCTTAGCTAGGCTGGATAGTTTGTACAAGCTAACCGATCTCAAAATAAATATTGAGAATGCTCAGAATAGAAAGTTCACATGAACTAACAGTTTTTGGTGAGCGCTTGTTTTTCTTCGGATAATAAACCTTTTACGAGCAGGGCCTCATCTCCAGGAAGCTATCAACTCGCGGCAAGCCACGGCACCTAGCGACCTGTTGAGTGAGATGAGTCGCAAAATAGATAATAAACCATTTCCTGCTCCCACAAAAGTAGGCGCACTTAGCTCCTAGTTATAGAGTCTGGAATCAAAACGGTTTGTCATGGGAGATTCACTTTTATTCACTGCACTACATTTTCTTCTGTATCTTGTAGCATTATTGTTCACACATCTTTCGAATGGCGTTAAAGCTGTGTAACGATTGATAAATTTTGGTAAATTTCTTTATTATTCAAATTACTTTTCGATAGCCCTCGTATAAATTTTTTTGTAGTCTAATCTTTTTGAATGTATATTTTATCCTTGTTAAAATTGTAACGCAGCTTCAGCCAAGCGAAAAAGAACGCAAAGCAAGTTGAAGCTTGCATTCTTTTTCTTTCTTAACAACAATGGGTTCTTTTTCGTTCGGCGCTGCGCGGTTTTGTAAGTTTTGCTGCATTGTGTTTCTCGATATGCTTTTTCAACGGGGTAATTGTTTAGGCTAAAAATAACTTTCCATGTGTCTAAATCTTTTGTTGAGGGAATAGAATTGCGCAATCCCGCGAGTATAAATACCAGCCGTTTCGCTGGCAAAAGAATCAGTTGATCAGTATATTCCGGAATCTTTAGGTGATTAAATCGCTTGTCGAGGTCCAGGGCTGGGAGAATACGGGCGTTGTGTGGGGAGTGGTTGGTCAGCTCTCCCTTCCACAATGTCCGAGGTTTTCCGTAAGCCACCTTTCAGGATTAGTGCTGGTCAGCATGATCCTTAAAGGGGATTTTGGCAGGCTTATAAATAATTTGATTCATATATAAATATTTAATCTTAATAATTTAAACTTTGATATTATTCATAAATTTTAAATTCTGTCGAAGTTGGCACTGGTCAGTGTGGCTCCGATGTAAATTCAAATTAAATAAATTAGGCGCATCAAAGATATACATCCTTCTCGTCGAGTTAATTTTTATGCTAAATCATTCTGAATTCTCCTGGTCAGGAGGTTCAATTAATCAAAAGTTTATTTCTTGTTACTTTAATCCGAGAGCATACCTCTGGTCAGAGGGTGCCTTTTAAATCTCACAGCTTATATAGTTTTCATGTCCGTTTTAAAGTCTGAGTATCCGGAACGTTAAGGAAAGTTTATGGTTTCTCTTATTTAGGTTTATATTAGATGTAATTTTGAAACAGCTATAATAGGTGACCGGTCGAGTATATGTTTTTCTAGAAATCATTTAATGTAAAAGTCTATTGTTTTGCTTTTGCAATGTGAGTAGCCAAAAAGGGTAGACATAGAGTCCCCTATTATGTTAAGGAATTCCACGTGGACATTTGTAATTTGTGGCCGAGATATGGCTTTGATATTGGGTAGAGAAAGGCTCCCCTTATATTTTGTTATGAATCTTTTTGGAGGTTGACCCTGAAGATGGTAGTTTACCTCACGAGTTCTAGAGAACATAATGCAGATGTGAAAATATGACAGAAGCACGAATAGAAATTTACGGAAAGAAGTTATGCAAATTTTTCTTTGGTTTCGGTTAATAGTAATTTTGTCGACCTTTAGTTAATAATTTGTCACCCGTTATTTGAAACCAAGTTAAAGCTGTGTTAGTTCTATGATGGGATATGGACATGTTATATAAGAGAGAGCTTTCTGGGTTTTATGTTTACTCTATATCAAGTTTCAGTCTGTTACGGAAGTCGCTATTGATCTAAATTTTATCTTGGCATTGTTGTAGTTTTCCTTTTGATCAGAAGTTTGTATATTTTTCTTTTAACTTAACTATGTTTGAATTTGTGAATAAGTTGATTAAGGTTTAAACGGAGAACCTTCTCTCATGTTAATTTTGGAAAGTTTATTGGAAATTTGAGACGTAAATAAATTTGTAATCGTTAATGGGTATTTCCTTATAGTAAATTTGGTTTATAAGTACAAATTAACTGGCCTCCTTTTGGTTTCATGAGGTGTCCCGCCGTCACTGGTCAGTGAGGCGGAGGCTTTATCAATCCATAAGGTGTCAGTTTGGATTATGCTGATTTCGCTCGCGACTCGCATGCGTATCCTCACTGGTCAGTGGGATGCGGGTGCGATCACGATGGAAGTTCAAGCGTAAGGAAGGTTACCTACTTTAGAGTTAAGGTTCTTGGTTAAGTAAACATAATTTTTTTATTATTATTATTATTATTATTAAAAAGCAGACCCTTACCCGAACTTTGGGATGCGGGCTCTCATGACCCGTAGGAACTGAGAATTAGTCGTGGCATATATTATAACAGAAAGATAATTGGTAGGCAGCGACGCCCGGCCTTGGTATTTCGAAGGGTACCGAGCCGGTGTGTCGTGTGCTAGGCAACGTGGACCAACCAAGCTTAACTTTGCAGCTGAAAGTTTCACTATGATTACAATCAAAAGTATCGCTATTTATTGTACAAAAACTTTTTGTGTTTCTTCTACACATTTTTTACAGTTCCATCTAGCGGCCATTCAAGGAAACATCAGCATAAAGTATGTATATCCTGAGCTATTTTTCAGCATATTAGGGTACACGGGCTACACAACAACATCAAGACTCGCTTCGAGTAATTATCTATCTGCATGAGTTTCAATTTTTGACAAGGGACTTTCATACTACACTCGACGAAACTGTACAATCGTAATTTCAAATTCGAAAGCACGCTCACGCACATATAGTAAATTTAAGCAAACGTTTTGTTTCTCTTTACTTACATATGTATGATTTTGTTTACGAGTACCATGTTTCATCTGACCAAATTTTTTGGTATTCTTAAACAAAATGTTTTAGTAATTACAAGCAACATTTGGTTATTGGAAACAAAAAGCATAACCAAACAGTTCAACCAAACGTTTTTGGTAATTCCAAACAAACCCGTTTTTTCTGTGTACTTTTTGTGGTTAGGTGGTAGACCAGCAACAGCTGAACCTCGCTCAACAATAAAGACAATTCAATTCAATTCTCATCTTCGCCATTTGTTAAAAATTAGCAAAAAACCAGGAAAATAAAAACAAATCTAGTTTCTCAATCATTCAAATGATTACAACTCTGACAGGAGACAGCAATCAAACAAAGTTCGGTTCACAGGAACACACAGAATGCATGAACTCCGCTCCACATATTCCTTTGCTGTTTATATTTTACCTTGTGTCACCCATCGGAGGTGCTGGCGGAGGGGGGATTGCACCACGCTGACAATGAAAGACAAATGATACGTGCGTGTCTGCCTGCCTGCAGTCTGCGCCAGTCATTCCAAATGTATACATTGAAGACAGGCGTCTGTTGGATGTGTTGCGCTGTCATCCGCAGAGCGAGCAGTTGCCCGTCATGTCATCCCGCGACAAAACAGCACCGACTTCACAGCGCCAATTTACTTGTCCTCGATCGGCGTCACTCTGTTCTCACTTTCGTTAATTCCGACGCCATTCTATTTTGTGCGACAGGTGCCGATGAGGCGTTTGCGGTACGGTGACCGACAGGAGAGGGAGAGAGAGTACCTTTGCCAAATTCAAGCTTGTTTGAGTTCACTTTATGCATAGCAAGGCTAATCGTGAATGCAGAACAATGATTCTTTTTGTTCCTGGACCGTATTTAAATTCATCCGGTAAAAAAGGGGTACTATTATAGTATGGGGAGACACCTATAAATCATATATTTCGCACTGTTCTACATTGCTAACGTACTATTTTGGAATGCGGAATATTTCCTAAGGTGAAATAATGCATTTCTAACTAAGATAATGTCTATTTCTTACATTTACGAATACTTACTGTTACTTGTTATTTCGATTCTGTAACACATTATGGCGGGCGATAGCGTACTGGTTCAGTACGTTGTGCCAGTGTTTTGTCGATTTATGCAGTGTTGCAACCTCGTTCACCGGAAAATACCTAGTTTCGTGCCCGGATTTGAAATTATGCTAATACGTCGCAAACCATTGACGTTAGCCTCACAAACCATTGACGTTAGCCCCAAAAACCATTTTCCGTAAGGTTAGGTTAGGTTAAGTTAGGTTTGGCAACAATAGCTAAAAAAAAATTTAAAAAATAAAAATACTCGACACGTCATGTTCTAGTGAAAACACGGCGAATTTGAAACACTGACTATGGGGTTACGAGGGTCACTATTTATATTTTGAGCCTAACAATGAAAAAACAGGAATTTGGCATTGAAAACTGCTTTATTGTTTTTCGAAGTATTCTCCTTAATGGTCAATACACTTTTGCATTCGTTCGAACCATTTGTCAAAGCAGTTTTTCCAATCTTGTTGAGACACCTCCATAATATGGTTTTTGAACGCATCAACGGCGTCTTCCGCCGACGAAAATCGTTGTCCACGCAATTTATTCTTGACATTCGGGAACAAGAAGAAGTCATTGGGTGCCAAATCAGGACTGTACGGCGGATGACCCATCAATTCGATTTTTTGACTGTTCATAAAGTCGGTTGTTAGACGAGATGTGTGACAGCTGGCATTGTCTTGATGAAGAATGATCCGACGGCGTTTGTTTGTTTTCCGTATTTGACCGAAGACCTCTGGCAAACAAATTGTTGTGTACCATTCAGAGTTGACCGTTCTACGTTCCTCTAAAGGCACAGTTGCCACATGACCAGTTTTCCCGAAAAAACAGGCGACCATTTGTTTCGATGTGCTTCGAGCGCGAACAACTTTTGTTGGATTGGGTTCATCTTGAAACCCCCACACAGTCGACTGCTGTTTACGTTCCGGCTCAAATGCATATATCCATGATTCGTCACCTGTTACAATCTTATATACGTCTTTTGAAGCACCACGATTGTATTTATTGAGCATTTGTTTGCACCAATCGACGCGAGCGTCTTTTTCAGTTTTTGTCAAATTGTGTGGGATCCAACGAGAACATACCTTTCTCACAGCTAAATGATCATGTAATATTTTATATATGCTGGTGGAACTGATGCCTACGGTTGCCTCAATCTCACAGTATGTCACATGACGATCTTGCAGTATTAGGTTTTGCACAGCATCAATGTTTTCTTGAACAACAACTGATTTTGGACGACCTTCGCGAATCTCGTCGGTGAGCGAATGGCGGCCACGATTAAATTCGTTATACCAGCGTTTCACAGTGGCAAAGGATGGGGCTTCATCGCCAAATGTGGAATTAAGTTGATCGATGCACTCTTGTCTTGATAATCCACGTCGAAAATCGTAAAAAATCATCGCACGAAAATGTTCACGAGTTAATTCCATTTTATTGTTGTCGCGCAATGTCCAAGGCAACATAAACAACACAAATGAAGCTATTGACAAAACATTTTAAGTACGTTATTGTCAATAATGCTAGACGATTCCGTGCAAACGTCAAATCGCGCCTAACTTCAATCAGTGTTGCCAAGGCTCAAAATATAAATAGTGACCCTAGTACGTCATCTTAACACACGGAGCAATATGCTCTCGTGCAAAAAGCAAATGCCGGCAGCAGAAACAGCGTGTCGGACGGAGATTTTCGCAGAAAACAACATGTATTCGCATTAAAATGGATCAAAACTACATTCACGAACTTCCACAACGCTACAGAAAATGATTTCCGTAAGTACTTTCTCCTGTAAATTTGAAGAAATCCGTCTCCCCTATACAGGGTGGCGCGGAGCCGACTGACACATTTGATATGCTCATAGATGATGGAAAAAAAGAAGGAGAATAAGGAAACCCGTATGTAATGGTGCATTGAAGTATGCAATTTTATTACTAACAACTTACAAGTTCATTTTTTGAAAATTACATCAGACAGGTGGCCTCCTTCGGCATCAATGCATTGTTGCAGACGAGACGTACACACGTCTCCGTAGTTCCTCATCAATAGCCGTTACTTCCTCAACAATGGCTTCTTTCAGTTGTTGAAGAGTCGTGATATGCCTTCTGAACACACGGTCTTTCAAGAATCCCCTGAGAAAAAAAGTCTGACAAAAAGATCGGGTGACCGAGCTGGCCATGCAATCTCTCCACTTCGAGAGATAACACACCGTTGTGGACTACGTTCAAATGCTTCCCTCACTTTCTGCAAGTTCTCGGGCGAACGCACTGTTGTTGGAGCTCCAAGTTTCACATCCATTACACTGCAAGTTTCTTCAAATTTCTTCACCCAAACCAATATGGTATTCCGAGACGGTACGTTACCATGTCGGCTAAAAATGAATTGTTTTCTGAACAATCGCTGCACTTTAACCACTGACTTCGTTTCGTAATAACTACGAACACAGAAAACGCGATATTCAACGCTCCAACTTTCCATCATGACTGTTGCTGTGTTTTTATGAAATGGCGTCCTATCCTCTTCTCATCCCCAACGCAATCTACTTCAAACTATCGCGCATGCGTAATATATTCAACTTTCAAATGTGTCAGTCGGCTCCGCGCCACCCTGTACTATAATGTTACCAAAAAAGGTTCCTGAACCGTATTTAAATTCATCCGGTAAAAAAGGTTGAAGTACTTGATACAGAAAAAAAGGTTCTTTATGGTCCAGTACCCATTTACCCTTGCTGATATTCTCTCATGGACCGGAATTGAATTTATTTAAAATTCCTGGACTTCTAACAACCCTGTTTTAATTCCACTTTTATGCATGGATAGGCTAATGGCATGACAGTACTTCACGTAGCTGCAACTACCAAAGCTTGAATCCAGGCGAAAATATGCATTCCTGCCAAAAAATTCAACGTGAAATTCAAACAAACAATCACTTTACTAAGCGACAGCTTCCCTCCCCCTTACGTACGCCAGTGATCGAGGGACTTAAAAGGCATGCCCAAATTCTCACAACTTACACCCCATCCTGAAAAACCATCCTGCTTCGTGCAATTCATTCTTATATTTATCTGGCTTGACTGCCAAAATGGAACACAGCATACAGGATGATTCATAAGTCAGCGTAACATTTTAGAAATTCATCAAAGATAAACTGCTGAACGGATAGTGGTAATTCTGATACCGATAGTGCGACTGACGCTCGAAGATTTTGAAAGAAACCGTTCATAGTTACCATTGTTTGCCGCTAGGAGGCAGTAGTAGCAACTATGGCACTAAATATACGTGGAAAGGAGTTGTGTGTGTTGGAATACGCAAGGGTCTTGTCCGCTGTGACTGCAGCGACAATTTCGAGCAGAATTTAAGAAGGAGCCACCACTCACCGCTAATCTCCGGCAACCTTATCACTGATCGACAGTGATATGCTAACACGTGTGGAAGACAAAATGCAGTATCTGTTAGATATCTGCTGCAACAGCAGATACAAACATATAGAGCATTTGTGAGTTTTGTACAAAAAAAAAACTTCGAGGGTTTGTTGTTCTATTGGCATCATAACTACCATCAGGTGTATATCGTTTATCTGTAGTAAATTTCTAAAATGTTTCACGGACTTGCGAATCACCCTGTAGTACGTATGAACAATACGAATTTCAGAATGCGTTTTAATTCCATAAGAAAAGTACCTTTCTCCCGACTGTACTGCGATCGTTCGAAACGTATCTGTTACATTATATCACTGCCTTTGATAAGCACTGAATTAGTGTACAAAGTTGGATGCCTGCTACAAATTTCATTCAGCTATTTTCATTTCATTTTGCAATGATCGAAAGTTCCACCTTGATGTTGGTACAACGACATACACTTCATACAAGGAAACCCTCCAGCAGAAAGGCATTGTCAATGACCCATACGTGCGACCCTTCCCCAAGGTCAAAGCACATCCTTGTCCTTCGTCTTTTACACGATTGTTTCGAGCATCATTGTTCGGAAGCTTCTCCGTTGCTTAGAAAAAGCAATCACGTGCTGAAGATTGAGCAATGAATGTACTACAAGGCTGTTAATTAACACGTCATTGACCATTGTGACTACTGGAGAGTTTTCACGGCCCTTTACTGTGCAAAACTCAAGATTTTTGCAATAAACTATGAGAATGTGATGTACTGAGAGGGGAGTGGTGATCATAGACTACTACTTAGCTGAAACGGTGCTCTAGGACTACTTGTCTAGGCGGAACGGTGCACTAAGGACTTCTTGTCTAGGCGGAATGGTGTTCTAGGACTACTTGTCTAGGCGGAACGGTGCTCTACGACTATTTGTCAAGCTGGAACGGTGCTCTACGACTACTTGTCTAGGCGGAACGATGCCCTAGGACTACTTGTCTAGGCGGAACGGTGCTCTAGGACTACTTGTCTAGGCGGAACGATGCTCCAGGACTACTTGTCTAGGCGGAACGATGCTCCAGGACTACTTGTCTAGGCGGAACGATGCTCCAGGACTGATTGTCTAGGCAGAAAGGTGCTCTAGAACTACTTGTCTAGGCGGAACGGTGCTCTTGGACTACTTGTCAAACTGGAACGGTGATCTTGGACTACTTGTTCAGGCGGAACGGTGCTCTTGGACTACTTGTCAAACTGGAACGGTGCTCTAGGACTACTTGTCTAGGCAAGACGGTGCTCTAGGACTGATTGTCTATGCAGAACAGTGGTCTATGAACTACTTGTCTAGGCGGAACGGTGCTTCGTCTTAGTAGTATACTGTTTGAAAACAAATTTGTATAATTCAGTGTTATAAAACTAACAGTTACCTTGTGGAATAAGTATTTGCAACTGTTATTTTCCTCATGTAAGGAGTAACGATTGATTGACTAATTGCATTTATTTTTACTTTGTTTTTCTGCCTTTTTTTGTGTGTGGGGCATGAAGATGAGGACGAATGTTGATAAGGTGAAATGAATGAAAGGACAGTCACAAACACACAAGGGCATGACACGGCACGAGGATTATTTATACTGGCCGTGGGTTCAGATGACAGAGCTCGCTAGTGCGCAAACTGCAGTCCAGGGTGTGCTACGTGGACGGGAGGCTGACATTTGGCTGACTTCGCAAAGGGTCATCCCTTACACCCCATAACGAATAATAAAATTAACAGTTTCTCTTGCAGTTACTGTACATTAAATTATGATTTGATAAACTATGGACATAAAACGGATTATCATCAGCAAATGATTTGCGTAATGTATTCTTTTTTAAGTGTAACAATATTATATACGTACCAGTGGCGTATACTGATTCCAAGATGTGGGCTATCTCACTATGTCACGTGGTCCTAGGCTATGAATAGAAATAAATTTACCAACTCCTAAGAAATCAGTTTGCCAACTCATAAGAAATCAGGTTGAAAAATCATAGGAAATCAGGTTGCCAACTCATAGGAAATCAGGTTGCCAACTCATAGGAAATCAGGTTGCCAACTCATAGGAAATCAGGTTTCCAACTCATAGGAAATCAGGTTGCCAACTCATAGGAAATCAGGTTGCCAACTCATAGGAAATCAGGTTGCCAACTCATAGGAAATCAGGTTGCCAACTCATAAGAAATCAGGTTGCCAACTCATAAGAAATCAGGTTGCCAACTCATAAGAAATCAGGTTGCCAACTCCAGAATCAGCATCATCATCTCACTGATATGAATAATAATATTTACAATTTCTGATCGATTTTTTCCCCTGAATTTCATTTTCTGGACTTCAGGCTTCGCAGATAGCCTAGCTAGCCTAGAATATACGCTCCTGATACGTACCGCAATATAATTACATTTGAAATAACTGTATTATATGTACCATACAGTTTCATGAAAATTAAAGTTAATTTTAGATGGTCTTCGGTAAAAATAAAATAACCTGCTTGAAGGTCATTCATGTACGTATGTGCGAATTATTTAAAATATGCAAAAAATTATCTTACTGTTATGGGACACACAGGAGGAATGTCAGCGACAGAGATAATTCCACGCAGGTAAAACAGCAAGAGTGAAGCATAAGGTGAAAACATGACTGGCTCGATGGCTTAGTTGGCAGAGAAATGGTACGATGCGAGAGATCCGGGGTTCGAGTCCTGGCCGAACTTGCATTTCTCGCTGAAATGTCTACGTAATTCAATATATTAAATGCAAAAATAACTAAACTGCGTTATGGCTTAAATAGAAAGTAAATACTACTAAAAAAGGCCAGACAAATAGTAT
Organism: Lepisma saccharinum; assembly: GCF_977018435.1. Taxonomy (NCBI): domain Eukaryota; kingdom Metazoa; phylum Arthropoda; class Insecta; order Zygentoma; family Lepismatidae; genus Lepisma; species Lepisma saccharinum. The sequence goes on along the minus strand of NC_139249.1, from coordinate 17,815,433 downwards.
CCGAGTACCACTCACCAGAGAGAGCACCGTTCTGCCTAGATAAGTAGTATCGAAGTTCCGTTCCTCTTAGATAACTAGCATAGGCGTGTCCTTCCGCCTAGACAAGTAGTAGCGGAGAACTGTTCCGCTTAGACAAGCAATATCGTACTATCGTTCCATCTACCTTTCCACCTAAACAAGTAGAGTCACTCGGGGGAATACGCTCCACTTTTTTTTGGCGGTTTATAACTTCGCTAAATGAAGGAGTGTCGCAGGATGTCAAATGAAAGCTACATGCTTTGTTATTGTTACCTAAAAGTTTTATTACTGTAAGTCATATAGCAAAAGAACCAGAGAGAAATAAACAAATGAACGTCAATTTGGGCAAATCACCCCGTGTTCAGGGTAAAATGCCCACCCATTAGGGGTGAAATGCCCAGTACCAGAAACAATTGTTGTAATACTTGACATGACATATTTAAACGAAAATAATACTCAGCATTTACTAGAAGATTATTTACGTTTGTTTCGTAAACAGAACATCATTTGTACAGACAAGCATAGCGTTTCTAACAACATTTATTTTGAATTTACCATTGCCTCTTTTACTGTTTACATTTGTGAGAACAACTTTGGACACATGGACGTGAATTTGATACATAATTCATGCATCCACATACTACAACGATTACACTGGATTCAGACACATCGTGGCCCTTTCTTATCATAGTAATGCCCATGGGCATATTGTACTTAATTTCTGTGGGCATATCACCCCACAGCTACAAGCAGAAAATTGAATCACTGGGTTGGCAACTCTGAACACCAAGCGGCAGTTTCACTCTGCAGATGTGTTTCCCTGACTTGATCTTCACACCAATATAATTCAGTTTCTTTCTCCCTTGGGAATATTATTGTACACTGTTAATACAACAACGTCCAAAAAATTATTACCTCAAAAATTGTCATCTTACCTCATGAAATTAACCCTGAAAGGCTTCAGAATCTTCTCGCAAGCTCCAAACCTGCTGCCTAGTCTCACCACGGAGGGTACTTTCAAACAAGAGTCGCAGAGTTGCCATAACATTAACGTTGGCGAGATACGAGGGGGTGGGCATTTAACCCCGATGGGCATATTCCCCCGAGTGACTCTACAATAGTATGGGAATAGAGTTCAGCCTAGACAAATAGTATATGCGTACCGTTCAGCCTAGACAAATGGTATATGAGTACCGTTTCGCCTACACAAGTAGTATATGCGTCCTCTTCCGCCTAGACGCGTATAGGAATACCGTTCCACCTAGACATAGTATAGAATTATCATTCCGCCTAGACAAATAGTCCAGGAGCACAGTTCTGCCTAAACAAGTACTAGCAGAGTACCTTTCCATTTAGACAAGTAGTATCGTAGTACCTTTCCGCCTAGACAAGTATTACCGGAGTATCATTCCGTCTGCACAAGTGTTCCAGGATCACAGTTCCGCCTGGAATATTGTGCTTGTGACATTTTGTTTTTCTTCACAGCCCTTGTGCTAGAACCACTAAAGAAACACGCGGGAGAGGGGGATAGTAGTGGACGAACAACGACACTGGATAATTACAGCAAAGATAGCAAGGAAGCTTAAAATGCTTATGTAGCAGACTTGCATGAACTTGCACACAATCTGCTGCGTGTGGCGGATTCCTCGGTATTGCAGATGCAAATGGTATGGACCCCGTGCAGATGTGGTTTGTAACTTTTGCACGAGACGTTTTGCTGATTGCGAGAGAACTCACTCCCATCAGGAATGGACTCAAGCACCTTCGTGTGTGGACCTCAATCTGGCACAGTGCGACCTAATCTTTTTTGCTTTGGTCGCTTATGGTTTCGTTGGAGCTTCTCGCTCCCAAAAACGACCATTGCACAAACACGTTTAATTTTCCCGCACATGTCCCTCCCAAGCTATAACAACTTTCATGACGATGATAACGCTAATGCGCTTAAGAAACACTTATAAAGAAAAAAGGTTTACGTGATAAAATTGTAAATTCTCCCCAGTAAAAAAGGTAAAGTTGCCCCCACACATTGCAACACGCCATGGAGGCATACTGGCGGAGGTGATGTGATCAGCACCACGCTCCAGCCATCTTTACCCACAGAGTTGTTCCCGGGTACCCCTTTATTAGAGGTTGGGTTACCTCCAGAGCGGCTTCATGCTAGGAAATCGCTGGGAAAATTCCCAACCCGGGAATCAAACCCGGGCTGACTGACTGGAGAGCCTGCGCCCCTAAATTCTAATCCTACATAAAAATGAGACGTAAGACGTATCTCTTTTAAGTCGCTTCTCTGTCACCTTTGACCAGGGTGGATAAGAATCATGATTTTTGATTTATTTTGTTTCAATCGATTTTGTTTTAATACGCTTGAAATTGCTTGTATGGTTTTTGGCACCATACATATAGATATATGATTTAATAGAAAGTCTTTTTTCTAGTAGACGGCTCTGTAAAATATTTGAACAGTTTGATTAAAGCAAATAGAAAATTATATGAAAATGTACATATTTTCTGTTTCTGATACTGTATATATCGTCGATGTTTTCACGAACCGGCGAATGTGCAAAATATTGATTTTGGAAAAACGAAGTTGAATGTAGCCAATTTTGCGTTACTTGCGAATCATTGAAAAAAATATTCGAGCTAAACTATATTTTGAGATAACAATAAATGCTGTGTGAGAAGATAGTTCACATGAGAAAGAACACCGTAGAAAGAATTTTAATGAACAAAGGATTTCATTGAATCTATTCGTCAGTTCGTGAAAACAAAAAAAAGAAAAATTGAATATTTTTAGCTTGATTCTTCATTGTAATTTTCACTAAAACTGCGAAATCTACAGTTCAAGGCCAAAACTTTCAACTTATTTATTGGATATTTATACAGAGTTAAATATTAGGCCAATCCTTAATACACTAATCATAACATACACCATAACAGTTTAATACGTAACAGTGAGAAACAGAGAAATTCACACAACACTAGACGTACCCGCAAATAAATTTCAAGAATAATAACATTCAGGAAATAAAAAGTAAGGAACAAAATAGTAATACATTGGACAAACACTAGTCTGTTATCAAATACAACGTTAATAGACGCAAAATGGTTGTACAATTAGTGGGGTAATCTGACATAGAAGTCTTTATAATCAGGATGAGAAATTACTGGTATTACTCCTTGACATAATGACAGCAAGTCCTGGTATTTTTTCATAGGCAGTTTTGGCTTTGAAGTAAAAGCCCTTGGTGGTAAATTGTCCTCTTTGGCACTGCGTGGATTAGGAAGTGATATACTTGAGTGTGTGTTTAGGTTATGCGATGTTTTTATAAATATATTGGGACAACCCTTGCGCACTTGAATTTGCAAAGACTTTTGTCCAGTCCACGGGTTGACCCTCATTTGTTGTTCTAACTTTTAGGATACGCAGGTACTGCGAATATTGTTTCCAATCTAAGACGTCTTTAGTATGCAACTCAGAACAGCATATGGTTGTTTCTTCTTGTCGTCCTGATTACCGGGATGAGTTAGGCAGGGATGAAACTGTTATTAGCATCACCTTCACTTTGTCCGTGACTCGTTTCGAAGAAGAAAACATGTATGGTGTTGATGTTTTGTGCTTCATTGTTTAAAAAATAAACGAACATAGAAGGCAGGATACTGTTTTTGTTCTGAGATGCTCATCCATCGGCGAAGAACGCTACCTGTTTTACACCTTGTTCATCTTTCATCAGCAGAAACTTCCTTAAGTTTGTTGCAACTTTATTCGGATCTCTGTCCGCTAATCCTTCGTGCCAAACGTAGCAATGACCGCTTTTACTAGCTAATTCATAAATTGTAAAATTGTAGGCTGATAATTTTCTTTTGTAATGCAGTTCAGTTCGTTTGCTATGTGCTAGATTTATGACTCGCTCCATGTCAAAGCAAGCAGCCACGACCTTCTGTGTACAGCTGTATCTTTCATCGCACCTTTAATTTCCCTCACCTTCTGGTTTTCCTGTATGTGCCTGTTATATTTTTCAATCAAGTTAGAATGATTAGATAAACAATGAGCTGATTTCAATGAGTTGTACGTCTCACACAAACCACAAAGATATTTTTTTGGAGAACGACATTTTAACTTCATACGTTTAAAAACTGACCTGTATAAGGAGTAACATGCCGAGATGTTTGAAAATTCTTTTTTGAATAGTTCATACATCTTTGCAATACTTAAGTTGGACGACAAGTACTGTTGGCTAGAATTTCTGCGCCAAAAATGAGATTCCATCCTAGGGAACATATTTATGTACTTTTTAATATCTGTGCGTATTTTTTCGTCTCTTTCTTTTAACGTTGTCTGACGTCCACCTCTCTTTTCTTCTTCTACCATGCAGTGGTTCTTTAACTTCATTAGCATTGTCCTTACTTGTCTCTCGGCAATTGCAAGTGTGTTAAGAAACATTTTACGACATACTCTTTGTCTTACGTTATGGTCATCTGGTAAAAAATAATGAAGCGTTCTTTCCTTCCTCTTCTTGTCTTCTGACTTCGTTGACCTTACAGGAGCATTGGAAGCGATGAACTTACTCAACCATTCTCGTTGTCGGGAAACATTTCCTAAATTATAATACGCATTATTAACTTTCATTCTTGTGTTGTCATCAAAATCGTTGCACTTCAATCCTCTTGTTTGTCATGTCCGTGACTGACAACGTGGACGAAGCAATCTGCGAGAAGGAATAACTTGATGACTCTTTTCACTTACATACTCATAACCCAAAGAACGACAGGCTTTTACATTTTTTCTTACTTTTTCCTTTTCGGAAACTCCTCGCTTTACTGGAGTAGCATCATCCTTTTGAGAACCATCTCCTTTAAAATCTGTGTGGCTTGATCCCGGAGGGTTGTTTTTCTCTTGTACACTAACACGTCTGTTGTGCTCGGCGCAATCCAATATGAAGCAAATATTTCTTCTTCACAATGCAAGGAACTACATTGCTCGGTGAGGAATGTACGGACGATTCATTATCACTGGAAGATATAAGAAAATCAGGATCCTTGTCCTCATCATCCGCTAACGTTTCTGAAGAACTGTCAACGTCACTAACTACTGCACTCGAGTCATTGATCACACCACCTGAGCTCTTCTTTGGCACTGACAGAGGAAGTTCATCACCTGAACCACCACGTTCAGAATCTTCTTCCATCCCGATCACAACACCTTCATAATAAATTTTCGCAGGATCCCACCATATTTTTACTTTCGCTCCATATTTGCAACTTCTTCATTCCATGGGGGAGTGTAAGTTCTTGGCTTCTGACGATGTTAGTACTGCCATCAATCCACTTCACAAGCACGTCCTTATTCATATCTTCTGAATAATTACACAACGAGCCACACCACTAGAAGGCTATTCTTCAAAATAATATTGAAGAAATATGGCATTTGTTTATAAACCATTCGAAATAATTTAGTTGCGAGAAGTAAACCAGATGATTGCCAATTTCACTGAAAGTCTCAAAATAAAGAATGTACATTGTTCCAATAGAAACACGAACAACTGTGCCTTACATGTTTTCTGATGTCTTACAAATGGGTTATATTTCTTACGAAAAAAATTAAATATAAAACGTTTTATTACAGCGGCATCTGTTAGGCAAAATGTAGTCGAACTGACACATCCTGAATGGATTGTAAAATGATATCATGCTTTTCTCCACGAAGCGGCGAATTTCATATTCGTCGGTTAGTGAAAATATCACAATACTAGTTTTCATATTCGTCCAAACGTCCATCTTTATCTCGTAAGCAATATTTAATAGAAACTTGAAACTTTATGAGAGCAAAGTACAAGTTGTTGCAACATATACAGCGTCAAAAACTCAAAATGTCAAATTTTGCACATTCGCCGGTTCGTGATGCAGGGGAGTTGACAAATTCGCCAGTTCGTGAAAACATCGACGATATATTTGTTGAATGTGTTAATGAAACTATAATAATTTCAGTAACTTTTTCTTTCCGCGAAAATAAAACATTCTGGATGTACTATATGATTGTAACTTTAAATATTTTCTTTAGTCTTCGTAGCTGTATTTTGGCGATTTGTTTAGCGTTAGTTTGCAAAATATAAGCTGCCATGTTTATTTACAGTATAATGATGACATTATTTACTGTTTAACATGATTAGTATTTTGTATAATATTCTACACAAAATGTTTGCTACATTTGCCTATAAAAATTATTGAATTTTAAATCAAGATAAATTTAAGTGTGTTTACATGTTACATATTATATTTCTACGCATGAGCTTCAGACCATCAGTACATATATTTGTATTATATTTGTAATAAACACAATTAAATGATTACGAGATTAATATACTTTCACAAAAAGTGATTCTGATATCTACAAAATCCTTATGTTCATTATTCTACATATTATTTACTTAAAGTGATTGAAATCAGTGATTTTTTAAAAAACAAATCACCTGATTTATATCAATCCACCTTTCCTTTTACTAATCGCGACGATGAGGATGGGCGCGCCAGATCCTCGTTAGTTTGCGAGAATGCAGTAGCATAATGCAGTACGTGGAAGACAGGTTGACATTTCACTATCCTCCGAGAAAATCAACACTTCATACTCATCAATTTTAGTTATTTTTCGTCGTTTCTCTATCTCTGGAGTTAATCGCGACGACGAAGACGAAATGGATGATGGGGAAAAAATGATGCACCCAGGCTCTACCTACGAATCGAACCTGGGACATTGTGCCTTACGCTGACTTTTCTATCGCAGAGAGAGACTTCGAGATTTTTAGTATCCTACGCTAACCACTCCGCCACAGAGGCTGGGGCAGTGAACAGATTTCCTTCGGCGCTGATAGGAGTTCTCAAACGGTCGCTAGCCTACTTCAGAAGTTGACCACGCAACAAAGCTTCCCAAATACATTAGTCCTTCATTAACGGGGCTCACAAGAACAATTGAAAAGCGGGAGTCGATGCTCCCAATTCGCCAAGAAACGGCTCAATCACGCTGAAAGCATAAAAGCGTGTGATTATGACCTCCTCAACAATCCACTCTTTGCACCTCCTGTTGCGTGACGGTTGAACCTATTCCCCCTTCGAGCTACAATGCCTTTCGTGTCGCTTCGTCAACGCCAGTGGTTGCTTGATAAATCAATTCTGTAGCAGGGGTGGCCATGAAATATCTGGATCCCTGGTGATAATGGATCGACATACCCGACTTACGGTTCCCTGAATTTCGGTTCTATATCCGATTATCAGAATTTCGGTTTCGTAATCGAGAATCTGAATTTGGGTTCCCGATCCGAGCATCCGAATTTCGGCTCCCGATTCAAGCATCTGAATTTGGGCTCCTGATCTGAGCATCCGAATTTCGGCTCCCAATCCGATCATCCGATTTTGGGCTCCCGATCCGAGCATCCGAATTTGGGCTCCCGATCCGAAAATCTGAATTTTGGCTCCCGATCCGAGCATCCGAATTTGGGCTCCCGATCCGAAAATCTGAATTTTGGCTCCCGATCCGAAAATCTGAATTTGGGTTCCCGATCCGAAAATCTGAATTTGGGTTCCCGATCCGAGCATTAAAATTTCGGTTCCCGATCCGAGTATCCGAATTTCGGTTCCCGATCCGAGCATCCGAATTTCGGCTGCCGATCCAAGCATCTGAATTTCGGCTCCCGATCCGAGCATCCGAATTTCGGCTCCCGATCCGAGCTTCTGAATTTGGGTTCCCGATCCGAGCATCTGCATTTCGGCTCCCGATCCGAGCTTCTGAATTTGGGTTCCCGATCCGAGCATCTGAATTTGGGTTCCCGATCCGAGCATCCGAATTTCGGCTCCCGATCCGAGCATCTGAATTTGGGTTCCCGATCCGAGCATCTGAATTTGGGTTCCCGATCCGAGCATCTGAATTTGGGTCCGAGCATCTGAATTTGGGTTCCCGATCCGAGCATCCGAATTTCGGCTCCCGATCCGAGCTTCTGAATTTGGGTTCCCGATCCGAGCATCTGAATTTGGGTTCCCGATCCGAGCATCCGAATTTGGGCTCCCGATCCAAAAATCTGAATTTTGGCTCCCGATCCGAGCATCCGAATTTCGGGTCTGGATCCGAGTAATCATATTTTTGGCTCCGAATCCGAGTATTCGAATTTCGGCTCCCGAAATTCTATTGTTCTAATAAAGTACCAGTATTACCTGTATGTATTTCTTTCTGTGCGCCTTAAATTTAATTTTTTTCTTCTTCTCAAAGCTGAAGCAATATTTAAGGTGTGCAATTTATTTCGATGGCGTTTTGGATTCGAAGAAATACGGGATATAAATTCCCCCCAACACATCCCCGTTCAGCATCATTGTGATTCCGTCTTCATCTTCGCCTCCGTATAGGCCACTCGCCATCAAGTTTCCCAACAATGTATAAATAAAACAACAAAGAATAGAGGTTTTTTTGCAGCTGCGGCAAAGTTCACGGAAAGTCCGGGTAATAGGGAACGAACAGCGACAATGGAGTTATGTTTCTTTAAAGCCACCTTATCAGTCGGTTCACTCGTGAATCCTATGAAAGGAGCATGGAAACATCCTCCGAGCTGGTGAAGCATGATTTTATTCAAAAGAAAGCCTCTTGAATCTTGTAACGATGACACCCTGTGCCGAGCTTTGTCACGGGCGTGAAGTGCGTGGCTTAACGAAACGCGGTGAAGTTGGTCTCAAGTTTCTCTGGCGAAGCGCAAAAAGTCAACCAAAGTTCGAGTAATTGGCGTCCCAAGTTTCCAAAGTCGCTCGAAACGTTGAAGCTATCATTGTCAGAAATGCATTAAGTTCGCAGACGCTCCTGCAACCGTTCCTCTACCTAATACTATGTTCGTTTTCCTCGTACAGTCCCTGTTCCGTGGTGCGCCACGGGTGAGATCATTCTCAATCTCAAGAAGGAACTTTCAAACTCGGTACGAAATGGTGATGATTTCAATCACAGGGAGTCAGGAAGATCCACCTCGAGTAATTTGCAGTGATCTAGATGAGGATGCGGAAATACTCCTCTTCCTCGGTTTCTGTAAAAGTATCACGAGAGTCCAAGGTAGAATACATTATTCAGAAGAGCGTCACCTACCCTGACAGCCAATGAGATCACAGTTCCGACCATGCACCGGGGTACGACCAGAGAAACATATTTACAAAGCCCACTCGGAAATCGCAACTGTATGTATGGCTAATGGAGACAGCCAATTGTAAGTACTTGTTACGTGACGCAACAACCCGTCAGCTGCTATTTGCATCATGAAGGAAATAGACCTCCGGCAACGTATTTACAAACACCACGTGGATATCGCAACTCTAGACGTGGGTATTAGCAGCAGCGCATTTCTTACATAACGTAACGTCAGCTACGTCGGATGCTATTTGCATCATGAAGGAAATGAAAGAGCCAGAAGAGTTTTGCAAAACCCACGTGGAAATCGCAACTCTGTGCATGGCTATTAGCAGCAGCCAATAGTAGCGCGTTTTCTTGCATGACGCAACGGTCCATCAGCCACGTAGACTGCTACGTGCACCATGAACGAATTACGAGATCCATGGGAGTAATTACAAAACTCACTTGGAAATCGCAACTCAGCGTGGCTATTAGCAGCAGCCAATAGTAGCGCGTTTCTTACATGACACAATGCTTTATCAGCTACGTCTTCTGCGTACATCGTGAGGGAAGTTAAACCATGAAACAAGTCTGTCTCACGACTACATATCGTGTGGTAAAATTACTAGCAATATCAAACCAAACATACCCAACTTGTTAACTCCTTTAAAAATTATAATAAACAAGTAAAAAATAGGTTTAAAAATACTCACATTGGATATGACAGACCTCATCAAGCTCTCTTATATTTTCTGGTAATGAAGAACAATTTCTTTGCTTACCTGCGAAGAAAGAAAAATAGATAAGATAAAAATATAGATAATAATAATAAATATATGATTGGGTCTTTGACTAATTATTTTAAACAACAGTTTTAATAGAACCTCTAAATTAATTAATAAACCGATGAAAGAAAATCACGCAAGCATGTACTTCCAAATTCTATGTTCACCCATAGCATGAAGAACAGTGGCGTATCAAAAGGAGGTTGGCGGCAATTATTAACCCTCATTTGGCTGAGCTTGCCTACAAAAAAGGAAAATTCGTATGGAGGTAAAAATATATAACTCAGTAATTTTAAGTGAAATTGACGAAACCTTGAAAAGTAAATTGTACAGCTGAAAATTTGTGGAAATTTAATTCAGAGCTCCTTGAATAACATATTAAAAATCAAGCTAAAATCTACGTGCGTTGACACAAAGCAGCGGATTCAAAATGGCAACCACCAAACTGCACCTACAGTCTTGTATATGGTAATCGTTATCACTGCACGTAGAAACTTGGAACGAATGACAATCTAGAGAGAAAAAAAGCTTGCATTCTTTAAACTCACATATTATATCGTATTTCAATGATCGAATAACCAATACTAGATGGCTCAGATTGCCCATCTTAAAATAACTAAAGTGGGCTGCGTTGATGAATATGAATAAATTAAAATGTTTCAGTCGTCAGCATACATGGCCATTCTGCACCCTACAATGTATACGGGAAAATATCCCCTTGCTAAAATTCTAACCTGAAAGTTATAAAAAGCGTGTAAATTCCACTCGGTGACAATGGAAAAAGCCTGCACTTCTCAAAAAGCTAAAAACATTGCCTAAAATTGCATGAAATTAGCTGTCTGGATACGGCTACACAGGCTGATGTCTGATCATTACAGTAGCTCAGTAACGTTACAAACAATAAACTGGCACTATTGTTACTACCAGCATTTTAGACAATAATGATAATTTTAATATGTAATTGACAAAGATATAATTTTTCAATATTTTTATTCGTAAGTTCCGCAAATAACTTGCAAACTACCTGCCTCATTGTCTTGCAGTAACTTTCTTTTGATAGGTAATTCCAGTTTCCTTCACCTATGAACGAGTCATAGAGTAAAGCAGTTTTGATATAGGTGGAACTCTCATTTGCCCAATAGGTTACCAATAGAAGAGCGTATATTTTAATCCAGCTAGGCTATTTGCGATAGATTTCTTAAGATAAATTTTAATTGGAACACCCTTTAAAATGCTTCTTCTTTTTGTTAAAATGAGTGCAAATTGTTATCTCGTCAATTGTGAATAATTGTGCACATTTTGTACAAATCATCGTTAGCACAAGTTCTTTGTATCAGAACTACTTTAACTGACGATTCCCGCTAAGGTGAATTTCATTCAAAATTGAATATTTTGTGAATCGTTAGCGCTATTTTGTGTATAAACTTTAATACTAAATTATAAATTGTAATGGTAATACAATACAACAGTGCATTAGAAGAAAAAAATGAATAAACATGTTTACGTTCAATGCATACTTTTGTGTATTATTTTAATATTTTAATAGTGACTTTTAATTTTATAATGTCTTCTTAAGGTCCTATTTTCATCATTTTTGGTGCCTAGTTTCTTGCCTATTTGGGAGGTTTTTAGTGCCTATAAATCCGCACCCGAGTCATCACCTACAACCGTGCTAACGCCTTGGGACACTTCAAACTCGTGTCCGTACGGATGTGCGCATGCGCGGCTTACGCCATCTTTCGGGAGTGGTTGGAATTTTTCCGGTGGCGGAACCCATGTCTGAATGCAAATTTTGCGTCCGGAACACTCGAATCGTATCGCTAGCACTCGGGAGAGGTTAACAAACATCTAGATTTTTCCGTATCCAGTGAACGGAGGGGGAAGACATATTGGATAACCTTCGAAGGCATCGGGAAAGATATCTGGCGTGTGTCAGAATCTTTCAAGAACATCCGACGTCAGTTCTCTGCTCGGACGAAATCGACAGTCGGATGTCGCATCAGGCATTCCGATCCTCGCGACCCCTCCTCCCCCTTCCCCTTGTGAAATTTGAAATGGCGGAGCATGTCGTTCGATTTTGAGATGGTACCACCGCATGCGGAAATGGGACATCATGACCGGAATATTCTATATCGGAATGCGTGCGGAGGAATTAGCCCCCCGCCCCATTCCCTCTCTCCAGTGCGACTAATTTTAGGGCAGCCATCTTTGTTCTTATTCGGATTCACGTCACCTACGTCGATCGTTAATGTTCACGCGTCGATGTGAATTCCCATGGCAATTTTAGTGGAGTGAGATTATATTCGTAAAATCTCGAGCTGTCTAGCGATTACAGCTTGAGTGCGAGTCGCAACTCCCGAAGCATCAGCGAGCGAGCCGCTGACGTCATCTCGACAACGCTCTAATCCGTTGCTAGGCTCGCTAGCCAGCCAAAATAACGCCAGAACTAGAGTGAAATTATTTCCGTAACATATTTCGCTGTTCTGCATTTACAGCTTGAAAGCGAGTCGTAGCTCTCGTAGCCTCCAATCAGCGAGCGAGCCGCTGACGTCATCTAGGCGCAGCACCTATCACTAACGCTCTACGCTGTCGTTAGGTTCGCTCGCGCTGTCGGCTGGACATGTTCCAAAAGTAATGCCACTCTACTATGTAGCAAATGAAGTACAGAGTTCAACATAGTGTTCCTATGTTACGTTCGTGATATTGATATTGCTCGCTTCGTGTATCGTCGTTCTGTTACGGATATAGCCGAACGGTTACAAGTTAAGTCGGCCTACGTGTACGAGTGATCATCGTAAAATTTGGTACCCACTTTCGAATGGTCAAGGCAAGAATGTATCTTAGTCGCAACATTCAGTTCATCCTTCATCCTCATTGTCTCAATTAACGCAAGATATCCCGGGTTCGAATCCTGGCCTGGACATGGATGTTTGTGAGTGTCCATTCATCAATTTCATCATATCATCACTCATCCCCATCTTCGCAAATTAGCCAAAAGTGGTACAAAAAGCGAAGTAAAATAAAGCAAATCAATCAATCAATACAAGATATAGAAAAGTGGCGTAAAATAACCAACCCAATTGAAAAATGGAGCTTTCCTTTAAAAACAGTTCCCTGTGTCTGAAAAGGCATCAGTGGATGAAGTTCAATTCTTACCCCTACATGGCACGAGCATGTTTTGGAAGATTCCGCCCGTTTGAAAGCGTAGCCCCTAACCCAGCTAGAACATCTCAGGATCGTGGGCAATAGACAAAGGTGAATTCAATGGTACATTGTTTCGTGTACCGTGTATCAAAGCAAGCTATCATGTAGCCTGTGTACTGTTATATTTCAACACAATGCAGTGTTTCAATCATAATGTGAGCATCTTTACAGCTAAACATCCATAGAACCAAGCAGGTCCTACATGGAACATGCTATTACGGTCTATGTAGCTAACTAACTCTCTAGCCTTCTTAACCCGAAGGTGTATGGCTGCAGCAACACAAGTCTTCCATCTGTCCCTATCCTGGGCAAGATCAATTCAATCTTTTCCATCTCAATGTCATCTCTCCATCGTCGTCTTGGTCTTCCTACAGGTCTCTTACCATCAGGTTTCCCAACAAGAATCCTGTACACTCCTCTTTCCTGCATAATTCGTACCACATGACCTGCCCACCCTAAGTCTTCTTGATTTAATTATTCTAATAATATCAGGACATGAATACATATTATGGAGCTCTAAATTATGTAACCTTCTCCACTCACCTGTCTCCTCACCCCTCTTAGGTCCAAATATTTTTTTCTAAGGATTTTATTTTCAAATACTCTCAATTTATGTTCCTATCCTAATGTTTTTAATGTCTAGTCTATGTAGACCAGTGGGTCTCAAAATGTGGTACGCGTACCCCCAGGGGTTACATGGACGACTTGAAGCGGGTACGTGATCAGCTCGGAAGAGAAATGTCGAGGACACCCACACGACAGCATTTTGGCTGCAGTGTGTAGAGCAGGCTTCATTGTTTCTGACTTCACAGCTTTAACACTCAACAGGAAAATAAGACTGATTTTGTCACCGACACTCTTTATCTTTATTTCGTATATTTTGAAATAAAATACTCGTTCGAAATCTCTACCCATTTCATTCTTCAACTCAAAAACCCACAAATATTTGTTAAAGGGTAAAAACGTCACGAGTACGACTAGGAACGAACAGTACCAAAATAGATTAAATTTGGAGACGAATCACCGCTTGAAAGTTTCAAGTGCACGACACGACTTCAAGAAACTGTATGAGGCTATGCAGGCACACCCTTCACACTAGAAACACTGAGGGTTTACAACAAAACTCCAAAATTGTGCTGGACTGTTTACAAACTTGCGTGTGTTCTTAATTTTTTCACTAACTGGAAAAAAATACCTGAAAATTCAAGATTTTTAATCGTAGCATACATGTTTCACATTTTGATTTTTGTAACTAAGCATGAAGATTGTAAACGTAGGAACACCCAATAAAATAATAAACGTAGGATTCTAATGTTAATTTGTTTATCATCTTTCCATATACAGCCCGAAGGCCATTTTGCTCCATTGCAGATACACGCCTCCAACATATCAAAAACGCCCCACCAATCAGGCAGCGAAAAAAAAATACTCTTCGGAGAAAACCTATGGTGAGGGTACATTAGACGTTTAGCTATACGACTAAGAGGTACAATGAGAAAATATTTTGAGAACCGCTGATGGAGACTATGTAAACAATATGCCAATGAGATTACCTAGGTACGTGAGACAGCACATGTAGACGTAGATTTATAGTCAATATCAATATGTTTATTCATCATTAAGCATTACAATAATGCAATAGATGTCGTCATTGGTACAAAAATAAAACAATACACGAATAGTATTAACATAAAATTTATAAGACATAATACAAGAGTAGGATAAGCAAGAATAGTATAAACATACAAATATAAGACATAATACAAGAATAAGATAAACATACAAATATAAGACAATACAAGAATAGGATAAACATACAAATATAAGACAATACAAGAATAGGATAAACATACAAATATAAGACATAATATAATACAAGAATAGTAGAAACATACAAATATAAGACAATACAAGAATTGGATAAATATACAAATATAAGACAATACAAGAATAGTATAAACATACAAATATAAGACATAATACAAGAATAAGATAAACATACAAATATAGGACATAATACAAGAATAGGATCAACATACAAATATAAGACATAATATAATACAAGAATAGTATAAACATACAAATATAAGACAATACAAGAATAGGATAAACATACAAATATAAGACATAATACAAGAATAGCATATATATATCTAAATATAAAACTTAATAACTAACTAACTCTCCAGCCTTCTTAAACCCGAAGGTTCATGGCTGCAGCAACACAGGCCTTCCATCTGTCCCTATCTTGAGCAAGATCTATATACTCTTTTCCATCCCTACCGATTTCCTTTATGTCCATCTCAACGTTGTCCCTCCATCTTCGTCTTGGCCTTACCATCAGGTTTCCCAACAAGAATCCTGTAAACTCCTCTTTCCTCTCCCATTCGTGCCACATGGCCTGCCCACCTAAGTCTTCTTGATTTAATGATTCTAATAATATCTGGACATGAATACAAATTATGTAGTTCTAAATTATGTAACCTTCTCCACTCACCTGTCTCCTCATCCCTTTTAGGTCCAAAGATTTTCCTAAGGATCTTGTTTTCAAAAAACTTAATAGCCTACAAGAATAGCATAAACAAGCCTGCATAACTAATAAATATATAGGGTGAGTATGGAGAAGACAGTATTACATATATTAAGAGTTCTAGAAATTTAAATTATCTTGTGAGTGTAAATTCATCTATTGAGTAGAAAACCTTTTCTCTTAGCCAGTGTTGCAACACCCTTCTAAATTTTTCAAAAGGTGCAGTTGGTTAAGAGTATTATTCCCATGTGTTTGTAATTATATGAACTTTGCTTAGCCTGGTTGATGGTGTGTCCCACTTATAACTGAATCTTGTGTTGTGTCTGTGTACAGAAAGTCTTATGTTGAATTTATGAATATTTTCAGCTAAATATGTATAGGCATGGAAGTCTTCTGCACATCACTGATTAACGTCACATAGGCGTTAACATTTCAGTAAACCAAATCGTCAATCGCAGGTTATACTGGGAACAACACCAGAAGATTAAAAAACCCAAAGGAACAGTTTTGTCGAGACGAATGAAGTGACAATGGAAGAGGAACTATCCAATGGGACGCCCTTTTCTCGCCTCTTGCGTTCTTGCCATTAATCTCCTCTCGCAGTCCTTTTTTTCGAGGAGGGCAACAAATATTTCTCTCTGGTAGCGGGGGAATCGATCGTGAAACCCTTATCAATTATTCCGGGCGAGCGATTAAGGCCAGTCTTCACTGAAGCAGAAACAGGGCAGGGGCGGTCGTGGCGAATGGCTGCATGGGGCCGTGACCAGCTGATATTTCTTGTCTTGTAATTCCGAGACGAGTAGGGATGGTACCGAGGCTGCCTTGTAAAATCGAGACGAGAAGAAGAGCAAAAGTTTCGAGATTTGTCGAGACGAGTCCGAGGTTATTATATCTGAAAAAAAAATACTTAAACCAAATTTACTTTAATATACTTCCTAAGACATACCAAGCGGGTATCTAGTCCATTATTTATATAAATACAGTGTCTTCATGGTTGCATATATTCAAGATAAAAAATTAGTTTCTCGAGGGCTCGTAGCATGGAAATGAGATATTGAACAAGAGAATGTTATTGGGAAAAGTAGTTTGCCTTAATACATAAAAACAAAATCTCTGACCTGCCTTTTTGAAAAAGATGTACTGTAAAATTGTTTTGGATAAATTTTTCACATTCCATCCTCGAAAGATCCGATTTGGTTCTCGTCTCATTTCTTACGAAGAAAAAAATATGCTGGAATAAAATATGTAATCATATAAAAATCTAGCCATAGTCTATATGTACTAAAAAATAGTCAAACTAGTTGCGACAAACATGCGAAGTCAAGAGGCACAAAAAAAAAAAAACTCGAGCAAAGAAAGTTGTATAGAAAATCTTGCAATTCCGTCTGAAAGTTGGCAACACTTCAAAACCGTTAAAGGTTAGTGTCTGAAGAAAAGTGCACCTTGGAGAAAAGGCTCCGAGAAAAATGCCAGTAATATATTAAGCCCAGAACTAATCGAAATGTGGAATGGGGAAAGGGCAGAAAGGAATGTCACATCGTTTCCCCTTCCTCTGTCTCGACGTCAATAGGAAACCACTGAATTAGCGAAGAGCATAAGATATGTTTTTTTTAATGGGCAATTTAAAGCAAAATGAAAACATATTTTTTTCCTTTGACAATGACAAAATAACAGAAATGCCGCAACAACTCAGTTCCAGTCCGCTCAGTTGCTCAGAAGCAACATGGCTGACGAGCGCGCGCCTTATTAGTTGAGGCAAAGGAGACTGTGAAAGCGGATCTGGTTGTTGCGGAGTAACTGTGAACGTTGTCAATAATTTTAAAATTCTGCATGTTACGATAACACCGGATACTCTTGATGTCGGGAGAATTCCCCCTTACGCCAACACTGATGCGATGCCTTCTCAAGATAAGGCTGAAGAAGGTTCGAACACCGAAGAAATCCTTTTGAATGCAGTCTTTAATATTGCATTCTGTAGGGTGCGGCAATGAATCGGGCGATTTCGCAACACTGGATATAACTATTTGTTGCGTCAGAGGTAACACGTGACAAACGCCATCTTGCAGCCACTGAGTTAACTTTTAGTTATGATGGATATGTAGAATGGGGCACAAGGCGCATTCGCTGTAAAAGCGGATTACAAAGCAATGATACCAACGTGTCCGCGCAGCGTGCATTTCGGAATCATTTTAATATTCCACATAATGATCAGCTGCCTTCTCCTCATGCCATCAAAGCATGGATTATGAACTTCGCGGAAACGGATTCTACGTGGAATAAAAGCAAAGGAAAGGAATAAAAGCACATTACTGTCATTAAGAATTATTTTTTACAAATACGCTTTTGCAGTGAATGCTCGTTCCACGACTCCCTGAATGGTAAAACAGGGGCTGCAAGATGGCGGTGGTCACGTGTTACCTCAGACGCAAACGAACCTGAGAGTTTAAGGTTTTATATTTGTAAGAAGTTAAGATTTATAAAATGTTGTTACTTCAAATAACGTGCAAGCTGTCACAGACAACTATAGTTAGATTGATACAGTTGTGTTTTGAACTTGTATATATATTTATAAATACGTCATAATCTGTTCGTGTTGACGTCACTTTCTCATCTCAGCAGAGGAAGTGAACCCACCTGAATGTTTCTCACCTGACGACAGACTGAGTTTGGAAAACAGGTGAACGTGAAGAATCAATAAGAACTTGGAAACTCAGAGAATTCAAGTATAGATTTTAGGTTTTCGAGTTTTCTTCTTGCCAATAAGTTGAAAGTAAGCAATTAATTATGTACTTTGACTTTCGCTATATGTGAGGGAATTGCCCAACGTTAGTATTGAATGTTCTAGTGTTTTATTGGTAAGTGATTATGAAATATACGTGATTATAAAACTGCGTTTTAACTTTGAAAACAGTGTTGTGTTTCTTTTCTACCCAGCAAGCCCTGATGATTTGCAAATATTCTCATGTTCCCGACTAAAGGAGTAGCGGACTAACTTTGTGACGACTGGTGTACAACCAGGATGGACGTTGCAAGCTATATCCAGTGTTGCAAAATCGCCCGATTCATTGCCGCACCCGAGTAACAGGAGCGCAAAATATGAATACAACCAAATATATGCCACCTTTTTCCTGTTGTGAACCTTTTTCAAATCCTTAAATCTAGTACTTCTCTCATTTTATGACAATAGCATTATCTTTCAAAGAAACATTAAAAAATTATTCAAATATATAAATTTACAACAGGCAAACATTCAGAGAAGTCAGAAAATCTATACTTTAGAACCATCCAACGAGACTGTTCGAATATTCATAATACACTATGTACGCGTAACTAACATATACGCATTTTTTTGTAATCTCCGCAGGTCTCGGTAACAGGCTGTCCCCAAAATCCAAGCCTCTTCCTCAATCGTAGCAATCAAAAGACAAATAAGCTAAATAATTTGATGTATAATCGAATTTCGATACTGGGTGGCGTGTACAAAGACGACAGAAAATATAGACTCCTTTTAAGTCATAAAAATGTTTTATTCTACATGTGTATGTGTGTCCAATGTATTGCTTTTTCCCCTTATAATCCCATTTTTCATTGTATTAGTAAATTGAAATAATGAATGCTGAAATTAATAGTTAAGTGGAAGAGAAGGCATTAGAGCCTTAAATTATCCATGTAAACAAAGTTGTAAATAAATTAAATATTTCTTCTGGATGAACAACATTTATCAGAATTCAAATTGAAGCATTTAACATCTTTGTTTGCTTTCGCGTCTGTAGGTAAATTACAGCAGAGTCTTGCTATAAACAATATCGATATTTGTAGAACATTGCTCACATTTCATGTTGGTGCACGCAAATATGAACGAATACTGATTACTTCACTCCCTCCGCTAGATGACTCTGTAGGTAAAACGCTTGCGAGAAAAAGAGAAAAAGAACAGCTGTCTCTTCCTGGAATAGATTATGTTAGGTGAACGCAAATATTTTCCCTAAATGTGCGTTCAATTAACATTAATTATTCTTGAAAAGCCTTAATTGCTGAAGAAGCATACGAGAAATGCAGTCTCGAGCAAATTTCGAACCTACGCCACAAAGAAAGTAAAAATTCCGATCACAAAGAGTTCTATATATTCCAAATTAAGTTCTAATTTGTAACAGTCGGGGCACTTATTCCAGAAAATAATTTATTAAATTGAGGGATTCGTAATCCCTGTAGTATGTTTGCTGCAATGTTTTGTGTAAATTCGAATCCTTCATTAACGTTTGATTAATGCTAAATTACAAATAAAGTCTTATTTTTATGTAAGTACATATTTTTTCCTTGCATAATAACCAAGAAAAACTGACAATTGTTGTCGAATTACAATATTAGGAACGATACACACGAATTCCATGCTACATACTTTGGTGTATTTTGAGGCACATATTTGCCGCTTAGAATATATATTTTTAAATAAAATGGTGTATTTTCGCAATTTCTATGGCTCTCGTTGAGTAATGCAGATATACATTACTACCAATTCGGACCTACCTTCGTGGCGCGGTGGTGAGCAAAGCGCTCTGCGATACGTCGATATATTTCACATACCTTACAGAGCATAAGATAAAGAATAACTAGAGAAAGAAAATCGTGCATTTTTAAAGAAACTCGAGCCATTCTGTTTCCGAAAACAGCCGAAGCTCAACCGAGCTGAGCTACAGTGCGCCAAGTGGCGCTGCCAGTATGGATGCTGGGAGTTCTGCAGCCTCACGTGACTGTAGCGCCGTCGCCTATTGGCTGCGGTTCCGGATCAGACGCTCCTTACAAGCATTCGCTTTATTCAATTTCTTACTCCAGTTATTCTTGACCTTATCCTCTGCAAGGTATTTGCAACATATAGACATATTCTCCGAAACCTTATATTTACATTGATGTACGATATACATCATAACTTTGTTTCATAACTGCTGTCACAATCCTTAAAACTACCTACCCCTTCCGATGGAAAATCCAATGGAAAAACATGTGACAAGTTTGTTTGGACTCAATCTTGCTCAGTGACGTCACACTAGTGAGATCGGCTACGAGTGAGATACACTGCCACAATAAAGAACAAGGTTGCCAGTAGTTATTCACCGAAGCAGGATTGCCATGTGTCATCGCTTTCAAACTAAAAGGTGGTGCGATTTAGCTAACTTCTTGAGCGTACCTAGTTTAATTTTGTCTATTTTCCATTCGATTTCAGTTCTCCAATAAAGAGGCTGGAAATTAATATAACAATGCTACGCAAATGTATAGATAAACCAGAGTATGTCGGGCTCTGTTTAAGTCCAGAAGTCTGCTCATTTGCACAAGCCGTAATTAAGCCTAATGCTCTCTAAAGAGAGCACCACATGATCACCCACTGGTTGGGGGGTTGAATTTACATGACGCTGAGTATTCGTGGGACAAAGAATTTCGCGGAGGGAAGAGGTAAATCTCTCCTGCGCAAAAGCTTCCTGTAATTCATTTTTCCCAGTGTCCGCAGCGTGACAGTTCACGAAAGCCGCTTCTTACGGGATGTGACGCTCCTTTGTTTTTTTCCGCCTGGGGCATTGTGGGAGAAATCCATATATCCCAACAGACATTTTAGCGGTGCCATAAATATTCAGTGGGGTGAAGTCCTGAAAAAAAGAAACGCACGAAAACACAAAAAATCCTCATAATTTGAATCCTCGGGATCTTATGGCAACTACAGTTCATTAAAGCAAGGGTAAAATTATGTAAGAAAGCGATAATTGTTCAATAAAGGTAAAATTATTTTATTGCAATAAAATTGAATAAAGTTTCATGGCCGACCTCCGTGGTAGAGCGGTTAGCATAGTGCGCTACTACGCCAGATGTACCGGGTTCAATTTCGAACTTGTATTTCACCACATCACTAATCGTCATCGATGCGATTAGCCAAAAGTGGTGAAATAAAATCAAATAAAGTTTCCTAATTTTAAGAAAAAATCTATCCAGAACGCAGAACGAAGTACACAGTGTGACCCTAAAGTCAATATCTATTTTAATGAAGGAAGACTGTAATTGTAAAAACAAAGAAAGAAAGAAAGTTGAAAGGTGTTTCCTGCAGTCCAATGCAACTCTACATGACCTCCACCCACGTTAAAACTGCTGAGGATTCCTGTTGCTCCGATGAGTTTGCATTCGTAAACCGTGGACTTGATGAATCCTCGTGCGAAGTAGTTCAAAAGAGAGTTAAGTCGGGTGACAGTGGTTCCCATTCTTGGTGGCTCCTATACGTACTGTTCGATCACGGATGATGTCGATCCCAGCTCTAGTGAACGATTCCAAAAGCGAAGAAGGGGGGTGGGCGAAACTCCTGCGTGTTCCTTGTCACCATTTCACTTGTATTCATTTTGTTTATCGCTTTTTGCTTCGGTGACGTTACGACTATCAGAAAACCTACCTCCCCATCTGTAACCGTCATCCCTCTTTTGTCGCTGGACTCGTCCACTTAACGCATGCTCTGTCACAAACAACGCACACAGACTGATCCATCTCTCGGGAACAGTGTTGTTCACATATTCACGAACCAGAGGATGAAATTTGGACGCTTTCTTTGCAATATACGTACCAATATGCAGATTGCATATAGCATAAAATGTGTATTTTTCCATGGAAAAAATGTCAAATAATTCTACATTTTCAAGAGTTTTTAAATTTCTAACGATACAACTGTTTCTGAAACACGCTCGTCCAGCTAATGTGACTAGATCTTTTAGAAATTCTCGTCCGTTACTGCCAGCTCCCCTAGCGGTTGGATTACGAATCACGCCAGTCTGCGTGTTAAACGATCCTCCCTCGCATATTAATATTGAACGCTATTAGTGGGGAAAGCACAAGTGATTCCTTACCTTGTAATATAATATCTGAAGAGCGTTTGATAAATATTTTACTAATTTTAGGACAATAACAGCCGATATAGAGTTTTTAATTTAAGGAAGCTCAAGTTTCGAGCGTGTTTCCTTGTTGGAAATAAGTTCGCCTGCTATTTCCGTTTAGTGAATGTTAATTCCACCCTCACCCCACCTTTTTATAAACTCACCCAGCCCTTCTGTTGAAGTGGGTGGCGTAATTGCAGCCCTTCCGCCACGGCGCTAATTTATTAAGATGGATTGCAATTTGCTCCGGTGGGGGGTTATTTTGCGGCGCCCCCCTTTCTCTTGTCACGTGATCCTGACGGGGTCTCCTCGCGGATTACATCAATCTTTTTCTCCGTCATATGAGGAAACGTTGAACGAAGCGTGGCGACCAAGATTGAATCACAAGCCTTTGAGTTAGATAGAGCGTTGCGCTCCCAGAATCACATTACCTTTCCCCCGGAAGCTGTGGACCGAAGAACTGCAGAGGACGTGATGTGCGCCGAAAGTAAACGGGTGCAAATTGAGACGGTCTGTTATAGGATCTCCATAGCAACGGGACGAAACAGACGAACTGAAAAGGTGATTTGATGAAAATATGTTGCAGAGGAAAGTGACCGTGTCGAGAGCCACAGTGCAGTTTGAAACATAGACACACAACCGAGATGGACGTCTGTAAAATGGAGACAACAGGAAACAGAGATCATCTCGCAGACTCTCTTTCTGTTCGAGAATTAAGTTTAGTTTGATGAAAGATGGTTTCTGATCATTTCGCCAAAATCAAGATTGCTTCACTACGAAACTTATTCAACATGGTTATCCTGACCGTCTATAGACTAACAGCCTGTGTTGGAAACTTATCTTCTAGACTCGCAATCTGGACGAGAATGGGAGTGAAGTTTAGATATCGAGTAGAGAACGAGACAGTTATACTACGAATTTATTAGCCTTTTTTAGTCATATTATAATAGATAATGGCGTTTTACATTTTGTAACATAGAATGGCATAAATGTAAGTCTTGAGTTTTGACCCAGAAGGTTGGTTCAGAATAACCCTTTCCCGCGATTTTCCTTTCAAAACCTACGCAATACATCCACATTACATTAAACCTGTCTCAAATTCGAAATTCATCAGCTGTCGACAGAAGAGAACCAACCAGTCAGCAACAGGGAAACTTGTCGGCACTCCCACACCCGAAGGGAGAATGTCGAACCACAAACCACAACAGGGACGGCGACAGGGGTGGGCACGGGTGGGCTATTGCCCACCCAAAAATTTCTGTGCCCACCCGATTGCCCACCCAATCAAATTCAATAAATATATACACTTGGGAAAATGCGAATGGTTCAATAAATACGTTTATTATGGTGTTCACTCCATGCATATTTTACTTGTGAATATTATCTATATTACAGACAAGTTCACATATTATCATTCAACAAAGAGCTTTGTTGTCCTTTGCCGAAACACTGGTTTAGTGAATAGGTTTACGAAAATCAGAGTAAGTAATAAGTTGATTGAAATTAATTTAAGCTTTTCTTTCAACTTCCTTAACTTTATCATTGGAAAGCGAAAGGAATTTCCAAAGATTTTAACAAAAACTGTGATCTAATGCCCACTTGTATGCAGTAGGCTTAAGAGGCTTTATGGGATGCGCAATTTGTGCAGAATATAATCAAGATTAGAACAGGATTATGGACCTGAGGGCTGCAGCTCCTGGCCTTCACAGGGACAATGCATCAAATTGATTTGAAAATGTGGCACATAATGAAAAGAAGTAGATACTTGAAATGTGGCAAAAATATAGAAATATAATTAACTCTCTGCCATAACTTGGCCAAAAAGTTGTAACTGAAACTGAGTGTAGAAGGGGTGGAGTGGAGTTCCTTGATTTTGTCAACTCCGGGCTTCCAGCCTGGGTGTGATTAAACAAATAAGAATCTCTTCTTCGCGATGCTTCCTCCAGCAACACACAAAGTTGTTTAGTTAGGTCTATATTGAAATACTAAGACTGAGGTAATTTGATATGTTCCTTTCATCGTCACGATTATATATACTTGTCATCTTCTAATTTCGATATGGTATCCAAGATAAAAAATATATTGGTTCTACTATTGAGAAGCAATCACAAAAATATATTTTGATAAAACAGCTCTGTAGGTTTGAAAAAAAGCTGCAGAATTATTGACTTGATAATGAGTTAGTAACCATATTTAGAAATCTTCTTACATGAGTTGTTGTTTTTAGTCCACTTTATGCACAGATAGGTTAATCTAGACTGGACCTACAGTTTAAAGTGAGATCTGAACCACTATGTGCCTCCACCCGTTATTGAACCC
Source organism: Lepisma saccharinum (assembly GCF_977018435.1). Classification (NCBI taxonomy): domain Eukaryota; kingdom Metazoa; phylum Arthropoda; class Insecta; order Zygentoma; family Lepismatidae; genus Lepisma; species Lepisma saccharinum. The sequence goes on along the minus strand of NC_139249.1, from coordinate 17,790,545 downwards.
GGAACCCCTTGATTACAAGGCGAACACTATGCCATCAGGGAGGCAAAAAATCTTCTTACAGATACATTCTCCCTATCAGTTATGTAATCATTCGGTGATATTTTGCCAAAATGTCCTTCTTTAGCTTAGGTAAATATTATGCAGAATGAACTAAGAATTTGATTTATACCCGGGTTCTTATTTTTTTACATTTTTCTAATAAGACATTATCCATACTTTTGTCAAATGCTGAGCTGTATTGGGCGCTCGGAATGCACACGTGATGTAGTGACACCTTTATCCAGGTCGGATTGATTTTAGTTCTTAAGTATTAGTTCTAATGTGCGAATTAATTAATGTTTAAACGATGTTTTTCATTTTATTGCAAGAGCTTTACTATTAATTTTTTTTCAGTAAGGGGTTTACCCCCGTATTATGTGAGGGACTCGATTATCCATTTAGAAATCTCGTAAATAACAGTCTGCATGTGAAACAAGGTGGCGAAGACACTATATTCGCATTTCTCAGTTCATCGATTTCATCAACATGTCGTACGAGAATCTCGCTATTAACGATTATTTGTACTGCACGACACTCGAAACACGATGGGGACATTTTAGAATGAGGTGTCTTGAATTTCAGTCCGTATTTGTTGTAAATTCTTTGTCTTGACCAGTTTGTAAATGCTGTAAATACTTCTTACAGCCATAGCTGTGCGCAAGGGGGTGCCAAAGCTACCTGGCTACCCCAAATGTCTTCTCAAAATATAAAAAAAAAATGTTAAACTACCATTAAAATAATTAAAATAATATCCGTGGTAAAAAAGTAAGGAATTTCGTTTCATTTGAGATGACCAGCTCTCTCTCTCTCTCTCAATCTCTCTCTCTCTTCCTCTCCACGAACAATGTGATATTCCTTTATTATAGTAATCAGTAATCACGTATTAGTCGCAGGCACATCCAGAAAGTAAGTTTCCCTGCGGTCGTTTACAAAAAGGAAACATTATTGCATTCAATGATTTATTGCCACAAATACAACACTTGTCCAGTTACTTGTCAACATAATTCCCGCCGGAATTTAGACACTTTCATAGCGTGGGACCAATTTCTGTATACCTGCGTCGTAGAAGTCCGCCGCCTGGGCGCCGAACCACTGTGTGACATCTACGTCGCTGTGAAAATGTTGACCGGACAGGAACTTGTTCAGGTGCAAGAACAGGTGGTAATCACTGGGAGCGAGATCCGGGCTGTACGATGGATGATCGAATACCTCCCAATCGAACCTGTCCAGAAGGGCTGCAGTGCGCCTAGCCATATGCGGCTTCGCATTGTCGTGCAGTGAGATCACCCCGGCACCGAGCTCACCGCGTCACTTATTCTGAATGGCTCGTCGCAATGTCCCCAGTGTTTCACAGTAACGGTTAGCGTTCACAGTCTCACCTCTGGGCGGAAACTCGATGAGCAGAATGCCTTGTCCCAGAACAGCTTGCACATCACTTTTCGCGCCTTCACAGTTCCTTTGAACTTCGTCCTTCTTGGAGATCCACTGTGACGCCAATGCATGGACTGCTGCTTTCTTTCTGGGGTGCTATATGCAACCCACGTTGCATCCCCTGTGATGATCCGGTTGAGAAAATTGTCATTATCATGGCAACGCTGCAGAAATGTCAGCGCCGTGCCCATGCATTTTCCTTTGTGTTCGGGCGTCGGTTGTTTCGGCACCCACCGGGCACACAATTTCCGGAACAAGGGGCGTTTGGTAACAATGTCGTGCAACAACGACCGAGAAATCTGTGGGAAATGGCTGCTGAGTTCCGTGATCGTGACGCGACGATCCTCCAATATGCGCTGCTGAACCTGCTCCACAAGCTCGTCCATAACGGCCGATGACCGCCCACTACGCTCGTCGTCATGCACATTTTGCCGGCCTTCAGTAAATGTCCTGCACCAACGACGCACCATCTGCTTGCTCATAACGTCTGATCCATACACCTGGCACAGCTGACAATGAATTTCGATCGGCTGTATGTCTTGTGCGTTCAAGAACTTGATCACCAAACGAACCTCGAACGCGGCGGGAGATGAAATAAGAGCCGCCAGTTTCATCGCTGCCGTGACGCTACTGAGAACTTTCGGTAGGCGTCTTCTAGGACATTCACTAGCCAGGACATGTGCCTCTCACGCATGCGAAAACCGGTTTCAATACGCATGGCCTGCCACCTGTGGGCGAGTGGGAAACTTAGTTTCTGGATGCGCCTAATAGTAAAGAAATGATTGTTTCCTTTATAAATCGCAGAGCCTCTTCGCATATCGGCCCGTACTTATTCTTTTCCCGAGGACCGACTTGTTTGTTAATGCAACCTTCTAATAAGACTTTCATGAATTCTCTCTTTCCCTTCTCTTTCAATGGCAAGTGTATCAATTTTCAGATTTTGCTTGCATCTGAATATCGGTTTAAAATTATATATAACACATGGCATTAACTATCGAGTGACCAGGTAAAGCAATATATTTTATGAACTAATGTGCATTATAAAACATGGTAATATTGAACCTACAGATGTATTTCGTGGGAGTGATTCAGCTGATATTAACTGTAGAGATATAGCCTTGCATTTATCATTTTCAATTGTTTACTTTCATTACGTAAAATATCGAAACCGTGATAGTAAAACCTGTGCTAAAGTGATAACAAATGTTCATGCTATAATGTTAAAATATCATGTTCATATACCTAATAGTTTCCGTTTAAAGAACATGAAGTTACGACCATTAGGCTAGACTTGTGCAAATATGTAACTGAAACTTCCCTTAAGGCACCCCAAAATAAATTAGTCTGCGCACACCTATGCTTACAACATCGCAAGTACATAATTATTATTTTGTATTTTGGCAGAAAGACTCACAAGTTGTTGTTTTAAATTCAAGTGGCAACATTGCTACGCGTGCCTGGAAGTTACGTCAGAGCGATCATTTGGTGAGTTGGGTTGCATACATACAGGTTAGATTTTCAGTGCTCACAGATCAGAAACTAAGCACTTTCGAGGTTATGCGTATGAGGAAAAGTTCCTTGTTTTTTTATATCTACCAGCATCCAACCGTTCTTGAAGTTGTTTTAGGACACCCTGTATATGTTGGAGGGGACACCCTGTATATATTGGAGGGGGACACCCTGTATATATTAGAGGGGGACACTGTATATGTTGGAGGGAGGCATGAGTGCATGTAAAACTCACATAAGGTCTTACATTTATACTGCCCACCCTAATTTGTGAATATACATCTTCTGCCCACCCGTTCGAAAATTTCTGGCGCCGCCCCTGAACCACAAGCAGTTTATCCAACCTCTAGCCAGAATTTAACCAGCCGGGAGGCAGAATTCAGCGACTTGTTCCAGCTAAAGCCTACTAGACAAGGGACCAACGAAATTTTTCCTCCCTTGTCAACGTTGTTTTTCAACTGGACACCACCTCCACCACGTCTCGTTCCCCCAAGAGGAACTGGGATCGGTTAAGGGTGCATCCCCCATAATGGCACACTTGTCGTTCAGATAGAGCTTGGCTTTTTTATATGCGATAGATGACTGACACAGAAATGAATACCAACACACAACACTTGAGTGAAAACCCTAAAGACAGGATCTGCATGGCTAAAGGAAAACGGTATACCAGTCTCTGTATGGCAGCTTAAGCTCTTAGGATGGTTGTGGTCGTGACTGTACAAAAGAGTCTGACTTGCTCCAACACGAGCATTTAGAGCGGGCGAACGAGACGAGCATTTACAGCGGGTGAACGAGACGAGCATTTAGAGCGGGTGAACGAGACGAGCATTTAGAGAGGGAGAACGAGACGAGCATTCAGAGCGGGTGAACGAGACGAGCTTTTAGAGCGGGCGAACGAGACGAGCTTTTAGAGCGGGTGAACGAGACGAGCATTTAGAGCGGGTGAACGAGACGAGCATTTAGAGCGGGCGAACGAGACGAGCATTTAGAGCGGGTGAAAGAGACTAGCATTTAGAGAGGGAGAACGAGACGAGCATTTAGAGAGGGAGAACGAGACTAGCATTCAGAGCGGGCGAACGAGACGAGCTTTCAGAGCGGGCGAACGAGACGAGCATTTAGAGCGGGTGAAGGAGACGAGCTTTTAGAGAGGGCGAACGAGACGAGCATTTACAGAGGGCGAACGAGACGAGCATTTAGAGCGGGCGAACGAGACGAGCTTTTAGAGCGGGTGAACGAGACGAGCATTTAGAGAGGGCGAACAAGACGAACATTTAGAGCGGGCGAACGAGACGAGCATTTAGAGCGCGCCAACTAGACGAGCATTTAGAGCGGGCCAACTAGACGAGTATTTAAAGAGGGCGAACGAGACGAGCATTTAGAGCGGGTGAAGGAGACGAACATTTAGATCGGGGGAACGAGACGAGCTTTTGGAGCGGGGGAACGAGACGAGCATTTAGAGCGGGCGAACGAGACGAGCATTTAGAGCGGGTGAACGAGACAAACATTTAGAGAGGGCGAACGAGACGAGCATTTAGAGCGGGCGAACGAGACGAGCATTTAGAGAGGGAGAACGAGACGAGCATTCAGAGCGGGCGAACGAGACGAGCATTTAGAGCGGGCGAATGGGACGAGCATTAAGAGCGGGTGAACGAGACGAGCATTTAGAGCGGGTGAACGAGACGAGCATTTAGAGCGGGCCAACTAGACGAGTATTTAGAGAGGGCGAACGAGACGAGCATTTATAGCTGGCGGATGAGACCAACATTTAGATCGGGGAACGAGACGAGCTTTTAGAGCGGGTGAACGAGACGAGCATTCAGAGCGGGCGAACGAGACGATCTTTTAGAGAGGGCGAACGAGAGGAGCATTTAGAGTTTGTGAACGAGACGAGCAATTAGAGCGGGTGAACGAGACGAACATTTAGAGAAGGCGAACGAGACGAGCATTCAGAGCGGGCGAACGAGACGAGCATTTAGAGCGGGTGAACGAGACGAACTTTTAGAGAGGGCGAACGAAACGAGCAATTAGAGAGGGCGAACGAGAAGAGCATTTAGAGCGGGGGAACGAGACGAGTATTTAGAGCGGGTGAACGAGACGAACATTTAGAGAGGGCGAACGAGACGAGCTTTTAGAGCGGGTGAACGAGACGAGCATTTAGAGCGAGCGAACGAGACGTGCATTTAGAGCAGACGAACGAGACTAGCATTTACAGCGGGTGAACGAGACGAGCTTTTAGAGAGGGCGAACGAAACGAGAATTTAGAGCGGGTGAACGAGAAGAGCATTTAGAGCGGATGAACGAGACGAGCATTTAGAGCGGGCCAACTAGACGAGTATTTAGAGAGGGCGAACGAGACGAGCATTTAGAGCAGGCGAATGAGACGAACATTTAGATCGGTGGAACGAGAAGAGCTTTTAGAGCGGGTGAACGAGACGAGCATTTAGAGCGGGTGAACGAGACGAGCATTTAGAGCGGGCGAACGAGACGAGCATTTAGAGTGGGTGAACGAGACGAGCGTTTAGAACGGGTGAACGTGACAGGCATTTAGAAAGCGAGAACAAGACGAGCATTTAGAGCGGGCGAACGAGACGAGCATTTAGAGCGGACGAACGAGACTAGCATTTACAGCGGGTGAACTAGACGAGCATTTAGAGCGGGCGAACGAGACGAGCTTTTAGTGCTGGCGAACGAGACGAGCATTTAGAGCTGGCGAACGAGACGAGCATTTAGAACGCAAGAACAAGACATGCAGTGAGAACTCGATACTGAGACACTCATCTAGATCGCGAGTACCCGCGGCAGTACCCGTGTAACTGGCTTTACCCTACTCGACCAAATACTCGCCCGTTTACTCGATCAGCGATTCTCAATCACAAAACCCTGAACGAGGTTATTGTTTTCCGGCGCCAGGAAGTAACCAAAAAGTTTCTTTTAAAGCTTAACCCAGCTTATAGAATTAACACATTAGACGAAGAATGGGAAGAAATTGAAAGACTCTACCTTGGCAAGTGGCCATGACGGGCCTTGAGCAAAGCTGCAAAAGCCCCTTCCTCCTTGAATACACAAACGAGGCGGTCAAATGAAGGTAACCTCTTAAAGCGGAGGATAATCTTAGCTTTTCGCGCTTTACTCAGAGAGAGAGAAACAAAAATATGGGCGGAGTTTGAAGAAAGACGGTGATCGTTTTATGAGCTCGGAATGAGAATTTAATGCCCGTCTCGAAAGTTTCATGGACCCTTCGCGGCGCTGGGGGTGAAAGAGGGGGAGGGGGTGTTGAGGGAGGAGGCAAACTATAGTAAATTTAATTCACTGCCGTTGGCTTGATTGTGTCAAAAGCTTGTAACGAGTGCACTCACGGTCCCCGAAATGACGTGTCAATCATACCCCGGCACGGGGCCAAACGTCGTTATGTGTACGGGAAACCGGTCGTGACTCACGGTCCAGTTATCAAGTTCGGTACTGAGACGGTCGTTTATTGTCATACTATTGCGAGGCGGAGATTAATACCTTGAAAAGTTACACTGTTTTGTTTACCTTTGATCTGTAGATTCGAACAATCATAAAACACTAATAGCATAATATCCGGTACCTGAAAAACGTCAAATAACAACACTGACGAACGGTAAAAAGTGAATATATATTGTAACAACAAAAAATATTGCAATCAACAACTGTTTACAAAGCCTCCTCAAACGCTCTCTCATTCATTCTATCTCTCTTTCACACCTATGAGGTATTTTTACATGTGAAGTATAGGTACAAATCATGGATCTCATTAACATATCATTCAGTTTTATCTTTAAACCTTTATGTGAATTTAGGGCATTTGTCTGCCAGCTCCTGTGCTCTTTTAAATTAACTTAAGTGCCAGCCCTCGGAAAGCGGTTAACTAAGACAATTGGGTCGGCGTGGTTAAATCTTTCGTTCGAATGAACGTATGCATCCAGTCGTAAGCACGACATTATACAAGTTTCTCGGACGGGGGTAATACACATAAGCCTCTCTCTTCCAATGAGAACAACTACACAATTACATAGTGATGCAAACTTAATTGGCTCCAGCTGCCGAAATACACAAATCAATCGTCGGCGCGAGCAAAAATTACTTTAAAAACCACTATGCAACAAATCATACTATTTCACGCACACGACCTTGCAATAAAAAAAAACTACGCTTTCCACAATTAAAAAGGACTCATCAGTCAACTATTGACAAATTAAATAGCGCGACGGGGCGGTCGGTTACACAAGAAATGGAGCACACTTTGACAAATTTATACTAAATATTAAAGAAATGAAATGGAGCTTCTAACGCTGAATGCAGACAATTAAATTAGAACATCTGAACATGAAATAACCCTTTTTTACAACAATACCAAAAATTATCAGACACGGAAATTAGGTTCGGGGTTTCCTGAGTAACTTTGCAAACATGTGAGACTTCGGCATTAACAGTACGGTGTTGATACTAACAATGCACGTTTACATGGACATAGACCCTCTGAAGTATACTCTACCAGACTCTGCTACGTTGCGTGGTCATTCATCTCTCCTGGACGCGGGACTTGCACACGGTTCCTTTGTGGCGAAATTGTTCTCCGAGGTCGATCGCGACGAAGAATAATTGCGACGATATGGTGTACTTGCACCTCCTCAGTACTTCGGGCGTTCCTCTTGTCACTAGCGTCGGGTGTACGTGGTCACGCGCTGGTTCGGAATATCTCTAGTGTCGGGCATCAATTGGACGTCGTTCTGGAGTCGTCCTTCTCTCTGGTAACGGGCTTCGATTGGGACGTCGATCTGGGAACGTCCTTCAGGTTTTGGTTGGAACGTCGATCTGGAAACGTCCTTCGGGCTTTGGTTGGAACGTCGATCTGGAAACGTCCTTCGGGCTTTGGGGGTGTTTGGTTTTGGCGTCGTCTGGCTGGCTTCTGCATTGTTGCAGGCGTCAGGGGAGTCGACGGACTCCCTTCTCTTATCTTCTTTAGCCCTCCATTATTATGTAGTCCACGCTTGGCAAAAACAAATCAGCGCGTAATCTTCACCAAAATAAGGCGCACACTGGTAACTCTCTATCTGCAATTCGCTCACGGTACGTAAGGAAACAAAGTTCACGGACACAAAACAATAATCACGCGAGAGTGTAGCGCGGAGCTGCCCTCTCTATGAAATCCGGGTCAAAAACTGTGTCTGGGATGGTAGCACCGCATATTTATAGGAGATTCGAATTCGTCCGTTGAAAACCACGCTAAGGTGGCTTCGCTTCGGTTTCGGAAGGGATGCGAATGACCTGTGTCCATTGTCTTGAAACTCGGTCACCGAGGCATCTTCGATCCTTGCAGGCTTGGGCTCCAGCTGATTTTTCTGGTCATCCATGAAGAATGGGTTTGCTCCCCGCTGTTACTTCAAGCCCGGTAGCGACGAAAATAATATTTCCTTATCTTCGTGTTGGTGCAAATATGTCATGTTCTAAGCGGCGGCTGTCACTCAAGAAAAACCCGTCCCCAACTCCCGACGTCTGGCTCGGATACAAATTTATCCACAAATAAAGAACCTCACACTTTTATATTTGAACATAAAATGAATCAATAAACAAAAAATAATTTATATCGAACTGCGTTTCACATGTCACTAGATACCGTGACAAGCTAACCTCATGTCGCGTGTTTCTGTACGTCTACTGACTGCGAAGGTGATAAAAGAAGGGTGTAATATCTGTCAAGAGGACAGAGCAATGTGTACACACGAAAATAATCTTCGCTTTGTAATAAAGGGGTCCCGGGTTCGATTCCTTGTGGAGGAACGTGGTGGTTTGGATCCTACTTTAAACTGTAGGTCCAGTCTCAGTTAGCCTCTCAGTGCCTAAAGTGAACTTAAAGACAAACAAACGAAAACAAAGTGATGATTGAATTTTCAAAAAAATTGTTTGAGCTTTTCGGATATCAAGTATACATAGCATTTATCGAGTTTGTTAACTTTGGCTAAACTATTTGGTAATTCCAAACAATTGAGCCAGACTCGGTTAGAATGGCTAAGAAATGAGTTGATGAACAATAATATGTTTGTGAACTATTTAAACAAATGTTTGGTTACCAGTGCCTATTGTTTGATATTCCTAACGAACATTTCCTTATGTGTACCGTCGTTATGTTTGTCTGAAGTGTATGTAGGGATGGTAAGAATCGATAAAAATCTTAGGGTCTCGTCTCGTGGCGTTGTAGAGCGCTGTGTGCTAACCAGTCTGCCACGGAAGCCGCCAACGAGACTTACTGTACGTAACTCTTGTCTCGTTCGACACCGAGCTAATTTCTCGCTACACTAAAATTCTTTACTATGCAACATATAACATATATACGAGGGCTGGGCCTTCTGACTTGTAAACACCTGTGGCACAATGCTATATTAAAGATGTTCTGCTCGCTTCTCTATCCTATACCTGGTACACAATGTGCATTGGTTCATTCATTCCACAGTACCATTCACTGACTGTCCCATTCCATTTCTATATTTCTGATTTTCGTACAGGTCCAGCATTCTCGCGAAAAAAATAATTGCCATGACTTAGGCCACCTTGAATATTTCGTTCGTTATTTGGTTGTCCTAAGCTTTACACTGGAGCGCGTTTATTTTATCGATGGTACGGGTTCAATAGCGCTCCAATGTAAAGCTAGGGCAATCAAATGACGAACGAAATTCTCTAGGGACAAGAACTATGCTGGCGCCGCCAACGGAAAAGTTTGGCAACGAACTGCTCCATGGCTTCGCTGTGTCTGCTTGTACCTGGCCAGAACAAACAAAACTGCGTGGGCGGCGACGTTCAGTGTCGCTCTCCCAGACATTGTAGACGGTCAAGTCATCAGTGCCTTGCCCCTCTGCCACCTTCTGCTCATAAACGACCATGTGTCAGTGTTGCAAAGTCCCAGTGAAAAATATCACCAGAAAAAACACCATCGAATAAAATGGCACAGTCGATACCTGCACTTTAGTTCACTGTCAATGAAATAAAAACTTGACACTATTGTAAATAACTATAATGTTACCAACCGCGTTGAGTTATCGACTTAAAACCTTGCCACTGCCAGTTCCAAGTTCAAGTCGTTCTTCTTACGAGAATATATTATTTTATGAACTGTAGCTTTTGTATATTAAATAATATGTACCAGTTTAGGATGAACATGTGGTTATTGGGAAGAAACCGAGGAAAATTAACGTAAGAATCGAGGCCGCAGTAATGGACAAATTGACACCTTCAGCTGCCAAAGCGAACAGTGACAGTCTCGCACTTTCAATTTCGTCGAAATGGGCACTACTACTAAAAACAAACCCGACTGTACAAGAGAGTATGACTTTCTCCCCATGTTGCAAGTTGTTACGCCTTTGCTTTATTTGATAAATCAAGTTGAAAGAAAGAATGAAAAAAATGTATAAGGTGCAAAGTTTAAAATTTGAAAACTAAAAAATTTGTTATGATCAAAAGACTAGAGTTGATTGTTCCGATGTACTAAATATTATGACGTAATTGAATGAACGCCAATTAAAAATCAGAAAGATGTTGACTAACCTTTATATACGAAACTAATGGCGGGTTTAAATTTTATACTTGTCATTGCACAAATATTTGTTAACTCAGAAAGATGTATCAGAACCTTTTAGATAATTTGTCAAACCTAACTTATGTATAAACTGCACATTTTATTGTGATTTGTCTTCAGAACTTGCTTTAGAGAGGTTCAAGATTACAGAAAACGGGTATAAATACTCCGAATTTTCGTTGCTAAAGTGAGTTAGTTCATTCTTGGTATTCGCACCTGCATGTTTTGAATTTGATTTGTGTGTGTGTGTGTGTGTGTGTGTGTGTGTGTGTGTGTGTGTGTGTGTGTGTGTGTGCGTCAGCACTGAGGCTATTTTGCACCCGTCACGCTATACGGGGTCCAGCCCCTTATCATAACAAAAATAAAGTGTCTGAAAACTACAACTTCCTTACCTTGGTTAAAAGCTGAGGCTAAAAAGGGTGCTCAGCACAAATAAGGACAAAACAGAGGACGACACAGAACTATACTGGCCATGGGGCCAGTCGCCAGAGCCTCGTTAGTCTACGTGGAAGTGAGGTTGACTATTGGGTGCACTTATACCGCCGCACCTTCATGTGTCTGTATACAAACACAATGTTGAGTCGCTCACACCCCGCAGTTGTTGGAACGTAACAAAGTGGAAGCGATTTTTGAAGTTAATTACTTAAGCTGAACACGAGGTTTGAAAAATATAAGAATTTTCAGATCCCCATATATTCCTTATGGAGAAAAGAACGCAAAAAAACTTCAAGTTACGGCCAATCAAATGGAAGTTTCGATATTTTCCTACGACAAATCAAATCTTCAATGTGTCGTCTATCCGTTCCTGTGTTTTTCTACGCCATCGAAAGTTTGGTATTTCCAAGAGAACAAATAAAACAATACTCCCATGAGCGTAATGGCAAGTTTTCTCCTCCTCTATGACCATCCAGCGTCTCAGTGGGGGAGGAGCAGTTTAAGGTCCTCGCGTCTGGCTGGACATGGAAACTGTTCCTCCTTTGTGAACCTTTGAATAAAGAATTAAGAAAGAGCAAAAAAAAATGTTTCGTGTGGAGAGTATTATTGTATGGTGCAGAAACCGGACGCTACGAAGAAGTGAGGAACAGCGAATAGAAGCATTAGTAATGTGACTATGGCGAACAATGGAGCGCGTGAACAGGAAAAGCAAGAAATAAAACAGTGTTGCAATGAAGAGCAATGCTAGAAGTGATCAAGAGAAGAAGAGAGAAGTTAGCTGGGGCACTGGTTAAGAAGACGCACAAGACGAACTGGAAAGGATCGTTTCCGGGGAAAGGATCCGGGAAGATGATATCGGATGATAGATGATGTCCATTAAATTAAGTGGATCCTACACTGACATGAAGCGTAAGGGACAAGATAGAAAAGCCTGGAAGTTGCAGTGAAAAACCCTGCCTATTAAGGCAGAAAACGATGAATGAATGAATATTGTGTTTACAGTATTCTGCTCATTTTCTCTCCATAATTTGTAAACCTGTTTTATACCACTTAGGCTCGCCGCAACGATTTAATGGTTCACAAATAAAATGCCTTTTCAGATCATCAATAACTTGTGTTGTAATTTGCTTTGTCCAACTATAATTATAGAGGGTGTCCACAAAGTCCTGCTACCATTACAATGAAACATACTGTAGCTCCTAAACTATATGAGATAAAGACATGCGGTTTTTTGCAACGTGTTCTACAGCTCTCAAAGTTCTAAAAGGTAGTGGTATTTTTTTGTTATTATTTTATTTTTTTTTATTTTGCAGATTATGTTGTGAGGGACCTTTTGAATAGACATTTCCTGGCAACCGCGCTCCCCTGATAACACCCACTTGGATTTTTTTTCCTTTGGGGGTATGTCAAGGATCGTGTCTACGAAACCCCGATATTGTCACACTTCGTACACGGATTGCAGAAGTTCTCGAACAGGTTGATGCTGCTATGTTGCAGCATGTATGGATGGAGATCGAATACCGTCTCGACGTCCTGAGGGCAACTAACGGGGCGAATGTGAAAGTGTTGTAATTGTAAATAAAACTTTGAGAGCTGTAGAACACGTTGCAAAAAACTGCATGTATTTATCTCATATAGTTTAGGAGTTAAGTTTCATCGTAGCAGGACTTTGTGGACACCCTGTATATCTGCCAGCTATAATAATTACTTGTCAAATTCATTGTTCTTAAAAATCAGCAAGTCTCATCATCTAAACAAAGGTATCGAGTTCGGTTCCCGGTGGAAGTACTTTTGAATTTGAATGATTATAATACAGCTCGACTAGCTCAAATGAACTTAAAACTTGATGTCGTGATTACATTTTCTTCCCAAGATGTAAGCATCAAGGTAAGCTCATAACCAGGGCTTGGAAGTTGATGAAAGGACATATCTTTTTCGGTGTCTTGACGACTATGCTAAATATAAGAGAAGAACATTCCCTTCACTTCAGATAGAAGTAGAAAATATTATTTTCATTTTATTTGGGGGGATGTCATTTTTAGCATTTTTCCTTATTTTGTTAATTATTTGGGTTTTCTAACCCCATTTTGCTCCTTCAACGTTGATTCGCCCTTTTAAGGGAGTTTTCAGACTGACGTCACTTGGAAACGAACTTGAAGGGAAAATACAACTTTTGTTAACGGAGTAACTAAGAAATATCCTTTATTTTTGTTCTCTGTACGATACGAGGAAGAAAATGTATTACAGTTTGTGCATTACATAATTTTCATTGCGCCTTTACGTTCGAGAAAGAGAACATCACAGGGGAAATCATTTATTCCTTGAGGAAATGTTTTACCCTACAACCTGGTAACACTGATTAGTGCACTGGGTAGTTTGCAGAGCAGCAGGAGGTTAAACACTTATCACAGCGCAGCGCAAATGTTGAGCAGATGTGTTCATTCATATCAACACAAAGGACTGATGACAAATAATTTTTCACATTGATTCTGTAAAGGTTTTCATGTTGGTTCAGTACAGTGGGATGCACAAGTATTGCTCGGCAAATTGTCCATGATATTTTTCATTAATTTCTCTGTTGCAACCTGTGTGTTTTAAGTATAATAGATTTATGCGCATGATGGTGCAGAGGTTGTATCCAGCTTGTTCTGGGAGTTGTATCAATTCTTGAAGATTTCATTGGGTAAAACAAAGAATAAACGTGGTGATGGACAATTTGCATGATAATCCTTATGCATCAGAGTTTTATAATGATATTTTGATCCAAACCTGAACTTTTGAGAAACATTAGCTCCTCAGAAAAGAAGCTTGAACAGTAATGTCATTGATTATGAGTTTATGGATTTCGTGCACAAGGATTTACGTTACAAAAGCATTATTTTTTAACTGAAACATGTCAATTTCACAATATTTCCTACAATTTTCTTGGTTATACGTACATATTACTTAAAGTAAATGTGACTGTATCGGATATTTTGACGTAAAGTCCAACATTTTAGAATACTATGTTCTCTTTTTTTTGCTTATAGTGATCTAGGGTTTAAAGGGTGACCTTTTTAGGATGTACTCCTGAGTAGGGTTGTGTATTGTCCTTATATATGCCTTACGTCCTCGGAGACATGTATTGACTTTAGTTAAAGTAGGGGGTGGCCTCGTATAATGCGACGGATGCTAATAGCCTAAGTGCTGATGCACCCAAATTTCCATTTCGTTCATTCATTCATGCTTATAGTGATCTGCTAACCCTATTTCGAGCTTTAGTAATAAGAACAGAAGATGATATTATTGTGTGTTCTCTTCTACATTCTGAAAAATTATTACCAGGATTAGTTTTTCCCTTGGGGAAGGTGGGGATATAATGCGAGCCGTATTATAACAGCAGCAGACACAGTATAGTTTCAGATAAGGTCTTCAACAAACCTAGAGACAAAGTCAGCAGGTTGGCAACAATGTCGGATGTGTTGATTTGATAGCGCGAAAGGCGGGAAGCATCGAGGCTCGAAAACCCGCCCAAGGACTTGGTTTCCAGTCGTTAACTCGGACCTGGCGACAGTCCTCAGGAATCAGAATGCAGAGTTTACGATCGTCGACAGCCCCTCCCCTCTCACCTCTGTTCTCTTTCGTCCATCGCCTGCTAATTGAGGAATCAAAGAGAGGAGTGAGAATGTTATCCTTTAGGTTTAAACGCGACCCGAAATCTATAACTGGAATGGAATGCCCAGGTTGCCAGCTGGAGGCGTACATATTTCAGTAGTTCTGTCGTGAATAAGCTTTCTTGCCGCACCGTAAACACGGTATAAATACCTCAGCATTCTAGAGGCGATGGTTACGGTGATAATGGGCTCATTCAGAAGATGAAAATATAAGTATACAGGGTGATCAGGAAATTTTCATCTGGTTTACCGCAACAATTCTCATTTATTGTATATATTTATTATACAGAGTGTACATAAAAGAATATAGAAGTTTCAACATTTTTTATTTCTCGTAGCGACGGGGCATGAGAACAAATATTACATTGGATGAAAGAACTATCCAAGTTTGTGCATCTTACATTACAAGTGTTCAATGTGCGATCCATTGGTGACCCGGCATACACAAGTGGGATGTCCATTTCCCGCCACACTTGTATCAGCATGTGTGATGTGATGGACTGAATGGCTGAAACAATCCGGTTTCTCAATTCAGGCAAGAGAGGATGGAAGAGAGTACATTTAAATATGGTATTGATCTGAAACACCCACCTTATTCGCCAGATTTGGTCTTATTTTGGGGGGTCATCCTAAACTAACTATAAAAAAAGGCACCCTGGATAATTTTGAACAGCATCCGAGAAGTAAATATAAAAATTCTGTTCAAGAACTTTAAAAGCTTCTACCATGTAACATGATCAAATATATAATAAATAAACATAATTGCTTAAACTACAGGGTGGTCCAAATATCTTGTTACCACCTGGTTACAAACAATTTACAAAGTTACCTATTCCAAAGGTCAGTATGACTCCCACCATTTTCTTGACACAAATAATGTGTCCGCCATGTCATATGTGAGATCATTGCCTGTATCGGTTGGGCCTCTTTGCTAATCCTTGAAGTTAAGTCGTATTGCACGTCTCTTGTTGTTTACCGGACTTTCATGTGTCCACACATGCTGCTCACCATTCAGCCATACTATAGTTACTTGTGTCAGCCATCTGAAGGCAGAGAACAAGTTTAATTTCTTCACTGTGATAACATCTTGGGGGGTAACAGGATATTCGGACCACCCTCTATATAAATGTAGACTCAAAATGAAAAATTATAATTTCCAAACTCTCTCAACTTCCCTCCCCCTTTCCACCAACATAACGTCATTCTCGTCCTTGAGTTTCGCAACACGCAAGAGAGAAAGGTAGGTCGTGACGGAACAGAAAATGAACAACAGTCCCACCACAGAGGTCGATAGAGTGGCTGAAGTGAAAATTGAACAAGTTGTGCCTAACTATCGGTAAGGAAGGGACCTATTGGCCGGGAAAGATAACGTCACACACTTACGTGACATTAACTTGCAAGCTGATCCTCTCATTGGACCGCTTCCCCGCCTGCTGCCATGAAATAAATAGGCACTACTTCGCATTCAGTTTTCAAACAAAAGACGGTCGATTTCAGGTTTCCATCCGTTCTGCCTAGTTTGAGACACGCGCCAGTAGATTGAAACACCTGCCTATTTTTCAACCTGCCATTCACTGACACAGCATTGCACGAACATTAGCGGAAATGACGTGTATATAAACTGGAAGGAAGAGAACGTGGTTAGCAATTTCCGTCAGTGTTTCGAAATTTCGCCACACCGCGGCGCTTTCATGCCTTGTCAATGGAAGAGGCAATTTTTCAGATTGATTGATCGAATGGAGCATTGGCTGGAATTGTGACCGATAGCTGGAAGGAAACTGGAGTGCTCCGTTGATAGAGACCTCTCCCGCCCACAGTCTCCTGTTCTTTTGTCCTGAAAGGTTGAAATTCATTCATTGGACCGGCCTGTGACCCATTGATGAAGTCGTTCATTGGGTCGTAGTAATAAAGCTAAGCATCTGGTCGATTTTCAACAGGGGCCTCCCAATAGTGTAGTGGTCTCCCATTTTTTTAATATTACGGAACGAATGAGGTACAAATGTTTGTGCGCGCGTGCCTTTTCTTGTGTTTTCTTATTTGATATTACTTTTCTATCTTTATACCTGGGTTGATAAAAATCATGATCATTATTTTTGATGATTTTTTAAAATTTGAATCGAATTTTTTTTATTTAAATCTTTATTTCTTAAACTTAACTTGCTTGTAGGTCTTTTGGCACCATTCATTTTTTTTTATTTTTTTTACAAAAAGGCTGTTTCTGGTAAACGGCCCTGTAAAATACTTGAACAGTTTGATTAAAGCAAATAAAGAAAATTACATATAAATATACGTGTTTCTGATACTGTATATATGAACCTATTATAGAAATGTTTGTTGAGTGTGTTAATGAAACTATAATAATTTCAATAACTTTTCTTCTAGTGAATATAAAACATTCTGGATGTACTACATAGGCCTACATACTTTTTATAATATTTGAAGTTGAATTTTGGAACTTTTTTAATGGTAGTTTGCAAAATATCAACTACCATGTTTATTTACAGATTAATGATAATGACATTATTTATAGTTTAACATGATTAGTATTTTGTATATCATTCTGTACAAAATGTTTGATATTAAGTGTGTTTATAGTTTACATATAACATTTCCTTTCGTATGAGCTTCACTCCATCGGTACATGTACCTGTATCTTCCCCCTTTTTTAGAGCCTAATAAACACAATTGAATGATTACGAGATTAATGTACTTTTACCAAAAGTGATTCTGATATGTACATAATCTTTATGTACATTATTCTATAAATTACAAATCACCTGATTTAAATCGCGATTTAAATCAACCCAGCTCGCTTTATACTAATTGAGACCATGGCTATGACATGAAATTGATTGAGCACCCATACACGTGCCAGGACTCTAAGCCATAAACTTCTGTAGCTAGATAGTGAGTCAATCGGTCACAGACTTGTTAGAATTATTCAATAAAATATATATTTTTAAATAAATTACTGCGCAGTTTATGAGAAAATTAGGGACTAATTCGAAAGCTTTGTGACTACAACGACTACAGTAAAAAATGTTGCAGATGAAATCTGTATAGCAGTTATACACTTCCCTTAAGAGAAAACGGCCTATCGTCCAGAAACTTCGGGAAACACACCTACCAAGCTTCATACGCGTTTCCTCCGCTTATTGACTTTCCGATTTTTCACGCCGTTCTGCTTTCACCCCATCCAGCAAACTATTCTCCAAGTTCTAAAGTTACTGGTACACTATCAAATGAACCACGAACAACACACTGAATTCCACGCTTTAAGGAAGTGACGTCAGAGCACATGTCATGTTTCTTCTCGCGGTTACCGTCAAAGAACTTCTACTTACGAACGGTTCTGAATAAAGTCATTCGTGAAAGACTGACCAATCACAGCACATGTTATTGTTTTGAATTCAGCATCGAAGTTCAGAATACTATTAATTTCTCTTCTATGGTGAAGAAAAAGCGATGGGGAAAGTGTAAACACGTGGTGGTGACTTGCGATAAAGGAAAGGACATTCTTGTCAGTATTTATTTAATCGCAATTATATACAAATCAATAATGTACATCTAATATATAAAAATAGATGTATGTGTGTGAGTTTGTTCCGCCCTAACTCTCGGACGCCTGGAGCGATTTCAACCAAACTTGGTATGCGTATCACTTGCAATATGGAAAGAAATACTGTGGGGGTAAGACACCCCTGGCACCCCTAGGAATGGGAGGTGGGAAGGGGATGATATGTAAAAATAATCGAAAACGACCGATATTAGCGTGGAATCCATAGTTTTTTCGGGTCGCTAAGATGAATAGTGACACTTCCAATGCCGTTCAACTCCAAGACACATCTGGCACCCCTAGGGTGGATGTGGGAAGGGGTGACATGTAAAAATAATCGAAAACGACCGATATTATGGTGGAATCCATAGTTTTCTCCGTCGCTACGATGAACAGTGACACTCCCAATGTCGTTCAACTCCAAGACACATCTGGCACCCCTAGGGGTGGGGGGTGGGAAGGGGTGACATGTAAAACGACCGATATTAGTGTGGAATCCATAGTTTTCGGGGTCGCTAAGATGAATAGTGACACTCTCAATGCCGTTCAACTACAAGTTAATTTTACACTATAGTTATAACTCATTATTTTCCTGTCTAATAGAAGATCGGGAAAAATAAATACCCGGGCAACGCCAGGCAATCAGCTAGTATTTAATAATAATAAACTGTAATATTTGTTTAAACATTTCCACTGAAAGTAACAGTACAAGTAACTTAAAGTTGGTATTCAAGTAACTGTAACTCGGTTACTTTTTGAACGAAGTAACAGAAACTTTAACCCAGTTACTTTTAAAAAGTAACATTCCGAAAAAAGTAAAGGTAAAGTGTTCCCCTGTGCATAGCACCACGCCATGAAGAAGGGTTTTATACTCTGTCCCGCCTATATGTGGAGCAAGCGAACGAAAACAAGTTGTGACGCAAGAAGGATCCACCAATGACTTGAGAGTACTTGAGTGGAGGGAGTAAAATGACTGCAGTTACCAGCCCTCGCAGAAACGTGCATTGCTTTGCTCTGCCCACTTGATTTCCCCACTTCTCTGGCTCTATGCCGCGGCCCTGTTCAAGATATAGCCCCACAGAGTATAAAACCTAGTGATGGTCACCATAGACTAATTAGTCGTTAGTCGAAACAAAATATCGACTAATTAGTCATTAGTCGAAACAAAATATCGACAAATTAGTCGAATTAGTCGATCGACTAATTATAGTCGAATTACTCGTTCGACCAATTAAAGTCGAATTAGTCGTTCGACCAATTATAGTCGAATTACTCTTTCGACCAATTATAGTCGAATTACTCGTTCGACCAATTATAGTCGAATTACTCGTTCGACCAATTATAGTCGAATTACTCGTTCGACTAATACTAGTCGAAATAGTCGTTCGACTAATACTAGTCGAAATAGTCGTTTGACTAATATTAGTCGAATTAGTCGTTTGACTAATACAGTATTAGTCGAACTTTTAATTGACTTATTTTGAGACTAATGTAAGTCGAAATATTATTTTGAAATTTCTCAAGGCTAAGTTGTGCGGAAGGAAGCTAATGGCACTGAATCTAAGTTCTAAGATACAAACTACTCTAGAATATAATTATGTATAAATTCGACCATATCGACTCGTTAAAGTCACAGTGGTGTAAGTCACTTTCTTAAAAAGAAAAAAAGTCTGACTCACAGCACTTTGCTGATCAACACAACAGCTGTTTCCTTTATCACTAGACCTTATACTGTCGTCTGTTGACAGTTGAATGAATCTCTGATTTACTTCACGTTTTCTGTTAACAGAAAGTGGCTTACACCACTGTAACTTTAACTCGTCCATATGATAGTTAAGGCATGAAAGCCGTCTCGAAGGTCCGACACGTTGAGTTGTGGACTCACGATGTCGCCACCGAAGGTATCCGGCTTCAAATCCCGGACTAGACATGGCACGCCCGTGCTAAAACCACTGGACTGGATAACCACCTTCTTCTCTGAGACCACGTCGTGTGAGCAATGACGATGACTTCATTTTCTCCTCGCCCTCGAAAGAAAAGCTATATGGGTGTTTGTTGTGAGAGTCGCGTTGCCTGACCGCCTCAACACCTTACCTTCCAAGAATTCTTGATCTCTGACCAAGAGCAGCGCCGACGCGCTTGACATTTGAAATTCCTTCTCTACCACCTTGACATCTTGGTCTACTGCTCCCGACGAAATTCTCACCAGAATTCCTTTCCCAGTTTTCGGGAGACAGGTGCTTGTCAGAGTTCACCACTTCTAAGCCTCATCTCTCTACGTCCTACACTGCAGTACACGGACTGGTAAGGTTCAAGTCCTGATTGGAACGCCACTTCACTTCAAAGAAAGTTCAGAAAGATCAGTTTCCCTCTGACAATCATTAGTCGAGCCCAGTATACCCTCCCCTCAAACCTCTCTCACCAATAGCGTCCGTTTTGGATACTGACAGTACTTGTCATGTCAACATTGTTCCTTGGTGCTGTTTTCAATGCTAAAACTAAAAACCGAATCTATAAGAACACCACATCAACAGCTCTGTGATATTCCTCATAGGATGACGCCTAGTGTCCCATCGCTGTTGTTATCAGGATTGTTTGGAGGGGTCCCATCGGAAATCGAACCTGAGACCGTGCTCACCAAGGCGAGAGCGCAGTTAGGCAGGAATATCAAATTGCATAGAAGCTGCTGGTGCAAACGTACACCTTGTGTTATCTTGCACCACACTGGCTTACAGTGTTGCAACTCGACAAACTGAGAACGCTGCATTTTTTTAATAACCTACAGGAAACTCAAATTCTGATTGTTACAGAAAAGGGGGATACAACGCAAGGGCACATGCAAGGGGGGGGGGCAACAGGAGCACTTGCCCCCCTTGAGATTTCTGGAAAGAGTTACTGTAATTCGAGTGGTCAAATTGTAGCGATATTTTTAACAAAAAAATATTGTTTTCTTTGAATTACAGGCCGTAAGTTACAGTAACTATTATTATTATTATTTTACAGGAAGTACCCTTCGGCACGTAAAAATATGGATCAGAGATACTATGAAGGACAGTATATTAAGTGGTATCTGACTCTGATTGATATCTGTGCATTGCAACAAGTACAAAAAGGCAAAAACTGTTCATCAACACAGAAACAGATGTTTATTGAAAGGAAGAAAGTCGAAGAATCCTGTTTCTATCTAAATAGTAAACTCGAGTTTGAATTTGTATACAAGGGGAAAGTATTTTCAATTCAATTTAAATTTTATGATCTGTAAATTAGTAGCATTAGCTAGAAAACTTAAAGGCAGAAATGAGAAGAAACAAAGTAGATGTTATGGGAATATCAGAAGTGAGGTGGGAACAGAATGGTGGAATAGTGAGTGATGAGTTCAAGATGTTTTATTCTGGAGGTGATCAACAAGGAAATCGTGGTGTGGGAATAGTGCTAGGACCACGTGTGAAACATAAAGTTATAGCAGTGCGTTATGTGGATGACAGGATTATAATGGTGAAACTTCAAGGAAAGAAGAAAGACTTAGTGTTAATTCAAGTGTATATGCCACATAGTGGGTTGTCAGAAGAAGAAGTGGAGGAAAACTATGAGAAGATAGAGGAATTGATGGAAAAAGAGAGAAGGGGATCGTGCATTATCGTAATGGGTGATTGGAATGCTGTAGTAGGAGAAAGGCAGGATGGAAGTACAGTAGGAAGATATGGATTAGGCGAGAGAAATGAGAGAGGGGAAAGCCTGGTAAATTTCTGTAAAAGAAACTCCCTAATTGTTGGAAACACACTGTTCCAGCAACATAAGAGAAGGAGGTACACCTGGATATGTCCAAGAGATTGTAAAATATACCAGATAGATTACATACTGGTACAAGAAAGATTTCGAAATTGTTTGAAAAATGCGAAGACATTGCCAGGAGCTGACATTAATTCAGACCACATCTTGCTAATAGGAGAAATCAATCTTACATTGAAGAAGAGAACCCAAAACCAGGTGAGCAAGAAACCCCACTTAGAGAAGCTAAGGGAAGAAGACGAAAGACAAAAATTTGCAGAACATTTCCAAGGAAACTATAATAAGTTTAAAGCTAGTTGTAACAATAAGGATGAGATGTGGGATGGAATAAAAAGCTGCTTACAGAAGGCAGTGGATGAAACAATAGGCTACAGGGAAAGGAAAAGTGCAAAGAAACCATGGATTACTGAAAGTATGCTGAAAAAAATGGAGGAACGGAGAAAATGGAAGAATGTAAATACAGAAGAGGGAAGACATAATTACAAGATACTGATTATCCAGCTAAGAAGAGAAACTGACAGGGCAAAAGAACAATGGACGAAACAAAAATGTGAAGAAATTGAAGAACTGGAAAAAAGAGGAAGGTATGACTTGATGTATCGTGAAGTAAACTGCTTGGGCTTCCAAAAGAAGAAATGGAAAACAATGTGGATGATAGAAGACGAGGAAGGATGTGAAATCACAGACAAAAAAGGAATATCGAATGTGTGGGGAAAGTACGTTGAAGAGCTCTACCAGAAAGAGAATCGCCCAGACAGTCTGAATGTAGAAAATGAAGACGACGTGCCTGATGATGAGAAAGGATACTATATCCTGAATGAAGAATTTGAGCAAGCACTCAAAGAAATGAGGAATGGGAAAGCAACGGGCACTGATGAAATTCCTGTTAAACTTATCAAATGCCTGGGAGATGGAAAAAGAGAAATACTGCACTTATGCAATGAAATCTATGAGAAAGGGGATTGGCCACAAGATTTCACGGAGACTGTTTTGGTACCTCTGCAGAAGAAAAGCAATGCCAGAAAATGTTCTGAGTACAGGACAATCAGCTTGATATCTCACTCGGCAAAAATTCTTCTAAGAATTCTGAACAGACGCCTATACTCGAAGGTCAGTGGCGAGTTAGAGGAAGAACAGTTTGGTTTCAGGAAAGGAAGAGGTACAAGGGATGCAATTGGTTTACTGAGGACCATTGGGGAAAGATATTTAGAGAAAGGAAAGGAGGTGTTTGTAGTATTTGTAGACCTGGAGAAAGCCTTTGATAGAGTGAATTGGGTTAAACTTTTCGAAATTCTGAAGAAAATTGGTGTAGATTGGAAAGAGAGAAGACTTCTAAGCAACTTATACATGAATCAACGAGTTAAAGTGAGAAGAGGAGATGAAATGACAGAATGCTGTGAAATTGGAAGAGGAGTACGACAAGGATGCTGCCTATCGCCTACTTTGTTTAATATCTATTTAGAAGATATAGTGAAAACTTGTTTCCAGGGCACAGGAGGTGTCAAATTGGGAGGAAGAAGAATAAACTGCATAAGATTTGCTGATGACATGGCATTATTCGCTGAGGATGAAATAACCATAAATAGTATGTTAGAAGAGTTAAACGGCAGATGTGAGCAGTATGGAATGAAGATTAATGTAAAGAAGACAAAGGCAATGGTTATAGGACGGAAACCAAGGAATATTAATGTGAGAGCAAACAGTGAAAGAATCCAGCAAGTGGATAGCTTCAAGTACCTCGGATGCACTATAAGCAGTGACATGAGTTGCAACCAAGAAGTGAAAATGAGAATCGCAATAGCAAAAGAAGCTTTTAACAGAAGAAAAAATGTTTTTTGTGGACCCATGGACATAGGTCTAAGGAAGAGATTAGTGAAATGTTTTGTGTGGAGTGTAGCACTATATGGTGCAGAAACCTGGACGTTGAGAAGAAATGAAGAGAAACGACTCGAAGCTTTTGAAATGTGGACATGGCGAAAAATGGAGCGTGTAAAATGGACAGACAAGGTAAGAAACGAAGCCGTACTGAAAAGAGTTGGTGAAAAAAGATCTATACTGGAGACCATCAAGAAGAGGAAAAGAAACTGGTTAGGACACTGTCTAAGAAGAAACTGCCTGCTAAGAGATGCCTTGGAGGGAATGGTTGAAGGAAGAAAAGTCCGTGGAAGAAAGAGATATCAGCTTATGGATGATATTAAATTAACTGGGTCGTATGCTATTACGAAGCGTAAGGCAGAGAACAGGGAAAGCTGGAGATTGCAGTGAAAAACCTGCCAATTAGGCAGAAAACAATGAATGAATGAAAGTAGTAACAATAACAGAAATAGCAATAATAATATAAGTAGAGGAAAGTGACCAAAAGTAGGGCCCCCCGTTTTGTTTTTCATCCCTGATGTCATTATAGCATATTATTTCTATTAGAAATTTAATAAAATGGGTTCTTTGATATGTTTGCTAACGTTTTTAGTAACTTAATCCACCTTCAAGCGTATGATGCATTGCCAGTAAGCATTTCTGTAAAAAGGGACAAAAAGTCACAACGGAGGAAAAGTGGCCAAAGTCGGACCCCTCCTTTAACAAGTTCCAAAAATTGGAAAAGACGCAAAGAAATGTAAATATATGATATGTAGTAAATCAATTACATTTATTGAGCTTGCATAAAGAATATAGATGTACAAAAGTAGTATAATATAGACTACCAATATCCTAACTGCGTCAATCGCCCTTTCCATTGGTTGGACATCCCACCTTCTCCCACCTGCATTGCCTTTTCCCTCGAACATCTGAAACAATATGTAAAACGGCTTTACTAACGAGTAACGACCCTCTGCTTCAATTACAGTTGTAATGTTAGGCATTCATTGGGGGTCCTACTTAGGGCATTTTACTCGTAGAGTCTTATTTATACAGGGTGGCTCAATAAGTCACTTAACACCCTCAGTACAAGGCCACTGCGGCATGGAATGTGAAAATGGCGATGACCAATCATTGCCTGGCCAAGGGGGAACCACATTGACGCCACCCACACGGTCGGCGGCCATCTTGATGTCCGCCATCTTGAATTCAACTTCAGAATTTTAAATGGGAAGGGGGTCGTGCGACATATCAAAATGGGCTAGAATTTCACGAGAAATGCAATGGAGAAGGTTTTTTCGACGTATCTTTAACCAGTAAAAAGTTATGACTGAATTCTTGTACCAATTTGCTCCTTTTCGAGGTGTTAGAAAAATGCCTTAAAATTTGTTTAGCGCATCGGTAATGCATCGAGATCAAAGTGACGTCTAGGGAGAGAAGTTCGCATGCCATTGCACACGATTTTAATCGGATACATCCATGAAGAGCTGCGCATTATAAATGGTTGTCGCGAACAATTTACAGTGTGACGCTTCCATTGAATTAAAAGTCCTTCACAGTGACAAGGATAATGTTTATGTTCAAAAGGAAGTTTATAAACAGAATATTCGATGCTTTTTATCTGATAACCCATTTTTGACAGATCAAAGCTGAATGGTTAGTGTTGGTAAGTTAATGGTGTGGCGTGCTGTGTGGAACACGATTGGTTAGTCAATTTTCCATCAACGGAACCTTAAATGCTTAGGGCTACTTGGATTTGTTAAATAAACAGGTTTTTTCATCCTTGCTTGTGGAAGGAGGTACTTATTACAGAGTTTTTTCAATAGGGAAGAACACCAGAACACTTATGGGAACGTTATGAAGCAGTATCTGTCCAAAGTTAGTTATCAGATGACAAGGGTCGCATATTCTGTTTATGAACTTCCTTCTGAACATAAACATTAGCCTTGTCATTGTGAAGGACTTTTAATTCAATGGAAGCGTCACACTGTAAATTGTTCGCGACAACCATTTATAATGCGCAGCTCTTCATGGATGTATCCGATTAAAATCGTGTGCAATGGCATGCGAACTTCTCTCCCTAGACGTCACTTTGATCTCGATGCATTACCGATGCGCTAAACAAATTTTAAGGCATTTTTCTAACACCTCGAAAAGGAGCAAATTGGTACAAGAATTCAGTCATAACCTCTTACTGGTTAAAGATACGTCGAAAAAACCTTCACCATTGCATTTCTCGTGAAATTCTAGCCCATTTTGATATGTCGCACGACCCCCTTCCCATTTAAAATTCTGAAGTTGAATTCAAGATGGCGGACATCAAGATGGCCGCCGACCGTGTGGGTGGCGTCAATGTGGTTCCCCCTTGGCCAGGCAATGATTGGTCATCGCCATTTTCACATTCCATGCCGCAGTGGCCTTGCACTGAGGGTGTTAAGTGACTTATTGAGCCACCCTGTACAATAAAACCACACGTATCTTCAAACAAACTATTACCATAATTTCAAAGTACAATACTTACTAGTATCTAAATTGTAACAAGATTGCTACTTAGCTCTCTCTTAATTAGCAAAATTCCCACTGTTGTGCACCGATGTACAGACTTTCATTCACACAAAAACAAGTCATGGCGGACTAAGGCACCTGATACTTGCACGTTACTGCTGATACCTTTCCTACACAATCTTTTCGTTATTCTTGACGTGTTTCGCCCATTGCCACCACGCGGCAGCACCTACTTACGGAAGCAGGAAGGGAGTCCGGCTTAGAGAGTGGGGTCCGGGTTTGGTTATTTTCCTCTAATAATATAAATAATGGCAATAATAATAATAATAAAAGTTTATATATGACTCTGCGCCCCCTGAGAAAAAAATCCTGCGGGCAATCTTAAAACAACGTAACATTTTTAATCGCACTGAGTTAATAACAGTTCCGCTTTCTAAGAATCAAAGAAGCGGGGAGTGATGGGAAAAGTGTAAAATAAGATATCGAGGCGACGTGTAAAGATCATTATGCTAGTTAAGAAAGAAATTGGCACTTGCCTTGTCAAAAAAGAGAAGAATTTGCATCCTAAAGACTTTCCTCTTTTGCAAAGGCCGTCACTGCTTAATGAACTGAAGTGTTAATTTATCACCAACCCTATCAGCGGTGATGAGCAAGTCGGTGTTTCCTCACGCAACACAATTAACACAGAGGCGAAACAGAGGAGGGGGGACGCAGACAACAAATCCGGAACGACATCCTCGCTCAAAGAGATGCAATTTACAAGACACCGAGTAACCATTAAGCAATAGGCATTGGGTGTTGCGTTATTTTCTTTTCCAGAATGAGGCTTCACAGGTTGCCTAGCGGGGAAAGTTCATCACGTTCTTTCCTAAACTTCGGAGCAAATCTCATTAAAACTTCCCCCTTCGACTTTCCATAGGAAGATAAAAAAAAATCGTCTTAACCCTCTTTTTTTTTTCTTCGGAATGAGTGCGAAGCGAGAGAAAGGGAAGGGAGTTGTTTACAGTGGAGGGAAGCGTTTTTTTGTCGAGAGCCAATCAGAGCGTCGGGAAGTTTGTTCGTGCGAATTATTCAGCTTGTTCGTCTCTTGTCCTCTCAGCACCTTTCGAAACACACGAATCAACGCGAGAATTTCAACTGAAACAACACAAACTTGACTCCAACGTGAAGACTCATTGCTACAACGACGGGAAAGTTGCGCCTGTTTCCGTTCGTGATTCAAGCCGCCGCCACCACAGCGCTGGCGTCGCTATCAATGTGGTAGTTGGAAGTTAGTTACAATACCTGTTTGCATCAGTCATTGCGACGTGAAGCTACTAGGATTGTTAACTTTAAGCAATAACATGGTGGCTACTCTAGGACCATGATAAAATTCAATTATAATTCCCGGTTTTTAAGGCAAACTTTCCAAAATTCAAGCAGATGTTTTCTCTATTTCAACCTTAAGTATTACCGCCTCTCAACATCCACACACAAATATCTTAATAATATAAAGGGTCTATGTGATTCCAACATCCAAAAATTATAATCCAATTAAACGGTATACGTAATATAATTAACATATTTAATTTAAGGTGCTGAGTTTCTATTTACAATCAGAGGCTCAACCACGAATTTTTGTCTGAGTGGGTAGGGAGAAAGTGCCAGGATAAACGTACTAATACTAATAATAATAGTGTTGATATTATTATTATTATTATATTTTACTTCGCTTCTTGTGCCACATTTGGCTAATTTGCGAAAATGGGGATGAGTGACATGATGAAATTGATGAATGGACAGTCACAAATATCCATGCCTAAGCCGGGATTCGAACCCGTCGGGACCAACATTGTTGTTATTATTATTAGTAGTAGCAGTATCAAAGACGTTATTATCCTCGTAAATTATGCAAAAAGGGTGTAGAAGTTGTTGCTAAAGCATTTGTGTTCGAGCAAACGATTACAATTATTTTTCAACACATGGCACAGTAGTTCGGATCCCACTTTAAACTGTAGGTCCAGTCTCGATTAGCCTTTCTGTGCAGAAAGTGGACTTAAAACCACAAATCAATCAATCAATTTTACAACTTTTTTCATTTAGATAGTTCGGCGCCCCTAGCAATGGTTATAAATTGTATAAGACTAAGAAAAGCAGGAATACCGAGAGAAGCGAGCAAGAAAATTTACGAAAATAATTTTTATTTATTTTGTAAAATGTGAATAGAATTTGGATTTTAAAAGTTGTAATTTTTCACGTCCACGGAGAAAAATTCAAGTCGAATTCACGCATAATTCCCGGAATTCAAGGATTTCCCGGTGAGTAGCCACCCTGAATAAAATTCCGGAGATTCATTAGCCTCGTCTAGTTCGTTGCACTTCCTAACACTAGGTGTGGGGCAGATGTATCGCGGAGTCAGGCTGGTGCAATGAAATGACGTTCAACCAAGTACACGAATAGCGGTGTTCAAGTTCAGAAGATTCAACAAATGTCTGCTGCTTGAAACCTTCATTTGATTAGTTAGCTCGCACCACGTGACCATACACCACACCGCTCCAGAACGTAGTGCAAACGGTGCAGACACCAAATCAATGAAGTAGACGACTCGGTGTTGCACCGTGCAACCAACTAGACACGTGAGTGTTGAAAGAGTCCAAAAGTGCAGCGAGCTAGAAGGGGCTATTTACAGCTTTCAAACCCTTTGGATTAAACTGTTCTAGAAGACAAGTGTCCTTATCTGTTTATGGTCTTCCTAGTGTGAAAACAAAAGTGAATCGACTTTGTTAAAACCTTGAGTTCGATTCCAGGAGGCTCCAGGCCACTCTGAGAGGGTCGACAAGCCCAGATGCTACACTCAGAAACTTTGAATTTACTGGATGTTTTCACATTATTGTGGATGAGATTTAATGTAAGCTCAAAAGTTGGAAGTATAATTAGAACAAAGCTTTTACTTCCAATTTCAGACGAAAATGTGGAAAATGTCGTTGCAGTACATGTATACAACATTACCAATACAAAAAAGTTTTCATCTCAAGTTTTAACCCACAATACTCAAGAATACTTATGAACATGAAAATTTCTAAAGGAAAGATACGAAACATATTGTCACCGCCCAGAGGCGCTCGTGCACGCATGCGTCAATTGTGGGGAAAAGGACAGCTTGCTCTGCGACGACATTAATGAGCATTTCTACATTCTAATTTCTTCATATAGGAGAAGTATTTATTTTACACGAGAGCGCTGAACTAAGCTTACATTACATTTCTTGGATCTGAAGTGACGCATGCATCAATTGTGGGAAAATAATTATTACTTTCTTTCACTTCAGATCCAAGAAATATAATATAAGCTTAGTTCAGCGCTCTCGTGTAAAATAAATACTTCTCCTGTATGAAGAAATTAGAATGTAGAAATGCTCATGAATGTCGTCGAGCAGAGCAAGCTGCCCTTTTCCCCACAATTGACGCATGCGCAGTATGCACAGCATGCGTTCACGAGACGCTTCTGTCACCGCCACTCTTCATTATGAAAACAGGTAAAAGAGAAGTCTACACATTGTGTGAATCTATAAAGAATTTTGGTTTTGACAAGTGTGCATTTTATGAAGTTTCAGGTTTTGAAGTGCTTCTAACGTTGCAATCAAAACCAATCATCTAATTGAGGAAACTTTCGTTACGGTGTGAAAGACAGCACTGCAAATTGTGGGATGAATTTCCTTATTTTTTTTAAATTTTTTTTGCGGGTGCAATATGCAATTGCATAAGTCATTTTTCCCTACATGTGGTGAAATTCGCAAGATACTTTAAAATCCGCGTAAAGCACAATATAAAATAACTCCTGGGTTTTAAACAATCATAGTGCGCAAACGGTATTAGATAACTCAGGTTAGTGAATTACTTTGAAATCAGTAGCTCATCAAGTTTTATTCACGCCGTTTGGAGCAGCGTTGACCTTGAAGTGGCCGAGCCGAGCCGAACTCAGTCAGTGGAGTTCACAGTGCAATGGCGACGCCACAACAGAAGGCTCAGTGTTGTGATATGGCTTGTAGAAACGATCTGTTATTAGGTACAGCAGAGGCGAAGATATAGTACAAGCAATGCAAGCACAGTTTGCATTATTCGAATATCATTTAGTGTACTTAATGTTTTAGCCTTACTTAGTTTCCATCGCACTCAATTTCGCGAAAAATTACGTCCGCAAACTCCCTCAGCAGCTCTGTAGCAAGCACCACCCTCAATGCTTGCGGCTGCTCTGCGGGAAAATAACGCACGCAAAGGAGTCACATGGCGAAGCGTGAAATTCGAGTGGAACCCGTCCACAAGGCTTCTACCAAAAAGCTCTGCTTGCTGAGCTTTCGTTATTCCCGAAAATAGCCGAGCTCAACCGAAAGCAGAAGGATATATTGCCACGAAAAACTAGTAACGAATATTTGTCTTCATGAACACGCGAACAAGATCGCGAATATAACAATACTTCTTAGTCATAAAATAACTAAAATAAGTTATTATCATTGTTCTAAATTCCATATATATAATTTTATATTACAATTTATTTTAGATTTCGCGAATTGTAAAAAGCGTAAAAAAAATGGATATTGGGAGTTCGGGCGAGCGTTTGTGTTTCCAGGAAGTGGAATGTCTGCACCCCCGTGAAGAGTTTCCCCAGGGAGGGAGGGAAGATTCGACGGACCTTGGTCTGCACCCTGTGTCCAGCTCAAATTACGTCAAAAGTGTTGACCGCTACCAGTGTTTGCAACTGCCAAAATATTTACACAGTAATTCAAGTGAGCTGTTTCACAAATTTTACAACCATATTCAATAAAGTGACGGCTTTTGAATAAAACTTGGGGTGAAAATAAAGCTATCTAAAAAGGAACTCTCTACTGATATTTACACAGCACAATAAAATCGTATACATTGTGCACATTATGAACACAAGAACATGTTTTAAGTTTTATTATTATGACACAAGTGGTGCTCCCAGGATTTCTTTTTAGTAGTCTCCTTATTTTGTAACCTTTTCCTACCTTTGACTTTCCTTTTCTTAGGAATACTGGGCCAAAGGGGGGGGGGGTTCTTTCTCGCTTCTCTCGCATTCTGCTTCTTTTCTCTAATGTAATGTATTTAAATAATGTGTGTTGTATATTTGTATTGAATAAGCTTTGAATACGTACACAATTTAGTGTTAACTTGTTGCATATATATTTTCTATTTTATGTCGCTCCATGTTGCATATGTGTAAAACATTATGTTGTACATGAAGTTACACATCCTATCTTCGGAATACATTTATCATTTATTTTCTGCCATTCAAAAACCTTTGATCCCCCTCTTGGCATGCCATTGTACTACATGTTTTGTTGTACTGAAACATTGCTTGCCTCCCTCGTAAGATTACGCTTCGCTACTGCTGTACAGCGGAACTTTCGACGCGAGTATGGTGGTGTTGCGCCTTCGGACAAAACCATTCGTCAATGGCTTAAGGCGTTTCAAGAAACTGGAAGTCTTCTGAAACAAACGCCGTCAGGTAGGCCGCGTGTTTCTGAAGAGGACGTGGAAAGAATTCGCACTTCATGCGCACAAAGCCCCAAACAATCCTTGACACGGCGCAGTCTTCAGTTGGGGATACCAAGATCGACTGTTCATAAAGTTTGTGCACAAGAGGTTTCGTCTAACAGCTTACAAGGTTCAACTTTTGCATGACATTAAGCCTACAGACAACACTAAGAGATCACAATTTGCTGTTTCTATGCTGAACAAGATTGAAGAAAACAATGATTTTCTAAACGATGTTAGTTTTACCGATGAGGCCACTTTTCGTGTCAGTGGTACTGTTAACCGACACAATTGTCGCATTTGGGGCTTACGGCCGCCTCACGAGTTCATTGAGCATCAACGTGACTCACCCAAGTTGAATGTTTGGTGCGATCTTATGCACGATCATGTTATTAGACCTTTCACTTACTCTCTTAGACTTTTTCCTAAGGAAACATGCGAAGAACATTGGTTTATGCGGAGAAAATTCAAGATGTCAACCATCTAAGGCAAAGAATTATCGCTTCTGTGGCAACCATCACCCCAGACATGTTGGCCAGGACGTGGCAAGAAGTTGATTATGGTTTGGATGTGTGCCGTGCTACAAACGGGGCACACGTTGAAATTTACTAAATTGTAAACAAAACTTGATAACATTACCTTCAAAAACATGTAGGTATTTACTTTCTCCTGAGTTTGAGTTTTTAATAAAATATTTAGCTTCAAAACCATGGAGTTCATTTATGGACACCCTGTATTTCACCACATAAAACATATGTGTAGCACAACTCGTAATTTCCTTGTGACAACAATCATTTTTTTGGGCATTACCTGCTTGCGAAAATTTATAGCCCACTGCTCTAGCGTCTCAAACTTCAGTACGCACTGCCATGCCAAAAAACAATAATAGTAATAATAATTGCAATCTGCGTGCGAGAAAACATAAACAAAATATGTTTTGGTTTCATTCCTTAATCAAACGCCTGAAACCTTTTATGTTGCCCATTGCTTGGATAAAAAAAAAAAGCCTCAATCGATATCCGCAAGCACTGCCAGCGTAAATGGATCGCCTTTCGATCTATCTAGCTTCCTTTGTTTGCAAATATCACGCGACTTTATCTAACACAAACAAGCTGATCTTTCAGGAAAGATACGAATCCATAGAACACGCAAGCCAGCCAGATGTGATTCATATGTTGACAGAGGCGGCCAATTGTCAAGGTGGGTTGGTGAAAGGCGAGTCAATCAGCACTAGCGAACGGTCATTGGTTGACGGAAATTACATCATGTAGGTTTCTGTTCAGTATTTTAATAAATGAATGAATTAGAAATTTTGGGTGCGTCGGAACTTCAGGTTGTTTTGTACCCTTCTATGATACGGGGAAATAGCCCCTTATCTAAAATTCTGACTAAAAAATAAATAAATAAGGGATGTAAAAAGCCCCTCGGGAAAAAAATTAAAAGTGTAAGGTTGTAAAAAGACCTGCAATGTATCCGCTCGAAACGTTGAAAGCTAACGCCGATTTAACCTGGCTGGTAATCCGAGAACACTTGTTCGAAGACAAACAATCAGAATGTACTAAAGGCTTCCTCACAGGCTGTGAAAGAGGCCAACTCTTCGCAAAAGTTTAAAAACATTTGATAAAACACTATTGTCATCGCCCAATAGGGAAGATTAAAATTCTGTTTGAGGAAACCTAAATCGACACATTCAACCAACAATATGCCGAACACTTAAAACAACGTTACAAACACGACACATAGGAGGGTACAGCCCTTGCAGCAAGTGACCATGTATTACACGGCTGTGTCCAATACGGAGTCGGGTAAGAGGAACTTCTTTTCGACGAGAGGGACGGGATGAGGAACGCCATGCACCATCGTGGGCTTGATATCGTGAAGGTTCAATAATTTAGAAATACGGCCATGTAGTTGATATTCGCGAAAATGTATATAGAGTAGGTGCCTCCAGAAATTAAGTTCCGATTAACCATAAAAAAAAAAAAAAAACAAGAACATCAGTAGTAGTGGGCATTAGTTACAGCAACTAAACCTACTTTCCGACATATTCACCACCGTTGATCAGCACTTGTCGTAGCATTAAATTTTGAATGCCTGTGCCATGCGTGTCTGCTGCCAAAAATTGTAACCGTCTGTACCTAAGCGCGGCTGTCACAACTTTCTCCTGCCAGAAACCGCTTCAGCTGAAGAAAGAGATGAAAGTCGCTATGCCGGCGTGGTCGAAGATCTACCACTTGAAGTGAAACAAAATAGTCCGCGTGCGCTCAGCTGTGTGGTGTTGTGCTCATTGGATCGACCTTCCGTGAATTGTCTGCCTTATCACCTGGCCATACTGTCGTTCACCTCACACAATTACTGGCGTCCGCTTCTGAGCGTGCAAAAATCTGATTACTGCACGTACCTCGCAGTCGGCGGAAGAATGTTGCCATCTTCCTCCTAGCACTGTCCTAAAACGACTGTCTTCCCAGCTCTGCGACTGCATAACACTGCACATACACCTCTTCCTGCCTGCATACGTGCGTCGCGCTACGACCACTAGCGTACGGACGCCATTGGAACTTACTTTTTTAATGCCCCTCGTACTTATTTTCCTAATGGGCGTCGAAATTAGATGTATGTGAAAAGTAGTGATCCTTGGCTCGTTGCCCTAAATTGAAGTACGACGAGTCCAACAATCGCACATGAAAATATTTGTAAGAAAATCTCTCACATATTCGATTATCGCTTTTCAAAAAGAACTAGTTAAACAGTACTTTGTACGTTCAGATATTCAATTGTTTCATCGCAATGAACACATATTTAACAATTAATTTCGGGTATTTCCCCTAAACTTGGGGATTTTTGTATGTTTATCTACATTTTTTATACTTACATTTTGCTTCCTTCGGTACCTACTTACTTAAAAGACGATATGAAGAATGATGATTACATTAAACCAATGAAAGATCGAGTCTTGTCACAATATATCGCTACTTTAGAAATATACAGAGTGAGTCGTCATTATGTTAACGCTAATAGCAATGAGGTATGTATCGTTTAATAAGTGCAAGGAACATGACAATGCATATTACAGTTGTTGATAGGACAAGCACAAGAGTTAGAAGTAGAAGTAATTTATTGATTGATTTAGTTTATTTTACTTCGCTTTTCTGCATCTGCTGGATAATCGCGAAGATGAGGATGAGTAATGTTGTAATAAGATTGAAGGGTCACTAATAAAAGCCGGGATTCGAACCCGGGACCCCTGGCGTCGTAGAGCGATGTGCTAACCACTCCGCCACGGAGGTCGGCACGCCTCAACCGGTCACCATTGTTGTCCATACAATAATGTAAATGCCCGACCCTGTGGCCGAGTGGTTAGCACATCGCGCTGCGACGCCAAGGGTCCCGGTTTCGAATCCCGGTCGGGCTTGGTTGTTTGTGAATGTCAATTCATCAATTTCATCATTTCATCACTCATCCCCATCTTCGCAAATTAGCCAAGAGGCACAAAACGCGAAGTAAAATAAACTAAATCAAATCAAATCAAATCAATAATGGAAATGAATGAATGTGGCGTGTAAGAGTCTTTGTGGTGGAAATTAGTATAAAGGCACTTCAATTTTTCGAAAAAGAAAAAGTTTTTCAGTCATTCGAATGTTTATACCGCATTAGTGACGTGCATTGCGTTCAATTGTTAGGAATATCATATCACACTAATTGTCTCAGTGTGTAGGTGGCAGCACTGCATAAGAACAAAAAAAATACTGTTAGGGTGGAAATTGCTATAAAACTGGTTCCACTAAATACTACAGAGCATTCCCTGACATTCGCTACGAGACTCGGCGGCAAGCGGCCCGGCATCAGCGCTTGTCTTTCCCGGTGAACGGGTCAGTGACAGTCGGTAGAGTCGGCTATTAAAATTACAGTTTTCATATTGTGTACTAACCTTGACTACAGAAGGTGTTGAAAATGATGTCCCTCTGCTGCAACACATTCCTGGCATCACCGAAGAAAATTCGCATTTACACGTGTAAGTTCGTCTACTGTAATTCTCCCGATTTTTCGTACAATACTCTCTTTTAACTCACGGATGGTGTTCGGATTGTCTTTGTATACTTTATTTCCCCATTTTTCTTTCCACTTGGTTTAATATAAGCTACTGTCGCGGACCCGTTCACCGGGAAAGACAAGCGCTGAAGCCGGGCCGCTTGCCGCCGAGTCTCGTAACGAATGTCAGGGAATGAAATCTCTGTAGAACTTTGTTGTGCAACTTTTTCTGATTATTTTTCGTTTATTTTGTAAAAATACAAAGGTTCCTTTATAACAATTTCTATACCTAAGCAAGTGTTTTTCACTTTTCATGTGGTGTTTCCCACGAACAATGACAAAAAATAATTTGATATAATTTTTATGTAAATTGTACCGAATGTCTACTATGCAAGTATAGGAACCAATAAAAGACGTTGTTTTCCCACAACAAACTAATGCCTTTATACTAATTTCCCCAACTGTACAGAAATAGGATGAAAAGAACAGAGAGACAGTTGCATATGTGTTATACACTTGTTACCATGTTATTTACCAGCGGCGTATACTCTGGGTCACCTAGGTATTTTTTAAATTAAAACTAGAAAATTTTAACTAGAAATTCAAGAAATTACACCGACCTCTGTGGCGGAGTGGTTGTCACAGCTCCCTACGACGTCAGAGCTCCAGGGTTCGAATACGAGGCTGGGCATGGGTGCTCTTTAAAATGTCCCTTCATCAATTTCATATCATCACTCGTAGTGATTAGCCAAAAGTGGCAGAAAAGCGACGTCAAATAACAATTTAATAAATCGATTAATGAAGTAATTAAACTATTTATATGCTTACTTTTATTCATTTTTGTATTTTTAAATGCGTGATTACTTTCTTTGTAGCCTTCAAAACCAGTGAGAGTATTTCTTTCACAGAAATGAATAATTTTTAAAAGGGAAAGCTATCAGAAATAAATTATATATATACGTACACATATATTAGGTAATTTAAGTTGCTTCTCCCCCCTCTCTAGATTAATAATAATCATAATGATAAAAGATGTTTGAATGTAAAATATATAAACAAAAAACGCAATGATTCCAACTTATAGAACCTCGTGCATCGCAGGGAATATGAAGTCTGTGTCAAGCAGTAAGGAACCACAATAGAAGATTGGGAATTGAATGCGTGTTGTAGCGATTCGAGAATTTAATATTTGTTTAGCTGTTAGTGGTTTAGTATTCGTGCTAGTGCTGTGTTTAAAGTTAAAGGCAATGGATATAATATAATATTTTCGTGTGAAAATATTTGGAACGGGATCTTTTCCGGAGAAATTGCAAATAGTTAATGTAGGTAGGCCAGTAGAATCTCTTGTACTACCACATGTCTTGAACTCAAACTTCCGTGTATAAAAACAAAAATCAGGAATGCAGGAGTCTAACTGGGTACTGGGGTAACTTGAATTTTACACTTCAATTAATATTGAGGGTTTTTATTTCACTACCGAATTCCTTTCATATTCTTTGTTACAAGTTTTTTCTTATAGATTTATTATATTGTCTTGTTTTATTGTTTGAAATTCTAAACGTAGATTAACTGCAAGAGCAATCACAACAATTATTCGACAGTGGTCGCAACAATAAGGTAACATTTTTTACACATACATTCGTAAATCCTGTATGAATGTTGAGGTAAATTTGCAGGGAGACTTCAGGAGTGGGTGGATAAATCAAGTGTCTGAGATTACCCACTAGTTAAAACCAGCATACGCCACTGTTATTTACATACCATTCTGCCCTATATAGTGTGCAGAATGTGTCACACTTAAGCTCAAGAACCACTGCAGACAACAGGAAATTAGCCATTTAAATGTTAACATAATTATGACTCACCCTGTATTTCAATCAAAGCGATTAGATACAAGACAGTATAAGGACTGCGAATCGATGTCAACGTCTTTGAGCTCCACAACGCTCAACACAAGCGCTTCTCAAATATCCACGCTGAAAAACAGCGAATAAAATGTCTCCGCAACCAGAACCTACCTCGCTCTATTACTTAATCCCGCCGATAGAGGCCTCCAGTCTCCAAAACGCGTTTTCATTTGTTTGAAAATTTCCCCGTCGTGTTATTTACGACCTCTGGAAGCAAACTTCCGGAAAAGTGGCCGGGGTTAGATCGGAACCACTGCATCAAAAGCAGAACCTCAGATTTCCCTTAGTTTTTTTTTCCTCTTCCAGAAGAAAACACGCAAAGTTTTGCTTCTGTGCTGATTCCGACTCCAGAAAAGGTTCAATGGGGGTCGCGGGGAAAGGAGAGACCAAAGTGGGTTTTAGTAACGAAGTAAAAAATGCTGGCTGCTCGAAGGATGTAACATGGGAGTTTGTGTGTTGGCATCAGAGTGGGGAGGAGCAGATGGTGTTACGTACGATTGGGCTTAAAGCCGAAGTATCGAAGGTTGTCCAAAACCAACATATGGACGGACATATGGTGCTACTGTAGCAAAAAGAAAAATGGGAAAAAAGTTTTGGTACCCGTAAAAACTTCTTTTTCATTCGGCCCTGGTCGCACTGAAGTTTCCAAATGGAACGACAGCCCTTTATTCAGTGGCGCAACGAGAAAGGGGGGGGGGGGCAACCTTGGATGGAAGTCAATTAATTCCTGGGGAAAACGGGGCGGCAAACATTGACGGCCAAGGGCACCTGAAGGGGGCAAAGAGGGGCAATTGCCCCCCCCCATATTTCAAACTTATTGCAAATAAAAATGCATTTCCTAAAATATTCTTACTCGCTTCGCTCTCAATGTCTGCTTTTCTTAGGGAGAATTCACACCGAAGAGACAAGATGCACGCGACACACGGCAAGCGACACTTGTTTCCTTACTCAGTTTCCATGATGGTACCGATATAATTGCATTAATCAGTTTATTAGTCACCTAAAAGAAACATAACAAGATACATTGTTACATATATATCGCGTTGTAAAATTTGTAAAAGTTATTGAAACTCGGGAAAGGCATGTTGTGCATGAGAAAACAGATATAATATGCACTCATCTCAGCCTGTATACGCTAGACTTTCCAGTCTGAATAAAGCGAATACCTAAACACTAGAGAAATGGTTCTCAACCTTCGTAAAACCATGTCCCGGTGTTTCTTTTTTTTAAATGCCGTTAGCCCAAGAATTTTCCTTGTAAATACCTTTACAGTATTTAAGATTTTATGCATGAATTAACATGTAACTATGAAATTAATTATTGATAAATAAATTCAAGCATAATCGTAAAGAGTAATAATAGTTTGATTACGTGTGTAGGATTGTTGACAAATATAAAAATATGGATGACGAAGTGGTAACGTCGCCTCCTTGTAGTTAAGTGATCCCGGGTTCGATAACCGGTGGAGGCACATAGTGGGCCGGGTCCCACTTTAAACTGTAGGTCGAGTCCTGATAAGTATATTTGTGCATAAATTTTGACTTAAAAAACAAAAACTCACAACTCAAATATGATATTGGGATTATGATAGTTGTCAACCACGTTCAGGAGAATCTTTCGCAGCTCAATATAGTTGATACGATAGCACGGTATCGGGTCGCGACCTGTCGGTTGAGAAACAATGCACTATAGAGTGTCTCAACCTTAAAAGTCAGTATGGAAGTAAATGGAGTACTTCCCTCTCTCTCTAATACATGAGTTTTGCCAATAGTTCTGTCCTTCTCTACCACAGCTGCGTTGCGAGATGTTACAAAATTTACAAAAAGGAAAAGTCAAAAATTTCAAACGGTGAAATCATTATCCTGTAGAGTTTTTTATGCTCTATTTACTGACAGCATTATATAACCTGCCATAAATTCATGTGATCTGAATTTTTCATAATTATGCAATTTTGCAAAACGCTTAATTTTTTCTAGTAAATATTTCAAAAGCCATAAATATCAAACCGCTTGAACAACTTCGCCAGTTTCTTTTTTCTACGGGATCTATGATGTTTGTAGATATAATATTCTTCGCCAGAGTGAAATAATTTGCTTACGAGGAGAGTTATATATATATATATACATTGGATATTTTGTATAAATCATCAGACCGTAACACGAAAAAGTTGGTTAGCGAGAAACTTTTCGGTTTGTCGCGATACACGTGCAGACCAAGCGAGAAAAGTGTTGACCATTGTTTGAAGTTATATTTAGAATCCATTGTTACTCCACAACACCGTTATTTATTCCGCAATCGTAGTTTGTTTATGCGGGCTGTCTCGCGTATCAAATTCATTGCGCGCCACCAAGGTTACAATTCAGTTGCAGGCAAGTGCCCCCGGTTCGTAGGAAGTGCAGTGTGCTTTATTTTCCGTAATAAATATATCTTAATGTTTGTTTTTGTATTTATTTAATTCTGTTCATGTAAAGGATACAACATTCAACGAAAGAAGTAACAATAGTTGCGTCGAGTATTACACATTTAATGCAAATGTAAAATGGTAAATAGTTACGTCGAAATATAAACATTTACATGCAAATCTTGAGGTAACTATAGTTTTTTTTTTTTTTTTTGAAAATGCATCAAATACATAGATTTTGATGATTTCCTATACAATATTAAGGAAGTAAATTTGTCGCAATCATTAGCGATTAACAGCGACTCGATGCGACTCCGTTTGTTGATCTGGCAACACCGCGCTCCATTTAACCCATACTGACTTTTAAGGTTGAGACGCTCTATAGAGTACTTTACCAAGTTGACTGATCTATTTTGGACTAAAGTGCCTCCACTTGCTGGCTTTTTTCAAATAAAAGCAGTCACGTCGTAAATGGAGTAGACACGGCCTCTTTATACGATGTTGGAGGCAAATTACAGCCGATAACTGCAACAAAAAAACTTGATAAAGCAAAAAGAATTTTGTGTTTAAGTCTTAAAACATTGTACATATCGGTACTAGCATTCAATGCGCATACGCGAACAACAAACTGAAGCGACACGATGCACGTTATTGAGAAAACGGCACAGTCCGAGAAACACGTAAGCGACATGCGACACCACGTGCAGCTTGCCGTGTCTTCGGTTCGAAAGGTTGCATTGATTACTGAGGGTTCGCTTCCAAGCGACACGTGTCGCGTCTCTCTTCGGTGTGAATTCTCCCTTAGTCTCATGAAGTTCAGAGCCGTAGCAATGGGAAGGCGGGAGTCGGCCCTGGACGCCGAAGAGAGAATGCCATGTCGCCCCGTGAAATTATTCGCGCCCTATTAAATCAATACTGTTTTCAATTTACAAAAACTTGGAGCTATAAAATTTTCTTCCTCGCTTCGCTCGCAATATGACTGTTTTCTCTAATGCATTGTTGTTGTTGAATCGTTGTTGTAAGTCCACTTTATGCACAGAAAAGCTAATCGGGACTGGACCTACAGTTTAAAGAAGAATCCTGTGAATTGTATTGTAAATTACCAGAAAGAAGTTAGACTTCTCTTAACTAATTTTGTCTTAAAATGCATGAACAGTTCCTTAGAGGAAAAGAAGCGGACACATTTAAGAGACAATTTACGTTATTTTTGTTGTTGGAATATTATGAGGTGGATGAATTGATTATGTAATGTATTCTAATAATATAAGAAACTTTGAATAACTAAACAATTTACTGTTAACATCTTGCATATGTATTTTCTTATTTTACGTCGCTTCATGTTGTAGTATATGTGTAAAACACAGGCTGTACATGGAAGTTATACATGTCATATGAATATGAATTACATTCGGAATGCATTTGTCATGCATTTTCTGTCTTTCAAAAATACAGTTTGTGTGCTTGTTCTCCATTATTGGCTAATGTGAAATGGAACGTGTTGAAAAAATATTTCAAATCATGTGTTCCAA
Source organism: Lepisma saccharinum (assembly GCF_977018435.1). NCBI lineage: Eukaryota > Metazoa > Arthropoda > Insecta > Zygentoma > Lepismatidae > Lepisma > Lepisma saccharinum. Next base: position 17,748,783 of record NC_139249.1, on the reverse strand, counting down.
CACAAATGCTTTACCACCGACTTCTACCCCCTTGTTTGCGTGATTTACGAGGATAATAATAATAATAATAATGTCATTCATAATAATAATAACATATTATTCTCACATTTATCAGTCGGACCCTGTGGCCGAGTGGTTAGCACATCGCGCTGCGACGCCAAGGGTCCCGCGTTCGAATCCCGCTCGGGCTTAGTTGTTTGTGAATGTCCATTCATCAATTTCATCATTTCATCACTCATCCCCATCTTCGCAAATTAGCCAAGAGGCACAAAACGCGAAGTAAAATAAACTAAATCAAAAATTCGTGGCTGCGCCTCTGATGTTACTGTGTGTTCTTACCTGTTGCCTCGTAAGAAATCTAAAATCTGCCGACGTGGCGGAGTGGTTAAAGTTGAAGTCCTGATTCGAACGCCACTTTACTTCAAAGAAAGTTCGGAAAAATCAGTTCCCTCTGTTAAGGGAGTAAATAGTCATTCGTCACGTCCGCGTGGAGCCCAGTATATTATTTTTTCAAACATTTCCCACCAATAGCGTCCGTTTAAGAAACTCCCAATACTTGTTGTTAAGTCCACGTGGAGTAAATGCGATGTTGCCAGTTCAGTTTCTTCACAGATTTCTTAACGTGAGGTTGTCGTTGCGTTATCTTTGCTAGGTTGTTTTATTGTGCTGTGATAATTTTTTTATGCAATGTGGACACCTTGGGAGTACAGCGTCGCAGTGAAAGAATGGATGTCTAAACACTACAGGTAGAAGTAACAACAGCGCTTCTCAGAAAAACAAGTGCTAGTCGAAACCAGATACGCGTCCGTTTGGCTTCCTCTTGAGCTGTGTCAAAGATACCGAACTGGCGTTCGAATCAGGACTTCAACTATACCACAGCTGACTGGTTCAAATCCAGGTTTCGACATAAGTGTTCTTTGTGTGTTCCTTCATCTTATCACTCATCCTCATTTTTGCGATTAGAAAAAAGTGGCAGAAAAGCAAAGTAAAATATACTAAATCGATCAATCAGTCAATCCAAACCAAAGGAATCCCCTTTATTTCGTTCACACCAAAATGCTTGTCCTGTCGGTATTAGGATTCGCATGTTGTTAGTGTTGCTAATTTTACTGTTTTCTTTTTACGCGGCTCTAGACTAGGGATGGCCAAACGGATCCGGATCCGAAAAATCCGGATCCATTCGGATCCGGATCCGGATCCAAAAGTTACGGATCTGGATCCGGATCCGAAAATTCCGGATCCGGGTTTGAAAGTTTCGGATCCGGATCCGGATCCGAGAGTTCCGGATCCGAAAGTTCCGGATCTGGATCCGGATCCGGGTCTGAAAGTTTCGGATCCGGATCCGAATTCGAAAATTTCGGATTTTTTGGATCCGGATCCGAGAGTTTCGTATCTCAATCCCATTATAATATTACCACACCTTAAACGGTATTATGATCTTCGATCACACAGAAATGTTTCATTAGTTAGTCCTACAAATTTTTTTTTCAAGTGTTGTTCCTAAAATACTTTGCTACGCTGACACACACGTGCACAAAAATAATCTTACTTGTTTAACGTAAAATGTCAGAGTTGATTTTGTAAATGCCATTGAAACGAATATGTATTCATTCGAATGTATTGGAAATGGAAACACGCATAAATGTGAGACATTCCATTCCAGAATGAAACCTTTAACACATATAACAAAATAGAAATGTTATAAAAAAATTATACAATTGTTCTACACTTACAGTTTTACAAATTAAAATAAAACATTATAATATATGCAGTGTTATATAATTACAAAGTGTAAGACTAACAAGGGAGGTTATCTAAGTGTCCCTTCCGATTTCCATGAAACTTGGCAGGCGCATAGTGGGGCCCAAAGGAAGAAATACGTGTTTTTTTTTGTTTCAGCTAAAAAAACTGTTTTAGGGGGCAACCCCCCCCTCAAATGTCAATATGAGGACAAATTTAAGTGTGCATCTGACCTATGTGTCCCCTCCGATTTCCATGATACTTGGCAGGTGTGTGTATAAACGGGCCCAAATGAAGAAATACGTGTTGTTGTTTTTTTCGGCTAAAAAACTGTTTTAGGGGGCAACCCCCCCCTCAAATGTCAATATGAGGACAAATTTAAGTGTGCATTTGACCTATGTGTCCCCCTCCGATTTCCATGAAACTTGGCAGGTGTATCGTGGGGCCCATGGAAGAAATACGTGTTTTTTTTTTGTTTCAGCTAAAAAACGGGTTTACAGTGCAAAACTCATTCAATTGTCAAGATGACAAATTGAAGTGCGGATCTGACCCCTGTGTCCCCCTCCGATTTCCATGATACTTGGCAGGTGTATGTATAAACGGGCCCAAATGAAGAAATACGTGTTTTTTTTTTGTTTCGGCTAAAAAACTGTTTTAGGGGGCAACCTCCCCTCAAATGTCACGATTAGGACAAAATGAAGTGGGGATCTGACCCCTGTGTCCCTTCGATTTCCATGAAACTTGGCAGGTCTTAAGTGGGGCCCAATGGAAGAAATACATTTTTTTTTGTTTCAGCTAAAAAACGGTTTTAGGGGGCAAAACCCCCTCAAATGTCAATATGAGGACAAATTTAAGTGTGCATTTGACCTATGTGTCCCCTCCGATTTCCATGAAACTTGGCAGGTGTGTGTATAAACGGGCCCAAATGAAGAAATACGTGTTTTTTTTTCGGCTAAAAAACTGTTTTAGGGGGCAACCCCCCCTCAAATGTCAATATGAGGACAAATTTAAGTGTGCATTTGACCTATGTGTCTCCCTCCGATTTCCATGAAACTTGGCAGGTGTATAGTGGGGCCCATGGAAGAAATACGTTTTTTTTTTTGTTTCAGCTAAAAAACGGGTTTACAGGGCAAAACTCACTAAGTTGTCAAGATGAGGACAAATTGAAGTGCGAATCTGACCCCTGTGTCCCCCTCCGATTTCCATGAAACTTGGCAGGTGTGTGTATAAACGGACCCAAATGAAGAAATACGTGTTTTTTTTTTGGTTTGGGCTAAAAATCTGTTCTAGGGGGCAACCTCCCCTGAAATGTCAAGATGAGGACAAATTGAAGTGGGGATCTGACCCCTGTGTTCCCTTCCGATTTCCATGAAACGTGTTAGGTGTATAGAGGGGCCCAAAGGAAGAAATACGTGTTTTTTTTTGTTTGGGCTAAAAATCTGTTCTAGGGGGCAACCTCCCCCTGTCAAGATGAGGACAAATTGACGTGTGGATCATCTGACCCCTGTGTCCCCCCCCCCCCGATTTCCATGGAATTTGACAGGTGTATAGAGAGGCCCTATGCCCCCTGTTTCTTCCTATGCCATATTTACGTGGTTTCGGGGTCAGATCCCCACTTCAATTTCTCCTCATCTTGACATTTGAAGGGGGGGGCTCTATACACCTGCCAAGTTTCATGGAAATCGGAGGGGGAGACTTAGACCTCCCTTGTAAGTGTAATAATTAATTACAAATCGCGCACGCGCGTACACACACTATATATATGTGTGTATGTATGTATATTATATATATATGTATATTAGCAGGTAACAATATGTTATAAGCACATTCTTACTTTCCAAAGAAGCGCATGTGGGATGGCAAAACGGATCCGGATCCGAAAATTCTAGATCCGGATCCGAAACTTCTGGATCCGGATCCGAAAGTTCTGGATCCGGATCCGAAAGTTCTGGATCCGGATCCGAAAGTTCTGGATCCGGATCTGAAAATTCCGGATCCGCGGATCCGGATCCGAAAAATTTTAGGATCCGGATCCTTATGATCCGGAACCAACCGGATCCGGATTTCGGATCCGCCAGGATCCGGATCTGGCCATCCCTACTCTAGACAGTTTGAACAGCATTCTTCAACACACAGTCACCTTTCAGTGTCAAGTGTGTTTGCTTCACCATCAAAGGAAAACCCCTACACAACGAAAGTAGAGACGTAATATTTATTGTTCAGGTTTTTGGCAACGACGCAAGGGAGAGAAGTTACACTTACGGCCACTCGCTCATAAGCGAGAGGAGAAAACAAATGACTGTCTACTTTAGTTCGCGAGTTTTCCGGGGTTCTTCTAATCTTGGCTTCGCTATGGTACATTGGGATTCGTAAGTATTATCAAACAAATTGTCCATCACCATGTTCATTCTCTTTGTTTCATGCAAAGAGAGCTTCAAGAATTGCAACAAAACACGACACAAGCTGTTAAAAACCTCTGCACGACCATACGTAAAGATCTGGTGCTTAAAACACATAGGATCCAGGATTAATCATCAAGGGCTGCTGACGGGGTGCGGAATGAAATAATGGAAAATGAAACCAGCATGCAACCTTTAGCCACTACATCAAATACCAATAAACTTTTAGTAGGCATCTATGATAATATGCCAATGAAACTGAAAATTTTATTCTATTTGATTTTTTCTATTTGGCTAATCGTAACGAGGTTTTGCATTACGGATGTAAGTGGCGCAATTGTTGCGGAGGTTGAGTGCGTACTAGCATCACACAGCAGCCATGACTTCGGTATACGTATATCGCGCGAGAAATAATGTCAAAGTCGTTTCCAGTGTATGAAACTATGGCGAAAAATTAAAAATATTACTTTAAAAACACAATGAAGATATACTTTCGGGTAGCTATATTTGACAGTAAAGAGTAATAAAATTAAAACGCGAATTGTACACCGAAATTAAGAAAAATAAAACTTTTTTAAAAAAAAATAATAACCCAGAAAAATCGAGGTCCCTGGCTGTAGACAATATCCAAAACCACAAACAGATCACTTCAATAAATAATTCTTAACAACAATGTTGACGAAAGAAAGACAACGGCCGCTAATCTTTATAGAGACTGCCGCCAGTATATAAAAGTAAATGCGGCCATTCAGATTATGGGATCAATGCTTGCCTGTTATACAATAACAGGGGTCTCACATCAAGCGCAAGCAACCCTCCGCACCCTACTGGTGCAGCCCCTGATCCCACTGTACTTGCATCACTAGCTATAGTCTTCTTATAATCAAGTTTTAGGCTGTCACGCACATACGCCTTTGTTACCGAATAATAATAAAAAAAGCATTTTGTAACGCTTTTGTACTATGCGCCACACAAGCTCGCTTCTAGATCTGGCAACACAGGAGCATCTTCCTCTTCTTGTCCTCAAGACATGAAAATTCCTCCGCACCGAAGGTTTACGCATTCGACACTAGCGCCACAACTTCAAGGCCAGAGCTACGAAGTATTAATTGATATGTGTTTTTTCTTGGTGCCTCAGCCGAGCAGGGAAAAATAATCATCTCGGTCAACAATGTCGTTGGAACTTTCGATATAATAGAATTCCTGGCACCGTCACACATGTGATTTTGTGGAAAGATCTTGGAAGCCACACTAAACCGATTTCTGTCGCCTGTGGTGATTCATTCGTTCAAAAACATAATGGAGTGTACGGTGTAGGCCAGGGTGTTGTAGAATATATTATTATTATTATTATTTTATGTTGTTGCTGTTTTGGCGTTAATTTTTCTCTCTAACAGAGAGTTTGGTTTTAAGATATGGTAGCATTAAAGACAAAATTATTAAAGATACATTTTAAATGCCACAGACATTAAGCAATAAAAACTGTTTTGCAAAGATATCACTGATTTTACGTGTTAGAATAAATTGTGCAACATGTATTTACAATTCAAATGAACTACGTGCAAAAAGACAACAAAAGAAAGAGTGCATACGGATGATGAATTTGGTAACTGGTGTTGAAGGATGTGAAAATTAAATTCAATTGCAGTAAAGGTAAATGAAGTTATTTCCTCAGCAAACTAACGAATACAATCTTAGGTTTTCGTAACAATGAAACATTGGGTTTCATTGTGATAATTGTGTTTACTTAGTTTTGTGGCCGTAACGTTCTAATCAACTTTGAAAGTTGCTTACGTCTCGGAGGCTTCTTATGTGAAGTCTTAGATTACAAACTACTCAGATGACTCACTCTTTCAAATAAATGAAGGGTTATTATTGTCAACGTTCTCCTGCATGAAATTAATTTCGAACAGAACGAAGGAAACAGATCTCTTGAGAACAAAATGTATATTAAATTACAACTTGAATTAGACATTGAAGATCTTGGATCAAATTTCTAATTTTAACGTTCAGGCGCCAGAACAGTTACTATGAGCACGCTCCTCAAAATGTAGAAAATTCTGCTAATCTTACCTCCAGTTATCTGGAGTAACTAATTATCCGTTTGAAAGCATTATAAAAAATGCATCAAGATAGTTAAGTCTAAGAAATTATCACACGCAGAACTACGGCCAGTCTCTGCATTATATTTGTATAAGAACATTCAATATAATTAGTTATGTGAACACGTGAAATGTCGCTAGCTTCGTAAACACTAACGATATTTTTGTTTTGTGAATACTTACGACGTTCTCTTTCGTGAACACTTAACACGTTCTAGTGTCGTGGACACTTCCTGCGTTCTGTTTTCGTGAAAACTTGCTAAGTTTCGTGAACGGGTACGACGTTCTAGTTTCGTGAACGCGTACGACGTTCTAGTTTTGTGAACACATACAACGTTCTAGTTAAGTGAACACTTACTATTATTCTCTACGATATAGTTTCTTGATGATAGAAGAATTATAAGGTATCATTTTGCGAAAAATTGCTACTTGATTATAATTTTGTGTACAAGTAGGAATTAAAATTTTTCATCTTTACGTACTTTTACCACACCAGTGGCTATTCCAATAAGTCCCTAAGAGCGGCAAATTTTCTCCTAGTTGACTCAGCGAAGAAAATATACAGAAACATATCTGACTTATTTTGCGTTGGTTTTATGCACTTTTGGCTAATTGCGACGATGAGGATGAAAGGTGATGAGATGAAGGAATAATCCCAACGCATATGGACGACGCATCACAGAGGATTATAAGGGTTGTGTATCCAGGCACCAGGACCTCGTTACACTACAAAAAATGAGTAGAAACATATCTTTTCTTCCAGTTCGATACTCTTAACTGTCTACAGTTTTCGGCAAAAATCCATCAGAATGAACAACAAGCAGTTTCAACGAGCAACAGTAACCATGAAAAGTTACCACATGAGCCAAGTGTCGCCATCCCCACAATGCCTTTAACAGCCAGTATTTTAAAATTAGAATTGACTTCGCATTAAAATGATATAAATCCCTAAGTTAATCTCAGCAGAAATAATTGAAAAATCGTTAAAATCGTCAATTAACCGAACCTGATATTTCATCTGCCTTAAATTAGGGGAATATTACTAATATCGTAACAAAAAAGGCTGTTTTACTGAGTGATAATGACACCTGCACCAATTATATTTATTAAGATAATTACTCGTTTCACTAAGCTCCTCCCACATTCTCTTTTTGGTCAACTGTTTGCATGGCATCATGAACAAACAATACATTATACTACGTTACAGCTTCTAGATTTGACTAACGTTATAACATTAAGCACTCACAAATATTTTATTGAAGATATATTTGGTTTACGTGTGTGCGGATGTTGCCTAACTTAACATCTGTAACCCTCCAGGCGTCAATTAAAATACCGGGTGGCACATATTGTATCTATCAATATCAGTTGGCAACCCTGTCGGAACGCAGGTGCGCATGCGCTGCCCGCTGCATGTCCTGAATGGACGCCTCCACTGCCACGATTCGTGTCTGAATCGGCCAATGTTCCATGGAGATTTATGCGCATGCGCAACTGCGTTCCGACAGGGTTGCCAAATGATATTGGTAGATACAATATGCTCCACCCTGTATTTTCATTTTTCACCTCAGAGAAAACAACTTGTTGATGGAGCAAAAACTTTCTTTTCAGCAAATCTCGACGCAGCATTATTATTGGTCTAAAGAAAGAACGAGATCAGTGTAAACAAAAGCACGTGACTTTCGAGCTTCCTCATTGGTTAATTCTCAACGCAGTTTCGCTGACAGTTCCCGCGGAACAGCTGCCATCGAAATGAACGAATAGATTCTCTCCTCACAGGTCACGTGGCGTTGTTTACATCGCCTTCAAACTTGCTGTGGACTGCGAATAGTTAGGTAGGAACAATACAAGTATTTCCCACAGATGACAAAGTCAAGCCACAAGTAAAATTACATGTAGTCCAGTGGCGGGCTTGCGTCATGTACTTTGTCTATTTAGAGAAAAACTTATTATTTGAAAATTGGTGCAAATCAATTTAGAAAACTTCTCCGGCAGTCGACATACCACTTTTCAATATATAAAATTCCAAGTGATATATTCACTGTGAGAAATGACCTCCTCGCTTTGCAGTAGCGGCTCGTGCCTAAAATAACAGGTGAAGAAGTACATTTATAGGCACTGAAAAACAAATAGTAAGTGTCAGTAGTAAGTGTCAGTGCCGCCCCCCTCCCCAATTTAAAATGTCTTTTTTGTCTTCATCCGTCTATTTGGAAATGGTGTCTGCAACAAATTACACACTGAGTCATTTACTGGGTTCATTGTACAAACCACAGCTCAACACATGAACACAACACACGATAGGAAACGCGAAACACACACGCGAAACAAGATCTCGTGAGAACGCAAAAATTTTGCCACAACCACTGGATGCAATGTTTTCTGTCGACGAGAGAACTGCTGCACCTAGATGGCGACACCCGTTCAATTCCAACGCTAGGTGACTTCACCGTTGCCATGACAACCGGCTAAACTCTTCCGCAACCTGGCGGCGTCTGCTCTTGGTTTGTTTATGCTACGACGAACTCTTACGTGCGTAGCGCCGTATTATTTGAGTATTATCGTGTGCGTTCTGCTGGGAAATAGTTTAATTTAACAACCAAATGAAAAATGTCAATATTAATTTGAAAATTAGGTGAAAACATCTGCACTTGTTGCACTTGGCCAGCCGCCACTGCTTGAGGAAAAAAGGTGAATGCTAGAACCCACTCTATTTTGGACAAGATAAAGGCACATTGTAATTATTATTATTACTACTAGTAGTAGTGGTCTGACTATCACGCGTGACACCCGGATTCGATTCCCGGTGATATTCATGTGGGAAATTCTCCCAGCTATGTCCCTGCTGAAGTGGCTCTAGGGTTCACTCAGCCTGTAATAAGTGGCTACCTGGGACCAGCTCTGGGGGAATGAAAGAGGCTGGAACGTGGTGCCGATCACATCAGCCTCCAAAAAATGGCCGAGATCGTGAAAGTGTGCCTTCGGGGCATGTTGCAAATCGCACCTACATACGCAGTGTACACACACGCACGCGGGGTCTGAAAAGTACTGGGCCCGACCGCCTTTCCAAAAGACCCCTAAAATGCATGTAACCGTCACTGTGGCTGTAAAAAGTGAATATGATAGCGTAGTATGCCAATTTGTAAGATCATAGCCAGAAAACGGATGTATATGTATCAAATGTAGAATATATATGGGAAAATGTTTGAAAATAAGGAAATTATGTGTAAAATATAACTAAAATGTACTAGATGCCGATGCATGTAAAAATATGGAAAATAAAAAATAGCATTTTTTTCGAGTTTACATGCCACGAATTACAAAGATAAAACAAAATAACATTGATTTTAGCATCATATGAACGGACCGTCCATGAGAAGAATGTAGAAAGATATTTTGTTTCTGCAGGATAATGCTCCCACACACACGCCTGAGAAGGCATTGTCGGTTTTGAGGGATTTGGGGTTTCAGTGCAAAGAACATCCACCCTACTCACCAGATCTTGTTCCGTCTGACGTACTTATTGCCTAGTGTTGAAAGATACTGAAAGGATAAGGATCTTGCAAAGATTCAGAAATGATAGCAGCAACGGAGAAGAATTAGAGGGGAATGTCCACGATTCTAGAATTTGTCAGCAGCCCCTCGTGTATATAATTAAAGAATAATGAGCAAGTCTGAAGAAGCAGGAGGATGCGTTTTATACAATATGAATCGTGGAGGGTTTCAGAATTTGCGATTGGACAAAAGGACCTGAGAGAGGCGAGTTAATGACTCGGGCGTGCCCCCTTCCCCTCAAAGCGGCGAGGGCGCCCACATGGCTTCCGCTGATTGGAACGGAATGGAGGTCGGTTGCTAAGAAAACAAGAGGAAACTTGCGGTGTCTGGCATTTTCGATTCTCCACGGTGAAGTGCCCAGCGAAGGGTTGGCACCACAAGCACAGTCTACTCGAAAGTTAAAATTACCTAAATTGAAAATTTCTGTTAAAAAAACCAAAAATACAAATATCTTTCGTCACAACAGACGGTCTTCCTTGTCCACCTTCATCATGCACATCAGTTGTCCCTCTCGAAATTCCTTCACACAACCTTAACTCATGAGCTCTCCATACACGATGCCTAATCTGCCATATGGACTTCCGCCTGCAAAAAGTGAATTACATAACAAACCTCACATTTGGTGCGAGTTTTTATTGTACCAGTCAGTTCAGTGTGTGAATTAACCTTTTTTTTGGGGGGGGGTAGTTTTTTTTTTAGCTATGTAAATTTGTATATGTTAAAAAAGTAAAGTAAAGTGTTCCCCTGTGCTTAGCACCACGCCATGAAGGCGTATAGGGGGTGCGGGGGTAACGCCCCACACTTTCTTGATCCGGTCGTGAGTGGGGGTGATGTGATCAGCACCACGCACCTGGCCGCCTTTACCCACCAAGGTTTCCCCCAGGTACCCATGTTATTCGACGCTGGGTGGGCGCCGGGGCCGCTTCCAACGTTAGTATATGTTACCAGTTAGTAAACTGTACTATTGCCTTCGGTACTAATTACCTAGGACATTAAATCTTATGATGGCCCGGATTTTGAAGACCTAAAAGTAATTGAAAAATGACCTTTAAAATTACAACAAAAATCCTCTAAAATGCCCAAAATTCGTACAAAACTCAATCTAGTTATTGAAAATAGTATATTTATTCATATTGTACACTTACTTTATGGACACAATCAATAACATTATTGTTAATTTTCAAAATAAACTTTTTTTGTTCATTCCGAAACGAACAATTTAACAATTGCTTCTTCACCTTGGTGTGTTGTACGGACTGTGAATAAGAAACTCGACAATGTTGCATTTCGCGATTTTCAGACAGGCTTTGTTGCGCTGGTAGTTAAACAACAGAGTAAGTACCGCAAGATAACATTCAGACAAAACAGAAATTGTTGAACTTCTTATGTTTCAGCATGCAATGGCAGAAAAGTTTTAAAAAATGACCTCAAAATAAAAAATGGTAAAAAAATTACCAAAAATTATCTTCAACCTGAGGAGGGTGTTCAGAATTTATGTACTACTTAGCAATGTCTACGTTGCACCAGTTAAAAGATGAAATGTCATCAATATCCTGGCTCTGATTGATAACATTTACATGTCATTTATGAACAGTATTTTTACATTGTAAGAAAACCCACACACAGAAAGAGCTATTGAACTAGTAACATCGAGAAAACTTGACCAAATATGTATCTATTGCACGTTCAACTCAATGACAGTGTACGGCGGCGAGAAATGTGATATTCTGGACATCCAACATCAAAAATTCCTTAGTGCGGGTGCAACAAGTGGAAAAATGTGGCGAGGGGAACTTTCCCCCTTTGCTCCTCTTAATCGCCGCCACAATTCTTTTTTCATTCTGCATAAAGTATCCCCAGGGTTATGAAAGGCTATTTTGACAAAAGTAGTTATTCTGTTTCTGAAGTAATATTCGTTAATCATGCGGGTGAAGTAACACACGTAGGGTTAGAGGAACACATGCACTGAGGTAGCAAATAGTTTACATTTTGTAGAATGTGATTTTGAACACAAGGAATTCATCGAAATTGATCACTATACCCGGTAATTCATCTCATTTTCACAGATGACTTGGGTTGTATGGCGCGACCTTTTCGGAAGAGCTCAAATGTCAGCCTCTATCCTGCCCAGTATACCCTGGAAACTTTAATCTTGCAGGCGAACGAATCTCTGGCGCCTGGAACCACAGTCAAAATAATAATTTGTGGTGGGTCGTATTTTCAGTGTCTGCGTGTATTTGTTTTCGCCATTCGTTAATTTCACCTAATCACCATTGAACCTCATCGTCGCCATTAGCCAAATTAGCAGAAAAGTGACTTCACATAGAACAAATCAGTCGAATCAGCAACAATTTACTCTTCCAAAAGTGGAGTTTCATTAGTTCATACCACTTCGAAAGTTGAGGTGGTAGTTTCAATTGCACAGGGTTTCATTGTTGGATCAAGGCAGCTGACTCCGTGAACAATAACGTTGTTTTCCGAAAGTCTCAAATATTTGTCTCTGGCAATATACCCTCTTAAATGAACGCATCTTTTATGGTGATAATATAACATGTTCCCTGTGAGTTCTTCTGTATATTTCTTTCTCCAATGGCATAACGTTGTCGCCTTATAATGAAGAGGTTCTGGTTTCTACTGTCCCCACCCCTGGTGGAAGCACAATCCACACTGGTTCGGACTCCAATTTAAACTGTAGGTTTAGTCCCGATTAGCCTATCTGAGCATAAAAGTGGATTTAAAAACAAATAAACAAAATTTTCTTATGGATACTTCGTGACATACCTTTTCTTCTTTACTTCATCTGCATCTATAGATTCTGTTGACCTTTTCGGCTGAACCTCTGATCCTTCGAAAGTTTAAACCATTCTCATCGTGACTGATTAGTTCTCTGACGCCCTCAAAACAAAGCTTTCCTACCAACCCCTTTCTTCTTTTAATTCTACGCAATATAATCACAAGGAAAATCGCAACATTACGTAACTGATAGGCTATTATCAATTCAATAATTCTGTAGCTTCTTCCAAACTCACGCTAACTGTTATATCAAAATTTATACACCTCGGTATTGTAGTGATTATTGTGATTGCTTCTTATTAGTATTTATTAGTAAAACGAATACAAAGTTGTTGTTTGTATACCACGTAGATATTTGAAGATGACATGTATGTAAAAATTGTAATGAAATATAGAAAGATACACGTCTGGAATTTCTATGTAGACCTAATTAAAAAGTCGAAATAATTTATTGTGTTGCTGCAGGAAGCAACGCTAAGATGTGGTTTTTATTTGTTTATTTAGAGATTATTTTAATCATGTGCAGGCCGGGATTTATATATGTGAAGGCCCGGAGCTTACAACACGAAGATCCCACCCCAATCCCCTCCACAGTTTCAGTTATAACTTTTCGCTAAGCTACATGAGGTGGTTAGTTATACGTATTTCTACATTTTTCATCACATCCGAAGTACCTCCATTTTTTCTTTATGCAGTACTTTTCCAAACAGATTTCCCCAGAGAAGGCCCAGAGCTGCAGCCCTCAAAGTCACCTAAATCCTGATCTCATCTTGACCATACCTACATAATTTTACACCTCCTAAGCCTACTAGCTGCTTCAAATCATAGAAGTATTCAATTGATGACAGTTTATTTTGTTTCAAGTTCTCTAGTAATTCTTTTTGCTCTCTAATGACAAAGTTAAGACAGCTTTTTATGTGATAATGATAATGTGAACATTTCTAGTATAGATAATATTCATTAGTAAAATATACATGTAATGAACACCAGGATACACTGATTTATTGCAACATTCACATATCCTCAAGTATATGTACTTAGTGAATTTGATTGGGTCGCCCTGTCGCCGTTCCTGCAGTAACGCCACGCCGTTGCTCTGTCCATTGTCAAATAAACTACTACTTGAAATCCTACCGCTATGGTAAGAGCCGATTTCGTCAGCCTTAGCCCCGCTTTAGACTAATTAGCATTTACGCCATGATCAAAAAGTTACCGTGTAAAGTGAGAAATGTTATGGCATTTCAGATGCCTTCTCAAGGATAGGCTCGGTCCGAATCATTTTTCGTAGCGTAACCAATCAGAAGCGTCCTCTAGGTCACGAGTGCAGCCGTAATGGCGGACGCGTGAGATGTAAACAATGTATCACTTCAGATTTTTAAGAGCCGATAACTATTGAACCGAGAGGAATATCGTTTTCTACAAAACGGTATTAGGTACAAAGCAATGGCGCTGCTTAAATACATACTTTACAACGTTTACTGTACACGTCTGGAAGAGTAATTTAGTTGTTTCAATTGTAAACACCGTGCACTCAGCATAGATGGTGTAACTCAACGTGCCTTTCATGCTGTATATGTTATACATTATCGCAAAAGCTAGCCGAAATGTTCCATGAAATGCTTCCGTGTAAAGTTATATCACGTAAGATCGTGGCATTCGTACCAAGTACGAGGTGGGAAAAAAAGGAAATTTCACTAAAACATCGCTAAACGCTAAAACATCGACAAAAAATTGTCAAAATATGTCAAAAACTGATATTCAATTGATAAAAAAAGAGGCTAAAAAAACACTCGTACCAAGTACGGAGTAGAACCGGCCCAATTACACTACTCAGGTATGTTATTTTATATAGAATTTCTCGGGGGAACAGATCGTCACGAGCATCGTGTGGCCCACGGCGAAGGCTTATTTGGAGTTCGTGGAAAGGCACGCAACGCAATTCGATCTGGAGAGGAAGCTCGATCTGTCAACCCCCACAGCTGGCTAGTTTCAAGAGCGATTGCATCAACGCTCTGGCTTGGCGTCACGTTTTTTCGAGAAGGTTTTCGGAAAGGATCCGGCCAGGTACCTGCGAACGATTTTTCCGAACACCGTCTGCAACGGCCACGTTCTCAACGAATTCACGTGGACGACCCAGCATCGTTTCCACACGCATTACTTTCTCGGCTGGGGTCTTATATATCGATTCTGCTGCATCATCCCGACGTTCTTCATCATACACTGCAACATCAATTACCTGGTGTTGCATTATACGGTTCTGGAAAACAAGTTGAACGTCCTGAAAGATTTGTACCAGGACGTGACCGAAACTGACGCGTTCAAAACTCAATTTCTGCGCCTCCTGAGGACAGAAAAAATAATATCGACCCAGTACAAAACCTTCGAACGTACGATCCTGCCTGATAATTTTCGTTTCCACCAGATCGTTGAGGGTTGTGGCAGCGAGCAGCAGCAGCACCACCAAGTGTGGTCTTGGGCCACGTACATCGATTCTCTCAACCTAGACGCGAGCAAAGAACGCTACTTCCCCAAAAAGGATTCCGCGTTCGTTCGGGAGCGCATCGAGCGCGTGAACTGGGTGAAGATCCCATCGCCGTGGGTCGACGTCGTGCGAACGCTCTTTTCTTATTTTCATATGAAAGATGATCGCAGTTTCGGAGCCAGGCGATTCGAAGCAAACAGCAACAATACCGTTAAAGCGGTCGTTTCCCCGAAGTTAGGATTTAGCTTGATCCTCGACCAGATAGACCTCCAGGAGAACGAAGCGTGCTGCTTGCTCCATTTCGTCCCGGGCAACAACATTCGCATAGAATTCTCCTGCTGCGACGTACCTGACTCATGCTGCGAATTTTGCCATACGATGTGTTTCTTGCAGACGCTGAGCAACACAACCCCGACGACGCTCATTTCTTCAGATTTGAAAGTTATACTCTTAGGCACAGAATCTTCCTCGCTGCAACCCACCACGAACAATTATAGAGTATGCCAAAAATGCCGCGCCTGGTTTAGATCGTCGTCCGGTGTTGGGCACCACGCGCGCACCCCCCACTCTCTCTGTGGCGGGATATTATTTTTTTATTCTTTTTTTTTGAGGGTCTTAACAAAAATAATTTTGATTATCGCACACACACACACACACACACACACCGCAGAAGATCACACATGAGAGTTTAAAAAAAAAAAAAAAAACATCGTAGCAGATTACGCTGAGAGCACACAAGGTCGTAGTAGATTACACTGAGGGACCTTTTACATTAAGAGGAGACAGCAGACTCTTATAGGAAAATGTCGTAAGTCATTTCAAAAGTGTAGGTCAAAGGACGAGGTAGCATAAGAGCAGGAGGAGCTTAAAAAAAAAGTGATGCCAGAGCTTTTTTTTTCTGTTCATTTTTTCTATCATTGTAGGTTAGTTTAGTCCGTAAAACGTCGTAAAATAAAAAAGTAGGTCAAAGGATGGGTCCAGAACGTTGGGTTCCACCTACTACTCATCAGGCACGGAACGTGGAGAGAAAGTGAGTTTTTGAGGTTTTGATGAAATTTTCGTAGGTTTTGCAACACTGTGGCTCACTTCAGTGAATTGAAGTGAGTTTTTGATGTTTTGGTGCTGTTTTCTACGCTGCGAAACATCGTCAGCGCAATAAATGAGGCGCGGAACGTGGAGAGAAAGTGAGTTTTTGAGGTTTTTTTTATCCTCAATTGAGGGCCTTGAACCCGTCCACCTGCACTACTAGCACGTAGAAGCTCTCGTGTAGTTTAGCACAAAGAAAGGATAGGTTAAGTTATATCACGTAAGATCGTGGCGTTCGTACCAAGTGTGAGTGGGAAAAAAAGGGAAAAAATGGGAAATTTTGCTAAAACATCGCTAAGCGCTAAAACGTCGACAAAAAATTGTCAAAATATGTCAAAAACTGATTTTCAATTGATAAAAAAGAGGCTAAAAAAGCACTCGTACCAAGTGTTATTTTGAACCGCTCAATATGCACTACTCGCGCTAGCAACCGGCGTGGAACAACCCACTCTGGTAGCGATTGACCTCCTTCAGAATTTTTGCGAGCCCATAGAAACACATGTAGGATTAAACATCTGGTTAAACAGTCAACAACAGGACACTTCCATTGTTCTCATTCCGACTCTGTTCATATTTGAAGGAACAACGTTAATATGCGAAGCTTTTGGCTGAATGAAGTGAGTTTCTCTTAATATTCAGTCCGATTTCTGTATTGAATACTTTTGTGCGTGAGCGGGCGTTCGTGTGTGTGTTTGTAACAGTTGTTTGGAGAAATTGTACTGCAATGTCGGAAAGAAGAAAGGAAGTAATTGGTACACAGGATCCCACTTCCAACTGTAGGTCCATCCCAGATTAGCCGTAGTGTGCATAAGTGGACTTTAGAACACCAACTCAATCAATCAATCAATTAACACACAATTGATTTGTTCTTGATAAATTCTTATCCGTAATACAGTAACTCACTTCTCTGAAATTCTGTTTCAGAGGTAAATTTTTGTAGGTTCCGCAAAATATAATTTAAAAACGTGTTAACGAAACCAAGTTGTACGTAATTTGTTTATACGTAATTTCCAAGAAATACATACGTTCTGAAGCTTCAACAATGTCACAGAAGAATAAATTCCATGTCGTTACATATCAAAGGGTGAGTTTCGTATACAAAAACAATATGCTGGCATAATAGCTGCGGTCGGTATCGAGTTGCGAAAAAGACGAACGTCGCGGTGTGACAAAGGCAAAGAGAGACGGCATGAAATCAAAGGAGAACGATTTGCCACAGTTGTTCATAACACAAGACGCATTTCTTTTGTAGGTAATTGTGATACGATACAAAACAAGTAAAAAGATGCCGGTATTTCATGCTTGCAATGTACCATAATAAAAACACAACAAAGGTTCTTTCAGTGAAGGTTTTCGGTTGCTGTGTCGAGCAGAAAGAGAAAATGTTTCATGCTTGCCAGAAAATAAAATTCACACGGGAAGTTAACGTTAACCTACAAGAAACTTCAGATTCAAACTTCTAGATTCGTTAATTTATCACTTAACGACGGAAATAACATATATTAGCATACTTATACGTACGTGCTTAATTTCGCGTGACGTTTTATTTTTTCCCGAGCTTGCCAACAGCTGATTAACATGTCTGCCTGTTTGTGCGAACGTGCAACGCAGAAAACCCCCAGCCACATGGCAGCCAACGAGGAGACATAATTTGGTCACGTTCTGCCGTTCTACGTTGTGATTGCACACCGCTTGTTATCGCGGCCCGACAGAATGTATGGCTGCGCACACACAAACACTTCCTTGAAATAATTGTGTCCATCAGAGACAAAGAAGTGGAACAAAATGCGAGAATAGTTAGAAAAGAAAGCGGAAAGACATCAAACACACACACGCGTTTGTGTGTGTTAAGAGAAACATTTGAAGAATGGAACGAGAGAAAGTGAAAGAGAGAAAGATGTAACAAGCTGAGAAAGATGTAAGGAGGCATTAAAGAGTAAAAATGAAAAAAATGAAAAGTAAAGGGAAAAGAAGTGTAAGAGAGGAGAGGATACATATACATATATACATACATATATGTCATACAAATATATGGGCTTACATTTATACCTGCCCACCCTAATCTATCTAATGTCTTCCTGTCTCCTTGTTTACCAGTGACCTTTCAAAGTCATTGCGATCTAAGTGGCTCTTTATACATAAGTCCATTTCCTCAATTTGCTCATGATGGGTAATCACCAGATTCCCATATTTAGTCCTAGAGCAATTATCCATATTTGGGAAATCACACGTTCACTGCTTTCCTTGTTTTCAGAGAACTTGAAGTTCTTTAATACTCTAAAAATACAATACAGCGTGTCCCGCTTATACGTATAATAAAAGAAAAATTCATAACTTCTAAACAAACTGTCAGAATAACAGTGGCGTAGCGTTATAGTACGCCCGTACGTCCGGCGTTCCCCGATTATAAATTTCAAAAATGCTTAAATGCTGTCAATATAAAGTAAATCTTGACTAATTTCATATATGTCTGACCTTCATGACATTATAATAGCTATTTTTCGCGATCCGCTTGCAACGCTCCACTAACAACACTCGTTCTAGCATTTTTTTCAATGCCTTTCCTGGCCGGACGCCGAGCAGGTTCGGCGTACAGGACTCCTATATTCCTTGCTGCCTTTCTGGAGGGAAAGCTTGGATCTCTACAGCACGCGACCAAATGCTCTCTCGTACGCCCGCGTATGGAGCCGAGGGCTACGTGATTGGTTCACGTGACCCTTCCTGCCATCTGAAGCAGACGATAGCGGTAGAATTTCTTCCTGGTTCTTCGCGCTCGTGGCTCTCGTGCTGTGTGTTGCTACAATACGCAATATTGACTGACGTAACTTTACCAAACTGAAATATAGCACTTCTTAATGGCCACTGCATTGTATAATTTATCGCACGAACAGCGATGTACATTAAAAACTAAAAGATCAACACAGTTTTTATTGGTGAAGTCCTTGTGGTAGAAGTTCTGCCTGTGGCTGCTCTACTACTTAATAAAAAAGAATAATAATAATAGTTTTGCGGGTTATTATTTTTTCGTTATTATGTAACTGCTTAATATTGTGTCAATGGAAATGTTTAGCATTGATTTGAAAACTCTTAACATCGAATGGTCTCTGGACAAAATTATTTTAAAATGTTTATCAGCATTCTCAAGACGTAATAAACAGTGGTCTGAATTACTACTCGGCACTGTTACGTTAGTAGAGTGTACGATAGTTGGATCATCCGCCCACCACCGTGTCAGAGTGTTTTGCACAGCGCGCCAAGGCGACAGGCCCCTGATTCGAATCCCGGCGTGAGCACGGGTGTTCTTTGTCAGTGTCCCTTCATCAATATCATCACTCATATTCATATTCGCGATTTACCAAAAGTGGTAGAAAAGCGAAGTAAAATAAACCAAATCAATCAGTAGTTGGATCATCCACAACAATGACGTCTACTGTTGTGCAGAGGCGCTTGTGATTCAGGTAGGTTTTATAATGATTTGCGTCATGCCGAAAAGTATAAAACACCAGAGTTCAAAACATTTGTTGCATAGTGAGGCATCTCATTTTCTAGCTAAAGCATGCATGGATGATGATGCTTTATTGAAAACCCAGCTGACTTCAGGGAAATAAACAATACCTGTGGCGACTAATTCCATAAGTAAATTATTAAGCAAAAAAGGGCCGACCCTTCCTTCGGACTTGGCGTTCCCACCCGAAATGCCCATGCTACGCCACTGCAGAATAATGTGATTGTTGTTTCATTTTAAAGAATGACTCAGATATTTCTTTTAGCAACACATTCAGTGATCGTTGCGCATGCGCAGTAGGCAGAATGTCTTGAAAACTGATATTATCAGTTTCTTAGTAGCCATTCGTCATGTGGTCGTCACGAGAAAAGGTGTTTTGTGTTTTAACGTTGTCTGAAGTGAAGTCTGTGACACTTGTGCAGAGACGATTTCTTGCACGTTATGGTTTTCCCTTTACTTTTCATTTTTTTCATTTTTACTCTTTAATGCCTCCTTACATCTTTCTCAGCTTGTTACATCTTTCTCTCTTTCACTTTCTCTCGTTCCATTCTTCAAATGTTTCTCTTAAATGGCACACACACAAACCCGTGTGTGTGTTTGATGTCTTTTTTGTTATGTCCTAATATTTATGACATAAACAGAAATAATTATCTCAAGATTGGAACTTCATAATTAATATATTAAAACTTGTAACAAGGTGGATTACATGATTAAAACTTAAATAATCCATAAGACACATCAACAAGATGCATAATCGTTGCTATGCACAGACTATGTACATTGGCCATAACTGCTAGTTCACCACATACAATAATGTATTTTATAATATATATCAATCTTCTCCCCTTCTAGAGAAAACAAACTTATGAGGGGTAAAACACTCTTGGCCTTTTTACTCTTTCATATTTCCTTCTTACAAAATCACTTCCTCCCTTCGAAGACAAACTTGTTCCTGGACCAAGTCTGCTCGCTTCCTTCGAATATGATCTACTTTCTTGCTTCGGAGACGAACTGTGAGCATTGTGTTCTTCACTGTCGCTTAGTTCCTGCCGATGCATTTCATTTTTAATCGGCGGATATAAATATGCATGATATGCACTATCGTCATATTCCTTGGGTATTTCTGGCTGATTTGAATCTCCTCCTGTTTCATGAAGAATCTTTAAAAATGAATAGTGTACATTTCTGTATCTGCCACTTTCTACATCTCTTACTTTATACACAGCAAAACTGCATCTTTCAATAATCTCTCCTTTGCGATATATCTTTCTTTCAGGGCAGTAATAATATACTTTACTTCCAATTGAAAATTTCTCACATTCATAATGAACATTTTTAGTGTCATCTTTAATGATTATATTACTTGCAGTGTTGTAAGAAAACATTAATGAACTTGGAGATGTTCCAGTTGATGGCAATGAAGTATTGTTATGCCAGTGTATTACTGTACGCAGTAGTGATTCTACTTCAGTTTTCAATTTTCTAACATCCCCTTTTGGAAAATCTCCTATGAGGGTTAGATACCTTTTCACGGTATTGACTGTTCTCTCAGCCAACCCGTTTCCCGAAGGTTTATATGGGCAGGAATGCTTTAGTTCAATGCCCAAACTTTGGCAGAACATCTTAAATTGTTCACTTGCAAAGGGTTGTCCATTATCTGAGACTAACTCTTTTGGAGAACCAAGTATGTAAAATTGGCTTTTTAAATGTCTAATTGCTTCCTCAGCCGTTAAATTAGAACATTGCCAAACATTCAAAAATTTCGTGTGGGCATCAACACACAACAGGAATAAATAACCATTGAAATAGAAATGATCGACATGTACACGTTCCATAGGTTGTGATGTCGGTGTCATTGATATAAATTGTCGTTTTGCTGGAGCTCTTGCATTCGTCTGACAAGCACCACATTTTGCAACAAAACTTTCAATGTCAGAAGTCATTTTAGGCCACCAAACTAAATCTCTGCAAATCTGTTTTAATCTCACTACGCCACTGTGCAGGCCATGAATTTGAGTCAGAAACTTGCATCGCAGTGTCTCTGGCAATATAATTCTATTTCCCCACATCAACAATCCATCTTCTGTTGACAGTTCCAGACGTTTCTTCCATAAAGCTACTGCTTCTTCATTGATTTGTGGATCAATTTCTCTTGGCCAACCATTCTTAACGTAAATTGTTATTTTAGACAACAATTCATCGTGTGTTGTATGTTCCTTGATCTCCGATATTCGTAACGGTTGTAACTTTTGTTCTAGATCTGCATAAGCTGTCAAAACCAAATCTGATTGCAATTCTTCAGGTAGTGGTAATCTTGACAAAGCGTCTGCTATTGGAACCTTCTTAGAATACACTATTTCGTAATTCAGAGATGCCATGAATATTTTCCACCTCTGCCAACGTGCATTGTGTTGCATTGGCACTGGTGTATTTGAATCAAGCAATGATTTCGCAGTCGTTGAATCAGTGTATATTGTAAATTTTTGACCTGCCAGATATAAATAAAAATGCTTAACAGACGAAACAATGGCTAATGCCTCTCTTTCTCCCTGACAGTAATTCTTCTGAGCAGGTGAAAGTTTAGCTGAAAAACACGCCACTGTTCGATGTCCGCCATCTATCTTGTGCCCTAATCGACCTCCAACACCGTAGCAAGAACTATCTGTTTCTAGGATTATTTCTTTTGAAGGATCGAAAGGAATTATAGCAGGTGTCTGAACAATCTTATCTTTAACAGCCTTAAATTCCGACACACATTGATTAGACCACAACCATTTGTGATTTTGTAAGAAGGAAATCTGAAAGAGTAAAAAGGCCAAGAGTGTTTTACCCCTCATAAGTTTCTTTTCTCTAGAAGGGGAGAAGACTAGAATTATTTCTTTTGAAGGATGGAAAGGAATTATAGCAGCTGTCTGAACAATCTTATCTTTAACAGCCTTAAATTCCGACACACATTGATTAGGCCACAACCATTTTTCGCCTTTCCTCAGAAGTCGATATAGGTGTGGTAATGTAGATGACAAGTTGTGTAGAAAACGGCTTTGAAATGCAACCATCCCTAAAAAACTTTGTAGTTGAACCTTATGATTTTGTAAGAAGGAAATCTGAAAGAGTAAAAAGGCCAAGAGTGTTTTACCCCTCATAAGTTTGTTTTCTCTAGAAGGGGAGAAGATTGATATATATTATAAAATACATTATTGTATGTGGTGAACTAGCAGTTATGGCCAATGTACATAGTCTGTGCATAGCAACGATTATGCATCTTGTTGATGTGTCTTATGGATGTTTAAATTTTAATCATGTAATCCACCTTGTTACAAGTTTGAATATATTTAATTATCAAGTTCCAATCTTGAGATGTT
Organism: Lepisma saccharinum; assembly: GCF_977018435.1. Taxonomy (NCBI): domain Eukaryota; kingdom Metazoa; phylum Arthropoda; class Insecta; order Zygentoma; family Lepismatidae; genus Lepisma; species Lepisma saccharinum. The sequence goes on along the minus strand of NC_139249.1, from coordinate 17,725,762 downwards.
TATTTCTGTTTATGTCATTAATATTAGGACATAACAAAATGGCGACGAGGATTAAAGAAGATAAATAATTACTACTGTAAGTAGAATTATAGTAATTAAGTCCAAGTGAGCCAGTATGGAAAAACACATAAGTTTTATACCTGCATTTGAGGCTTATAACCCAAGCCAGGATATAAATTCGTATATTAAAAGATTCAAGGCTTTTATTGAGGCTAACAATATACAAGAGAGTGCAACTGTCCCCGGTGTGGAGCAGTTTGTCGCAATATTTTAAATAAAATAACTTTTCAAATGTTACTTAACAAAATTAGTATATTAACCAATTTCCACAGTCACTATAGTAACGAATAATAAACAAAATAACATCAAAATTGAACAGAGTAGCACAACAGAATTTTCTTCATTCTTTTCAGATTATCCTCACAACTAAATAACAAAATATAATTGTAAAATGTCTTTGAATTAAAGAACTGTTGCAATAGCCTCCTCCTCCGGTTGAAAACCTTGACATCACACTTTGATGTAGAAATACGTATATTTTTCAAACTTAACATCTTCAATGTATCATCTTCACTTCTTCTTCTACTACTTCTTTGGCAGCAATCTTATTCCTTTCACATCTTCTTTACAGCCATCTTCAGTAGATTTCTTCTTTACTGCAATCTCATTACCATTACTATTTCATAACCATCTTATCTCCATTTAAAAAGGTTTCATTCTTAACGAATGCACTTCTTCCGTTTGAAACTATATGTGCAAACGAAGCCCTTCAATAAAAATGCGAACCGCATTACATTCAACTTACATTATATATATATTCCTTCTTATCATTCTTCCAGAGAGACACTTTGTATAATTCTCCCTTTGTTATTCGTGTCAACACTCTTCCTCAATACATTGACATACACTATACTGATGAGAATAGAAACCAAACATAAGTTCTTACATAAAAGATAATATGATGATCAACAGAACAGAGATAATAAATTCATGCTGGTTTACACATGATAATAAAATACATAATGCAAACAACTGAACTCGTTTTTGCACAAAATTACAACAAATTCAACCCTTATGTACAATTAAAACATAAATCAGTATTTCGTAACAACTCCTTTCTTTTCTCCTCCGAACAATTAAAAGGTTTAATGTTTTCTAGGTTTTGTCTACCTTTTGTTCCCTTTCCATCTAGAGAAACTACAGTCGCACAATTGTTTCTTACTTCTATTACCAAGAATGGGCCAATAAACAAATCATACAATTTGTAGATAGTTTTGTTTAAAGCAGAGCTCTTAGCATGATTTTTAATCATGATTAAATCTCCTTTGACAATAGTTTTGGTACCAGAGCTTGTTTGAACACTTTTAGAATTTCTTCGTTGTTTAAGTTTTTCTTTTAGCTCCAAGTATTTTGCCTTCCAGGATAATTCTTCAATATTCTCAGGCCAATCGACAATATTAGTTATATTATCTTTAACTTGATCGTGTAAAAATAGTTCCGCAGGTGTAAAACCAATAGATTCAGAATATGAATTGTTCAACAATTTGACAACGTTTGTCAAACATTTAGCCCAAGATTTATGATTATCCTTGCAAAATAACCTCAGTAAACGCACAATCTTTTTATTGTAGCGTTCAATTGGATTAGCGTGTGGTGAATATGGCGAAGTAAAAATATGCTTGATGTTCTTGGAGGTAATAAAACTTCGCCACTCCTTAGATTTAAATTGTGAACCATTATCACTTAATATAATTAGACATGCAGGATAATGATGAAAATACGATTGGTTTAGTTTATTGATAATTTCCATAGATGAAGCTTTACGCAAAGGATAAACCATAATAAATTTACTTGCAAGATCCACTATACTTAGTATATATTGATAACCTTGAGAAGCTGGTAACGGACCAATCAAATCTAATGAAAGGAATTGATGTATTTTAGGAGTTAATATGTGAAGATCTTCTCGTGTGATACGCTGCACTCTCTGCTTTGACTTGGCACATTCAAGACAATTTCTCAGATATAATTTAATGCTGGCTTTCATGTTTGGCCAAAAGAAAAATTTTGAACACTTTCTGAACGTTTTTGAATAACCAAAATGTCCACATAAATCATGATGATCATACAGTACCTTTTCCACAGCTTTTTTAGGTACAAATATTCTCCAGTGTTCAGACGCAATAGATTTATAGAATAAGATATCTTCATGCATTCTAAAATGTCCTCTGATTTCGAACTTAGAATCTCCTTTGTTTATCGCAATTCTTAACTTTTGACACTGTTCATCGTTCTGTTGAGATTGTACCCAATATTGTGGAGTATCTTGGGATAGAAGATCGATATTTGTATTATTAACGTAGAGTTTCGATGTGAATAAATCTCCCTGTGCCCTTGCAGGATATCTGCTTAAGGCATCAGCCACAATATTGGTAGAACCTTGAATATGTTCAACAGTAAAATCAAAACTTTGAAGTTTTAATGCCCAGCGGTTTAGTCTTGGGTTTAAACTTCTAGCCGACTGCAGCCATGAAAGTGACTGATGGTCACAATGAATAACAAATGTTCTTCCACTAAGATAAACACTAAACTTTTCTACTGAAAAGAGGATAGCAAGACATTCAATCTCATGAGTTGAATAAGTTAATTCTGTACCACGCAATACTCTACTAACATATTGTATTATTAACGTTCCATCTTCATCTGATAACTGCCATAAAACTCCTCCAATTCCAACTTTGCTTCCATCAGTGTTAAGATGGAAAATTTTACTAAAATCCGGTTGAGCTAATACATCAGGAGATGTAACTAGTTGTTTCAAATCATTAAAAGCTTGGTGATGGTTCTCCTTCCAGTCCCACTTGTTATTTGATTTTAGTAAATCATACAAAGGAGCAGCTATCATTGCAAATTTGTGAACAAATTTTCTCCTCCAATTTACTATTCCTAAAAATTTCCTTAGAGCCTTCTTGTTTTGAGGAACTGGAAAATCCATGATTGCTTGGTTCCTTTCAGGATCAATATGAATGGTTTCTCCAGAAATCACATGGCCCAGGAAATGTATTTCAGTTTGGAAGAACTTGCATTTCGACAATTTAATAGACATATTAGCTGTCTTCAGAGTTGATAAAACATAACGTAAATGTTCTAAGTGGTTTTGAATTGATGGAGAGAAAATTAATATATCATCAATATAAACAATCAGGAAAGAATTTTTATGATTGTCAAATATTTTATGCATTCTATCAACAAACACACTCACGGCACTTTTGATTCCAAAAGGCAAAAAATGGAACTCCATCAAAATACCTCTATAAGAAAATGCCGTAAACTTAAACGACCTTGGTGTCAAGGGAATCTGAAAATAACCACAACTAAGGTCAATAGATGTGAAGTATTTTGCTCCCTTCAATCTTTGTAGTAATTCCGAGATAGGCTCTACCTGTGTCATCGGAGAAATTACGTGTTGGTTTAATTTACGGAAGTCGACCACTGGTCTCCATAAACCTCCCGCCTTTGGGACTATGTGGAGTGGATTCCTATAGGGAGATGTGCTTTCTTGTATGACGCCCCACTGTTGCCATTTTTGTAACTCTCTTTCCATATCATCCCGTCTAGCATAAGGAACAGGGTAAGTGGGTGCTATTATTGGCACATCAGTATCCAATTGTATATCGTAAGCTTCCACATTTGCTTTTTTAGGTCTGTCAGAAAATAAAACTTGGTATTCGAGAAGAAGATGAAATAACTGATCCAAACAATCAGATGGAAGAGTATTGTTCATGTACGCTGCACGCCGAATATCTTCCTCCGAAGCGATGTCAGATGTTCCTTCAATTTCTGAAGTGGTTGAAATTGGTAATTTGCAAGATCGTACTATTCCCTTCATTGACGATAGACTTTCTTCAGATTGCACTAAAAACGGAGCAATTATTTCCTGACCTAATGGATTTGAAAGCATGACGGTTGCGTTGCTGTAATTTATAATCGCCTTATATTGCCACAAAAACGGCGAACCCAAAATTAAATCAGCGTGTAACTGTTTGACAATATACAGTCCCATGTGGAAAAACTCATTTGCTATTTGAACTGTTACATATTTGAAACCCATTACCTTTATACGTTGATCTCCTGCAAAGCAAGCCAATTGTATTCCTTCTAATTGTTCCAATTTTGCTCCTGGTATAATTGAACTTAGAATTGTCCAGATTTTATAATCTAATAAATTACACTGACTTCCAGTATCAATTAAACAATTTAAAGACAGATCCGCAATTTTACCTTGTATTTCTGGATTCTCAATTTTTGGTATTGGAGTACCGTTTTCTGACATAATCCACTCTGGTTCAGAATCGTACCATTCTAATAAAAATGCTACAGATAAAACTTTATCTCTGGTAACGCCTAAAGATTTAATTTTATTATAATCCTTCAGACATTCCTTAACATGTACTAAATAAGGGTTATTAACTCTACCATCCAGCTCCTTTGCATTTATTTGTGGCAAGGTAAATCGGAGCATATCACCCTGCCTTAGTTGTTTAAGCAGTTAGAAGAATGTGCACTTGTGGTAGTAGTAGCAGTCGGAGTTAGGTGTTCCATATTTGCAGAATTATGCTGCAAGTTGGTGCTGCCTACTGTAACACTATTTTACTGTGAACTATGAGATGCATTACCATACTCTATTGGTTATTCATTGTAATTTCCAGTTCTACTATATCTTCTGTTATCAGATGTTGGGGTATTGCCAAGTCCGAAATTCGAATTATTTACGTTATTATTAATTCTTTCAGACCTTACAAACTGCCTTCTTGAGGAATTGCGTTCAAATCTTCTGGGAGATGGGCGATTATTTACATTGATTCCTGCATTTTCGGTCTGTGTTGTAGAATCATAAGAATTCCGCTCCACATTTACTTGCCTGACGAAGTATTTTGGTCTGTCGAAACTTCTCTTCTTATTAGCCTTGTCATCAGAATCTGTATTATCACCGGGCAAAGATAAACTTTTATTCTTTTCGCTCGAATACAAATCAATAGTCCTTAATTTCTGCGTCAGTTGCTTAAGATCTGTAATGTTATGGCAGCCCACATTCTTTGAAATTGACTCAGGTAGCAGTTTCAAAATCATCCGTATTACTTCAACTTTGTTTGGAGTTTCCACAAGGTTACAATAAGCAGAGTACGTTTTCAGAGCGTATGCTTCCAATGACAAACCTGAAGCTGGGTTGTATTTTCTTGATCGTAACAATGTCAACTGACTTTCTAATAACTCATTAGATGCAAACTGATCAAGAAATTTATGTACAAAGTCCTCATAAGAAATGAAACTCTTCTTTTCACTGTTGAACCAGTAAGCGCCTACATTATAAAAACACTTACGAATTATACATAATTTATACTTGGGAGGAACACCAATTATGTTTAACATTGTAGTTAGTTGTTCGATAAATTCTCTAGCAGACTGTTTTGAAACATCTCCTCCAAAACGTGGCAATTGACTAAGTTCACTAACTCGTGAAAATCTATTAGAGCATGTATCAGACTGATTATAAGAATTCCATGTAGAATCATTATTCAGCCACATCGGGTTATAAGTACAGTTTGTTCTAGTACAAGGACTATGATTTACATTTAAGTCATCAGGAAACTGATCATGGATTAAGGAATGACATGTACTTTGACGTTGGCAACCACATACTGAAGTTTCAAGACCTGTGAAATTGTCTTTACTATCACAAGCAACATAAGTTCTAGAAGGTATGGAATTTCTGTTAGATGTAGAACAAATTTGCTTTGATGTGTCTGTAGCACATAAAGAACTAGGTGCATTATTTTCAGTATCACAAGTATGTACGTGCTTATTATCATACAGTAAAGAGTTGTTCAGCGAAGAAAGACATGAATGGTTATTGAGTGAACATGTACAATGGATTTTGTCAACAGTAGGATTGCTATTACTAAATTCAGTATTATCTAAAACACAATGCCGCAATGCATATGTATTCTTGCCTTGTGAAGTGGAAGCTTTAGCAAATTTATTTCTACTTTTATTGTGAGCAGATTTGCCCTTGCACAATTTGGTTACATTTTCCTTTACAGAATTCACTTCAGCATCAGATGTATCATAGCCAGAAGAACCTGTATGAAATGTTTCACATTTATAGTGTTCACTAAAAACAACATGCTAAACTAACTAACTAACTCTCTAGCCTTCTTAAACCCGAAGGTTCATGGCTGCAGCAACACAGGCCTTCCATCTGTCCCTATCTTGAGCAAGATCTATATACTCTTTCCCATCCCTACCGATTTCCTTTAGGTCCATCTCAACGTTGTCCCTCCATCTTCGTCTGGGCCTTCCTATAGGTCTCTTACCATCTGGTTTCCCAACAAGAATCCTGTAAACTCCTCTTTCCTCTCCCATTCGTGCCACATGGCCTGCCCACCTAAGTCTTCTTGATTTAATTATTCTAATAATATCTGGACATGAGTACAAATTATGAAGTTCTAAATTATGTAACCTTCTCCACTCACCTGTCTCCTCATCCCTTTTAGGTCCAAAGATTTTCCTAAGGATCTTATTTTCAAATACTCTCAATTTATGTTCCTCTTTCAATGTAAGGGACCAAGTTTCACACCCATATAATTCTACAGGCAAAATTACTGTTTTGTATATTTTAACTTTTAGTTTCTTAGATATTAAACGAGAAGACAAAAATTTATGAAGAGAGAAGTAACATGCATTTCCTGAATTAAGCCTACTTTTTATTTCCTCTTTAATATAATTTTCATTTGTTAATATTACTCCTAAGTATTTGAATTTGGAAACTGGTTCAAACGAGTTGTTATCAATAATTAGATTTTGATTATTACCTAACACTTGGTTTCGGCCTGTAAGCATATATTTAGTTTTCTCTTTGTTAACTTCCAAACCTATCTCTTTAGCAGTTTTGAAAAATATTTTAGCATTATTCTTAATTGTATTCACATCATCCCCCAGTAAGTCTACATCATCTGCATAATAAAACAACATGCTTTATTTTAGAATTTAATCTTGTATCAGTTTGGCATGCTATGTGCCTATGTTCATTAATAAGTGCATCATCATTACTTAGTTCTTTATCTGGTTGTAGAACGTCTCTAACCATACTAGTACAAATAACATCGCTTTGCTCTAAGTTAATGCATTTCTCATTTAAATCCTTAAGCATAGAATCAAATTCTTGCAACTTTACCTGCGTAGTATTCATATTTGTTTGTAGTGTACTTATAGAAGTTTCATGTTGGCACAACTGGTTTGATAAGTGTTGTTTTAACTCATCATCATGATGGTCTAGTTTTGATTCAAGATCACTGACTTTCGAATTTAATAAAGTTACTTCATCATTTATACGTTCATTTAGTAACCTATTAGCTGATTGACAAGAATCAGAAACCTGCTGCAACTTATTTTCTACATGTTGGAGTCCTTCGTTTAGTTTTTCAGTACTTTGCTGCAACCTAACCAATTTTGTGCCCCAAACTTCACAGTTTGTTTGTAAACTTTCGCGCAGCGTTTCAGCGTTCTGATCAAGTCTATCTTGTAACCTATTCTCCAAAGCTTCAGTGTTCTGAAGTAACCTATTCTCCAGCGTTTCGGTATTCTGGAGCAACTTCTCTTGCAACCTATTCTCCAGAGCTTCAGTGTTCTGAAGTAACCTATTCTCCAGCGTTTCGGTATTCTGGAGCAACTTGTCTTGCAATCTATTCTCCAGAGCTTCAGTATTCTGGAGCAACTTGTCTTGCAACCTATTCTCATGTTGGGCCAAACTCAAGTGAAAAGCAGATAAAATTTGGTCAATATTGGGATTTACTGTATCCAAGTATGATTTTAGAGTGAATGGATTGAATTCTGGCTTGCATGCCTTACAGTAATAGTCTTCTTTCATAGAGCTGAATATTACCCAGTGAATAACTGTAAGACCCCTACAATTTACGTGTTCCCATTTCTTGCATGACGTGCATTCAATCATGCGAGTGTCAGAAAATCTGTCCTTACAACAGAGTAAATCCTCCATTTGCTTACCAGAATTGTCCTCTTCGTTGCTTACTTCAGCAACATCACTGAGATCCGGTTGAAGACAGACACTACTTCGAAGCACGTAAGGCACTTCTCTTTTCTTCATTGTAGCATTATCAGTTCAGTTCGTATCAACTTACAATTTTCGGATCCTGGCTCTAGGTCGCCAATTTATTGCAACTGTCCCCGGTGTGGAGCAGTTTGTCGCAATATTTTAAATAAAATAACTTTTCAAATGTTACTTAACAAAATTAGTATATTAACCAATTTCCACAGTCACTATAGTAACGAATAATAAACAAAATAACATCAAAATTGAACAGAGTAGCACAACAGAATTTTCTTCATTCTTTTCAGATTATGCTCACAACTAAATAACAAAATATAATTGTAAAATGTCTTTGAATTAAAGAACTGTTGCAAGAGGAAACGAGTGTTTACTCTTATTTCTGTAATCGGTAGTTTACCATATCAAGAGCTGGAACACAGATTAAGTCCAAAGGATCCACAAGATTGCACCTTGGAGGAACTCTTTGATACATTGCGAAAAATATATGCACCACAGGTTAATAAATGGATTCAACGATTCACTTTTATGCAAATAAAGCAAGAGCAAGGTGAGACAGCTACATCGTACATAAATCGTTTAAAAGTTGCTGCAATAACTTGTGAGTTTACAACAGATGAATTAGACACTCGTCTTAGAGAAAAACTTGTGTTTGGACTACCCGATAGTATATTAAAAGATAGATTACTCTCAGACATGCCCAACACATTCGAAAAGGTTTGTGATGTAGTACTCCAACATGAGATAATACGCACAAATAAAAATAAAGTCAATCAAAATGCATTTTTGGTAGGTGAAAATAAACAAATACAAGGCTCACGTAGATTCGGTACAAACAATTCGTTTGCTAAAGCTCATTTTTCAAAGAATCAACAAGATACAAGAGAATCAAGATTCTGAACAAACAATGCATACAAAGGCATGCCACAATCTAAACCCCATACTGCATTTAGCCAAAAATTTGTATCACGGCAAAATCAGGCAAATGATATAAAATGTAAGCGCTGTGCAAGGTTAGGTTGTACTTTCAAAGAGAACTGTCCTGCATTCAATGCTATTTGCAGTTTCTGTAAGAAAAAGGACATTTCTTGGCTGCATGTTTTGAAAGAAATAAACAATGGAAGGAACCTGCAGTCAATTTATCTAGTATTTATAAAGGAAATTGTGAAATGAGAAACAGTAATTTGGATACCAAAGGTAATGGTTATGGAGAAAGCAATTCTCAACTTAGCTTATTCTCTGTGCAAGAAGATAGTGCATATACTTTTTTAACTACAAACACGCAACAAATGTACAATAAAAAAGCAAACGAATCTATTTCTAATTTGCAACACGCATCTGAACAGATTTCATTGAGAAATGAACGTTTACCTTTGTACATTAATATTAAAATACAAGACCAATCGTTAGAAGCTATTGTCGATTCTGGTAGTTTTGCTAATTTCTTTTCAAAAGATTTGTTAACTAATCTTATTGGCAACTTCACACTGAGTCCGTTATTAAATTCATATACGTCGATATCAGGTGAAAGATTGTGTTTATTAGGCCAATTAAACTTGAAACTTTACTATCATGGCAAAATGTACATGATGCCTTTTGTTGTTGGCGATAAGATTAATACAAATATATTAATTGGCAGAGTTGGAATGAATATATTATTTGGTGATTGGCGCAGCAAACTTCTAAATGAGTTTCCTGAAACTGATTATGTTCAAAAGGGAGATTCTACACATGCATGCTTAGGTCTAGAATCAAAAGATTCGCTACCAGATGCTTGTTCGAAAATTCAGCGTTCAGGCATAATGGATACTCCAAAGGTACATGTACAGAAGATTGATGACGTGGGTGAATGTTCACGAACATCAAATGTGCAAGGGCAAACTAGCAAAGTCATGATTCTGAACAAACATAAAGCCGACGTACATAATTCAAGTAAGGTAAAACAAATGAACATTGAAGACTGTCGTTCACAATTACTGACATCTTTTGCAGAATTGTTTAATGAGGATATTAGTACACCCATTAAAGATTTCAAGGTATCAATACCTTTACAGAAGAATGCTAGGCCTGTGTTCAGGAAAGCGTACAGAATAGCATATTCATTACGAGATCAAATAAAAGAAGAAATAGATAATATGTGTAAGCAGAATATTATAGCACCTATAGAACATTCAGAATGGGCAAGTCCTATTGTGCCAGTTAAGAAATCAAATGATTCTATACGTATCTGTGTAGATTACTCGAAAACGGTCAATTTTCAAACCGATGGTTTAGTGTATCCTCTACCAGATTTTCCTGATATTTTACAAAAAGTTAAAATAGGAACGTACTACACCAGGCTTGATTTACGTTCAGCATTTTTACAAGTTAGTTTGCATCCAGACTCGCAAAACATATTATGTTTAAATTATGATTCTCACTTGTACAGAATGCAACGTTTACCATTTGGTACAAATGTTTCGTCTCAGCTTTTCCAACAGGTAATTGATTCAATTTTAACAGGATTGGAAAGAGTTGCAGCATTTATTGATGATGTTATCATTTCTGGAAATAGTCTACAAGAATGTTTCCTAAGAACAAAACAAGTTTTGGAACGCTTTAAAGATTATAATGTTAAAGTCAATTTAAGTAAATCTGAATTCCTAGTGCAAGAAGTGATTTACTTAGGAAGACGTTTCACGGCAAATGGAATCACACCAACTGAAAAGCATGTGCGTGCTATTTTAGAAAGTCCAGAGCCAAAGGATAAGGTTCAACTACAAAGTTTCTTAGGGATGGTTGCATTTCAAAGCCGTTTTCTACACAACTTGTCATCTACAATACCACACCTATATCGACTTCTGAGGAAAGGCGAAAAATGGTTGTGGTCTAATCAATGTGTGTCGGAATTTAAGGCTGTTAAAGATAAGATTGTTCAGACACCTGCTATAATTCCTTTCGATCCTTCAAAAGAAATAATCCTAGAAACGGATAGTTCTTGCTACGGTGTTGGAGGACGATTAGGGCACAAGATAAATGGCGAACATCGAACAGTGGCGTGTTTTTCAGCTACACTTTCACCTGCTCAGAAGAATTACTGTCAGGGAGAAAGAGAGGCATTAGCCATTGTTTCGTCTGTGAAACATTTTTACTTATATCTGGCAGGTCAAAAATTTACAATATACACTGATTCAACGACTGCGAAATCATTGCTTGACTCGAATACACCAGTGCCAATGCAACACAATGCACGTTGGCAGAGATGGAAAATATTCATGGCATCTCTGAATTACGAAATAGTGTATTCTATGAAGGTTCCAATAGCAGACGCTTTGTCAAGATTACCACTACCTGAAGAATTGCAATCAGATTTGGTTTTGACAGCCTATACAGATCAAGAACAAAAGTTACAACCATTACGCATATCTGAGATCAAGGAGCATACAAAAGGCGATAATTTGTTGTCTAAAATAACAATTTACGTTAAGAATGGTTGGCCAAGAGGAATATTAATGACATAAACAGAAATAAACATCTCAAGATTGGAACTTGATAATTAAATATATTCAAACTTGTAACAAGGTGGATTACATGATTAAAACTTAAACATCGATAAGACACATCAACAAGATGCATAATCGTTGCTATGCACAGACTATGTACATTGGCCATAACTGCTAGTTCACCACATACAATAATGTATTTTATAATATATATCAATCTTCTCCCCTTCTAGAGAAAACAAACTTATGAGGGGTAAAACACTCTTGGCCTTTTTACTCTTTCATATTTCCTTCTTACAAAATCACTTCCTCCCTTCGAAGACAAACTTGTTCCTGGACCAAGTCTGCTCGCTTCCTTCGAATATGATCTACTTTCTTGCTTCGGAGACGAACTGTGAGCATTGTGTTCTTCACTGTCGCTTAGTTCCTGCCGATGCATTTCATTTTTAATCGGAGGATATAAATATGCTTGATATGCACTATCGTCATATTCCTTGGGTATTTCTGACTGATTTGAATCTCCTCCTGTTTCATGAAGAATCTTTAAAAATGAATAGTGTACATTTCTGTATCTGCCACTTTCTACATCTCTTACTTTATACACAGCAAAACTGCATCTTTCAATAATCTCTCCTTTCCGATATATTTTTCTTTCAGGGCAGGTAATAATATACTTTACTTCCAATTGAAAATTTCTCACATTCATAATGAACATTTTTAGTGTCATCTTTAATGATTATATTACTTGCAGTGTTGTAAGAAAACATTAATGAACTTGGAGATGTTCCAGTTGATGGCAATGAAGTGTTGTTATGCCAGTGTATTAATGTACGCAGTAGTGATTCTACTTCAGTATTTAATTTTCTAACATCCCCTTTTGGAAAATCATCCATGAGGGTTAGATACCTTTTCACGGTATTGACTGCTCTCTCAGCCAACCCGTTTCCCGAAGCTTTATATGGGCAGGAATGCTTTAGTTCAATACTCAACCTTTGGCAGAACATCTTAAATTGTTCACTTGCAAAGGGTTGTCCATTATCTGAGACTAACTCTTTTGGAGAACCAAGTATGTAAAATTGGCTTTTTAAATGTCTAATTGCCTCCTGAGCCGTTAAATTAGAACATTGCCAAACATTCAAAAATTTCGTGTGAGCATCAACACACAACAGGAATAAATAACCATTGAAATAGAAATGATCGACATGTACACGTTCCATAGGTTGTGATGTCGGTGTCCATGATGTAAATTGTCGTTTTGCTGGAGCTCTTGCATTCGTCTGACAGGCATCACATTTTGCAACAAAACTTTCAATGTCAGAAGTCATTTTAGGCCACCGAACTAAATCTCTGCAAATCTGTTTTAATCTCACTACGCCACTGTGCAGGCCATGAATTTGAGTCAGAAACTTGCATCGCAGTGTCTCTGGCAATACAATTCTATTTCCCCACATCAACAATCCATCTTCTGTTGACAGTTCCAGACGTTTCTTCCATAAAGCTACTGCTTCCTCATTGATTTCTGGATCAATTCCTCTTGGCCAACCATTCTTAACGTAAATTGTTATTTTAGACAACAAATTATCGCCTTTTGTATGCTCCTTGATCTCAGATATGCGTAATGGTTGTAACTTTTGTTCTTGATCTGTATAGGCTGTCAAAACCAAATCTGATTGCAATTCTTCAGGTAGTGGTAATCTTGACAAAGCGTCTGCTATTGGAACCTTCATAGAATACACTATTTCGTAATTCAGAGATGCCATGAATATTTTCCATCTCTGCCAACGTGCATTGTGTTGCATTGGCACTGGTGTATTCGAGTCAAGCAATGATTTCGCAGTCGTTGAATCAGTGTATATTGTAAATTTTTGACCTGCCAGATATAAGTAAAAATGTTTCACAGACGAAACAATGGCTAATGCCTCTCTTTCTCCCTGACAGTAATTCTTCTGAGCAGGTGAAAGTGTAGCTGAAAAACACGCCACTGTTCGATGTTCGCCATTTATCTTGTGCCCTAATCATCCTCCAACACCGTAGCAAGAACTATCCGTTTCTAGGATTATTTCTTTTGAAGGATCGAAAGGAATTATAGCAGGTGTCTGAACAATCTTATATTTAACAGCCTTAAATTCCGACACACATTGATTAGACCACAACCATTTTTCGCCTTTCCTCAGAAGTCGATATAGGTGTGGTATTGTAGATGACAAGTTGTGTAGAAAACGGCTTTGAAATGCAACCATCCCTAAGAAACTTTGTAGTTGAACCTTATCCTTTGGCTCTGGACTTTCTAAAATAGCACGCACATGCTTTTCAGTTGGTGTGATTCCATTTGCCGTGAAACGTCTTCCTAAGTAAATCACTTCTTGCACTAGGAATTCAGATTTACTTAAATTGACTTTAACATTATAATCTTTAAAGCGTTCCAAAACTTGTTTTGTTCTTAGGAAACATTCTTGTAGACTATTTCCAGAAATGATAACATCATCAATAAATGCTGCAACTCTTTCCAATCCTGTTAAAATTGAATCAATTACCTGTTGGAAAAGCTGAGACGAAACATTTGTACCAAATGGTAAACGTTGCATTCTGTACAAGTGAGAATCATAATTTAAACATAATATGTTTTGCGAGTCTGGATGCAAACTAACTTGTAAAAATGCTGAACGTAAATCAAGCCTGGTGTAGTACGTTCCTATTTTAACTTTTTGTAAAATATCAGGAAAATCTGGTAGAGGATACACTAAACCATCGGTTTGAAAATTGACCGTTTTCGAGTAATCTACACAGATACGTATAGAATCATTTGATTTCTTAACTGGCACAATAGGACTTGCCCATTCTGAATGTTCTATAGGTGCTATAATATTCTGCTTACACATATTATCTATTTCTTCTTTTATTTGATCTCGTAATGAATATGCTATTCTGTACGCTTTCCTGAACACAGGCCTAGCATTCTTCTGTAAAGGTATTGATACCTTGAAATCTTTAATGGGTGTACTAATATCCTCATTAAACAATTCTGCAAAAGATGTCAGTAATTGTGAACGACAGTCTTCAATGTTCATTTGTTTTACCTTACTTGAATTATGTACGTCGGCTTTATGTTTGTTCAGAATCATGACTTTGCTAGTTTGCCCTTGCACATTTGATGTTCGTGAACATTCACCCACGTCATCAATCTTCTGTACATGTACCTTTGGAGTATCCATTATGCCTGAACGCTGAATTTTCGAACAAGCATCTGGTAGCGAATCTTTTGATTCTAGACCTAAGCATGCATGTGTAGAATCTCCCTTTTGAACATAATCAGTTTCAGGAAACTCATTTAGAAGTTTGCTGCGCCAATCACCAAATAATATATTCATTCCAACTCTGCCAATTAATATATTTGTATTAATCTTATCGCCAACAACAAAAGGCATCATGTACATTTTGCCATGATAGTAAAGTTTCAAGTTTAATTGGCCTAATAAACACAATCTTTCACCTGATATCGACGTATATGAATTTAATAACGGACTCAGTGTGAAGTTGCCAATAAGATTAGTTAACAAATCTTTTGAAAAGAAATTAGCAAAACTACCAGAATCGACAATAGCTTCTAACGATTGGTCTTGTATTTTAATATTAATGTACAAAGGTAAACGTTCATTTCTCAATGAAATCTGTTCAGATGCGTGTTGCAAATTAGAAATAGATTCGTTTGCTTTTTTATTGTACATTTGTTGCGTGTTTGTAGTTAAAAAAGTATATGCACTATCTTCTTGCACAGAGAATAAGCTAAGTTGAGAATTGCTTTCTCCATAACCATTACCTTTGGTATCCAAATTACTGTTTCTCATTTCACAATTTCCTTTATAAATACTAGATAAATTGACTGCAGGTTCCTTCCATTGTTTATTTCTTTCAAAACATGCAGCCAAGAAATGTCCTTTTTCTTACAGAAACTGCAAATAGCATTGAATGCAGGACAGTTCTCTTTGAAAGTACAACCTAACCTTGCACAGCGCTTACATTTTATATCATTTGCCTGATTTTGCCGTGATACAAATTTTTGGCTAAATGCAGTATGGGGTTTAGATTGTGGCATGCCTTTGTATGCATTGTTTGTTCAGAATCTTGATTCTCTTGTATCTTGTTGATTCTTTGAAAAATGAGCTTTAGCAAACGAATTGTTTGTACCGAATCTACGTGAGCCTTGTATTTGTTTATTTTCACCTACCAAAAATGCATTTTGATTGACTTTATTTTTATTTGTGCGTATTATCTCATGTTGGAGTACTACATCACAAACCTTTTCGAATGTGTTGGGCATGTCTGAGAGTAATCTATCTTTTAATATACTATCGGGTAGTCCAAACACAAGTTTTTCTCTAAGACGAGTGTCTAATTCATCTGTTGTAAACTCACAAGTTATTGCAGCAACTTTTAAACGATTTATGTACGATGTAGCTGTCTCACCTTGCTCTTGCTTTATTTGCATAAAAGTGAATCGTTGAATCCATTTATTAACCTGTGGTGCATATATTTTTCGCAATGTATCAAAGAGTTCCTCCAAGGTGCAATCTTGTGGATCCTTTGGACTTAATCTGTGTTCCAGCTCTTGATATGGTAAACTACCGATTACAGAAATAAGAGTAAACACTCGTTTCCTCTCTTGTATATTGCTAGCCTCAATAAAAGTCTTGAATCTTTTAATATACGAATTTATATCCTGGCTTGGGTTATAAGCCTCAAATGCAGGTATAAAACTTATGTGTTTTTCCATACTGGCTCACTTGGACTTAATTACTATAATTCTACTTACAGTAGTAATTATTTATCTTCTTTAATCCTCGTCGCCATTTTGTTATGTCCTAATATTAATGACATAAACAGAAATAAACATCTCAAGATTGGAACTTGATAATTAAATATATTCAAACTTGTAACAAGGTGGATTACATGATTAAAACTTAAACATCCATAAGACACATCAACAAGATGCATAATCGTTGCTATGCACAGACTATGTACATTGGCCATAACTGCTAGTTCACCACATAGAATAATGTATTTTATAATATATATCAGGCATTAAAGAGTAAAAATGAAAAAAATGAAAAGTAAAGGGAAAAGAAGTGTAAGAGAGGAGAGGATACATATACATATATACATACATATATGTCATACAAATATATGGGCTTACATTTATACCTGCCCACCCTAATCTATCTAATGTCTTCCTGTCTCCTTGTTTACCAGTGACCTTTCAAAGTCATTGCGATCTAAGTGGCTCTTTATACATAAGTCCATTTCCTCAATTTGCTCATGATGGGTAATCACCAGATTCCCATATTTAGTCCTAGAGCAATTATCCATATTTGGGAAATCACACGTTCACTGCTTTCCTTGTTTTCAGAGAACTTGAAGTTCTTTAATACTCTAAAAATACAATACAGCGTGTCCCGCTTATACGTATAATAAAAGAAAAATTCATAACTTCTAAACAAACTGTCAGAATAATGTGATTGTTGTTTCATTTTAAAGAATGACTCAGAAATTTCTTTTAGCAAGACATTCAGTGATCGTTGCGCATGCGCAGTAGGCAGAATGTCTTGAAAACTGATATTATCAGTTTCTTAGTAGCCATTCGTCATGTGGTCGTCACGAGAAAAGGTGTTTTGTGTTTTAACGTTGTCTGAAGTGAAGTCTGTGACACTTGTGCAGAGACGATTTCTTGCACGTTATGGTTTAGGTGCTAAAGAAGTAGTTCCATCGTACATTTCAATAAAGAAATGGGAAAAACAGATACGCGAAACCGGTTTATTCCTCAAATCTCGTTAGAGACTTCCTGGACGAGCATTTCAATGGAAAATGGATAGGAAGAGGTTCGAATTTTATTGAATGGCCCCCACGGTCACCAGACCTCACTGTGTGTGATTTTTTGTTGTGGAGGTGTGTTAAGGGCAAAGTTTACTGTACACCGGTTAGAGATTTGCAAGACTTGCGTGAAAGAATTGTGGTTGCAGTAAGCAACATTACCCCGCACATGCTTCAAAACGTGTGGCTTGAGGCTGACAACCGTTTTGACATTTACCGTGCCACTAACGGTTCACATGTGGAAGTGCGATAGTTGTCTTGATTTGTAAAAAAGAAATCTGAGTTGTTACATGTTTGTACAAAGTTTGAACAAAAAATATTGGTAAATAAAAAGGTTGTGATTTTTCTTTTATTATACGTATAAGCGGGACACGCTGTAGTTCACCCTTTCATGGTTAGCCACACCTCCTTATTCCAACCTTGGCCTTTAGCCAATGAATTGGACTTATCCCTTTTTAATGCTGCTGGTTCGCAAAGATACAAGAGACTGTATGATTTAGTGTTACATGCTGATATGAGTAAAGTTAAGTAGACTTCCAGTATTGCTGGGACTGGCACCAAATCAATACTCATGAGTTCAAATATTTCAATCAAGATAAATGTATTCTATGTGCTGGGCAGAGCGGTAGCGAAGGGGTGAAGAATTTTCATAGCATGAGATTGTCAAGGTTAATTCTCCTCAGTTACCACTCCAACCAGGCACTGGGAAAGGGTTGCTGCCATTTACTGTTGCTATTCTTGGTCGACAATGAAAATAAATAGCTGTCAATTTAGACTAGAATCTATTCTATAGAATGACATAAACAAAATTAAGAATTACAACTCTCCCACCCATTTGTTTTGTTAAAACCCCTTTGGCTAAAGAAAAGAAAATATTTGAATTGTGAGTTTAGTTCAGTTCGTGCACGTTAAAAATTCAACTTGATAGATTGGAGGTCCACACGCTTAACTTCCACATTTCCTCTGTCCGTGAGGGTCTAGGAGACGCGGAGCGATAGTAGGAAGTGCCACTGCCACTACTGCAGTCGGGCTTGACTTACGTGTCTGGATCAGCTATCCTCGCCTACAGAGCACTAAATTGTTCTGGTGATTTGAACTCATCTTCTCGTGTTGTAGCACAACTCAGTGGAAGATAAATCCTCCCCTCCACTGTACTCTTGTTTCGTCCACCTCACCAAGAGACACAAAGGGGCTCGAGAACAACGAAAGTTCTTCTCCTTTCCACACTTATAACACAGTTGCACTCCTCCTCTCGTCAGATTCTCAAAAACACTGTCCTGGAAAACGCACGTTTCCCTCTTCCAACACAATTTCTTAAAAAAAGAAAGAAAAAGCCAATCAGTCCGTCAGTTCTAACGGCCTTTGGCTCCTCTGTCCTCCCTTGGACCAATGGTCAACCGTCTTTCATGGTTCGTCTCCATTTACCGGGTTTTGCACAAAAAAGAAAAAAAAAAAGTCACTTCTTGAAAACCCCTCCTTTTCACATAAGACACAAAACTGCCAACTCGTGTCCTTATTCACCTCTAGCTTAGTTCCTGTATACATTCTTTGTTGTAGCTTTAGTACTCTATTATTACATGTATAACCACCCTTCATTCCTATGCAATGGATAGAGGATTCTATTATTAATTAATTATCCAAATGATGAAAATGTAAAGTTTAGTTACTTATGTAGGGGGTTGGCTATACTGGATTCTGGGGTGTCGCTGGAATGCAGGAGTTGGGGTAGCCGTACGGCCTCTCTGTCTTCTGGGTGACAAAGAAAAAGACAAGAAACAGTCGACTAAAAAAAGCGAAGGAAAAAAATGATGGGCTTGCCAACGAGGAAAGAAAATATGAAAAATTAAAAGCATAATACTAATAATAATTACAAAATAAAGGCGCGCAGTACACTACTAAATGGTCAGTTGTAAAGGATGCTTGAAAAATCCATCCGTTACACTGTGGGAGCTCGATGTAAAACGTCTGCACCCGATACGAGATTGTATCAGGCAACAAAATGCTCAATATCGCAATAAAGGAGGCCACTAAACGTAATAAGGTAGGTAGCCATAAGATCGCCACTGTCCCAAAGTTCGCCACCCACAGATTCTATGTTTAGCCGAAAGATGGCAGAAGCTACTTCATGCCAGGTGCATGGCGCCTTGGAAACTACGTTTAACATTCAAGGTCGATTTCCGTTAGCGCGTGCTTGCTTGGAGATAATTCTGTTAGTAGTGGTTGCTGGCTAGTGCTGATATAACATTTGCTCCGTAAGTATCCGTTTAATACAGAATAACTATTGCATTTAGAGAGTGTAATATATAATTTCAAAGCCTATGTTGTGTACTTTCTACAGGTATTGTTAAAATTAAATGTATAATTGTTGTGTCGTAGTTTCTGACGTGTTTAATAAAAGCTGCACGTGTTCTTAAGTTCGCCACTGTATCGTGCGTTATGACGAACTTAAGAACTGATGTTATGACAATGAAACTTGTTTCCTTAAATAGAGCAAGACTTAGAGTTCATTAGTTTTGCATAGAGATTTTCAAAGTTGAGGACCACCAAAGTTTAAAGAGTGTACAACATGTAAGATCGACTCCCAAAAATATATTCCCGAGGAGGAACAGTCCACCAATTAACAGCCGCGCTGTGCAAATTCAGAAAAGTTTGTTCTCCAGTCTATCAGATCCCGGCCCTTCCTGTTCCAACGCACTTGGTTACCCAACAGCCACATCAACCCCCAAAATGTGTAAGACCTAAGAACACAACCGGTCCTCATCCAAAAAAAGAATCCTGGAGCAGGCAAATCTACAGACAGCTGGTATTGTTTCCTTTGCAAAGAAGATCGTGCACTAGATATGAGATGCTGCAGTTTACGTCATCGTTACGTTCACGAAGAATGTGTAGGATTAACGAAAAATGATGAATTTGTTTTCGTTTGTCCAAATTGATACTTCATTCTCAGTGTGAAGTGAAATTGAATTGTGCTTGTTTTTCATTTCTTTTTAATTTAATGTTTTACTCTCTCAGTTACAATCTGAACTGATTTTATGCATGAATATTGTATAATTAATATTGCCTTTGTTTAGTATGAAAATAAATTACATCTACTCTCTACTGTTATTAAAATATTAATTGAGTTTATCGCTTGTACAGTGGGATCCATGAGTATTGCTCTGCAAATTGTCCATGACTATTTTGATTAATTTTTCTCTTACATCCTACGTGTTTTTAAGCAATGGATTTTTATGTATGCTGGTGCAGAAGTTGTCAACAGCTTGTTTTGAGTTTTCTTTTAATTCTTGAAGCTCTTATTGGGTCAAATAAAGTTCACGAATACGGTGATGGACAATTTGCACGGTAATACTCATGGATCCCACTGTACACAAGTGGCGAAGTTAGGCAACACGTGCGTCCTAACTTCACCAGTTGCAACCCCCCCCCCCCCTCCTCCTCTTGGTCATTGTTCGAGAAAGGAGACCGTTTTTCTTCTCACAACACGTGCGTCCTAACTTCACCAGTTGCAACCCCCCCCCTCCTCCTCTTGGTCATTGTTCGAGAAAGGAGACCGTTTTTCTTCTCACAAATTTATATGTTGTTCTTTTGAACATTAAGATTGCAAGAGTATTTTTTATATTTTGAAAAAAATATTTCTTCGTGATTTTTAAAACAAATCTGCTTAAGGTGGCGAACTTAGGGAGACTTACCTTACATATAATTTAACAATGCGTTCTTTCGGCGATATGTACATTCCATCCATCGCAATAATTGCCTACCCCCCCACCATGTCCTGTTCTGCATCCGCCACTATGCACATTCTACAATATAGTTTCGATATCGAATGCCTCGTGTTATGAAGATAGGTAGTGATCACAATGATGGAAAACGTATGTCCGATACAAAATATGAAAACCGTTATACATTACGTCATTGTTAGATGCGCATATCAGAGGCTGCACAGCCATAAATCACGGGATAAGAGGGTTTTGGCTTTCACTGGTAATAAAATTCACCTGTGTTTCAATATAGGTCGCCATTGTATACAATATTCCCAGACCTCATAAATAATATTGAAACCAATGATATGAACAAACGAGAAGTCCTTTGACGTCGCTATGACGTCATCGGTGACAAATATCTCTTTTAAAAATATTTAAAAAAGATATGTTATCAGACGGGGGAAATAAATGTCACTGGAAAATCTGTGTGCTACTTGGTTGTTTACGTGCAAGGATAAAAAATATTCGTTTGATGTTCAACCCTGCTCTTTTTTAAAAGTAATTCTGACAAATCGTAACCAATTTGTATTAGCAAATTTACGAAAGGCTACCAAGAGCCGCGGTTGTCTAGTCGATAAGGAGTCTTGACTCATGGGCGTCGCCAGAAATTTTTGTAGGATTGGGGGGTCAGGCCTTTGATAAAACTTGAATACTTGAAATAATAAGAATGATTATTGTTATACAATAATGACCGTTATAAATTAATACAAATAAACCAACTCTATTTCGAATTATTATTATTATTATTATTATTATTATTATTATTATTATTATTATTATTATTATTATTACATCATTGCAGAGAGAGGTCTACTGATTCCATCACATGACTAATTACCTAGCTCAACTGTTTTGAACTCTTTTTAACATTTCATGCACTGAAATGCATAGTAATTATATATTTTTATTATTTCTTTTACACACCTCGTTCAGGAAACAAAAAAAAACACTTTAAAAGTTATGGGAAGGTTATTAGCCAATAAAGTTTACTTTCTATGGCCTCTGAGATAAAAATCTTATTTTTGAAATTTTGAAAACGGTGAAACCATTTACACCTGCATTTTACACTCACTTCTTTCAATCTAACACACTTTAAACTTTGGTTATTCTGTTCAAATACTAACTGAACTTTATTTATGTTATTAACTACAAAAATAAGATGCTTTCTGCTCTCTTGTAACTTAAAATTAATAATGCTAATTTCCGGGGGGGTTGACGGACCTGTTCGATCCCCCCACGCACACACTGCTGCTGACGTCCATGATCTGACTGCCACAGAGGAGACACGGGTTCGATTCCTGGAGCGAGTAATCTCAGGTCGGTAAAATTCCGGCATCGTCCCTAAATAAAGCGAGACGCTTGGGTTCAGTCAGCCATGGGCGTCAGAAGGGGGGGCGAACAATTCCGTCGATCCGCTCCCCATTTGAAAATTGGGATCGTTCATTTCAAATAACAAAAAAAAAGCAGAAAGCTTGTTATTCTTGTTCTTCATAACACGAAAAGGTTCAGTTACTTTATATTCAAACAGCAAAAAACAAGTAAAAACTGCATTTGATCCAGAAAATTAAGCGAAAAATACAGGAATCCAGTTATGTTTTAATATTCTACCATTTAAACCAAAAGTGAAAGTTTTGAAGATTCCAAAAATTTGAGTTTTATGTGAGGCGTCAAACAACATTAACTTTAAGACAAAAAATTCTCCCTAACTTTAAAGGTTGTTCTTGAACGAAGCGTGTTGAAGTTAATTAATAACAAAATTGAATAACTGTGCATTTCGTTACATTACCTGTATGAAATATGTAATGAAGCAAAAAGTCTCCCCAAGAATACAATAATAATAGCAATAAATTAGGGATATTTCTTTATATTAGTTCATAAGTTCTTTTGTAGTAATAATCAACCATGATAAAAATTATTATTTCTACAAATATTCATTTTTTTGACCTGCCTACAGAACTTTCTGAAGACGACCATGTAGTCCGCCTCAAATAAATGAGTACCTGAGGGCACCCTGGAGGGTAAAGGCGGTCGGACCGTGGTGCTGATCACATCTCAAAAAAGTAGCCGAGATCGAAAATGTGTGGGGGCCCTCCCTACCTCCACATACCCCTACATGCCTCCATGGCATGGTGCAATGTGCACGGGGAGATTTGCTTTACCTTACCTAACGGCTCCCATGTACATTTTGCTTCGAGTTGTCAAAAAATTGGACTAAAGGCAATTTTGTGGTAACTTTCGATAATAGATGACAGGGCTTATCATCAAAATTAGTTTTTTTGTGTGTGCGAACGCCGAAAGCATATCTGGTTCGATGCATTTTTTTTTCTATACTCTCTCTCTGCACTTGCCCGTCTAGTTGGCTACATGGTGCAACACCGACTCGTCTACTACGTTCATTTGGTGTTAAGTAGTGTGTTTGGTGTCTGCACCGTTCGCAATATGTTCTGGAGCGATGTAATGTATATGGTCACGTGGTGTGTGCTAACTAATCAAATGACCGTGTAAAGCAGCAGACAGGCATTTGTTGAATCTTCTGAACTTGAACACCAACCACTTTTCGTCTACTTGGTTGAACATTTCCTTGCACCAGCCTGACACCGGGATACACCTGCACTACACCTGGTGCCAAAAAGTATAGCGAACTAGTCTGGGTTATTTCTAAATAACTCGTTATTACTGCCAGTATATAACAACAGATATAGTTAGTTTCAAGGGATGAAACACTACACGAACAATGCTTGTTTGTAGCCTGTTACCTAACATTTTCCGTATCTGTTAAATAGTCTGTGAATCTCATATCTTCTGCACTGCGTATGAAATCGATATGCACTTGTGTAATCCTTTTCGTTCCTGGGAGTTCTAATTAAACATTCTTTTGACGCAACTGTAACTTTTATTGCATCATTCTTTAAAACGGAATAATCTAGCTACAATTACACACACATTATTGTTCAAAATCACGAAAATTTCCTTCCTCCCAAAATCTCATCGCTTCATCAGTTTTGACTTGACAGTTTCCACCGAGAACACGCGGGATGCACTTGTATCCAATTTAGTTTCGGAAAAAAACTGACAAAAAATTGCAGGCTTTATAGTTTCCCAGCTTCATACATAATAAAATGGGGATTCCAGGCGTCAAAATTGCTTTGTGTATTAAAGCAGGAACAAGTTAAGGTTCGAGACACTCGCGGAGGCGGATGTTATTTGTATTCCAAGGCGCGGACGAAGAAAGTAGTTCCTCTTGAAAGAAAAACATGTCTCTGAACATTTTCCATAACATATAACGCAGGTAGACTGAAACCTAAGAAGAAATAAACCAACTATATAGAAATGCAATACAGGGTGTCCCCCCAAGATACAATCTCAGTTTGTTTTTCTTCGTTTTGCCATGGTGACTGCCGTAATTAGGGGTGTGAGGGACAGAATTGGGGAGGAAATATTAATAATTCTGACGTTTGGGACTGGAAAATTCTCCATTTCCCGACCTTTCTCGAGATTGGAGATTTTCGAAGTTTCCCGATGCGGTGAGCATCTCGAATTGTACACACTATCGCCTCTTCAAGTGATTATTTTTGCACTTCTGGAATAAAAACTTAATTTCAAGAAATTTCAAACCCCTTTTAAATAAGGTTCTTTGAAATTTCTAGGCTGCTCAGGATTGCGAAAATTCGGGAAATTACTTGGGATCTGACCTTGATCATTCACACACCATTATTTTGAAGTAATACTTTTTTCACAGTACCCTTCGGCACGTAAAAAAATGGATAAGAGGTACCATGAAGGACAGTAGTCTCTGTTTGGTATCTGTGCATTGTGAAAAATGTACAAAAAGACATAGAACTGTTCATCAACGAAAATATATATGTTTTTCGAAATGAAGCAAGGCCAGTGCCGGATCTACAAGCCGCAAACCCCGCAGTGGGGGGGGGGGGGGAGAAGTAAACATTTAGGGGGCCCTACGCCATTAACATAGTAGAGGGTTCGTATATGCGTATGTAAGAAATAAACTGTTACTCAGGGGTACAGAAACGAATACAATGGTAAAGTTAAAGTTCCTTGTGCATATAGCACTGTGCAATGAAGGCACATTTAGGCTATGTGGGGATAGGGCCCCACATATTTTCGATGTCGGCCATCTTGGAGGTGATGTGATCTGCACCACGCTGAGGTCGCGTTTATCCCCACCGGGTATCATTTGATTTAAGGCTGGGTGGGCCCTAGAGCCGCTTTATGTGGGGACAAAGCCGGGAAAATTCCGATCTTAGACACGGGTTTCCCGTGTGGCAGTCAGACTAGAATCAAATCAGGCTAGAATTTCACGAAATATGCAGAGGTGAAGGTTTCTTCAACTTATCTTTAATCAGGAAACAGTTACGACTGCATAAATGTAACAAATGTATCATTTTCGAGGTGTGAGAAAACAGTGTCAAATATATACCACATCATCCCCCTTTCCATTTAAAAGAAATTGAGTTGAATTCAATATGGCGGCCACCAATATGGCGGCCATCAATATGGCGGCCACCAATATGGCGGGCGCCTATTTGGAACACACCAATGTGGTCCCCCTAAGCCAGTGGTTCTCAACCCTTTTCTGTCCGGGATCCACTTCATGAGGACCATAAGCATGGCCGCCGGAGAATTACTTGTAGGGCTGTCCACCGAGTATATATTATCATATTGTTTGCTAACATGAGTACTTTAAGAAGCCCTCTTTACGCTTGCTTATACAAATTACACATACTTCATTCTAGAAAAGTAAATATGTAATTTAAAAGACTAACCATGAAAAAAAATCCAGTGAACTCTTAAAACCGCCGCAATCCATTTGTCCATAGGGAGTTAGCTCTGTAATCTAAGCTATCTCAATATATACAGCGCGCGCGCGCGCGGGTGTGTGTGTGTGTGTAAAGGTAGGTAGGTAGAGGGGGGGCCTTTGGCAATATTTTGCAGGGGGGCCAAGATTTGTAGATCCGGCACTGAGCAAGGCGATTCCCGATTTAAATAATGGACTAGAGTCTGAACCCGTATACAATACCAAAGAATTTTCAAGTTGAATCTTATGATTTGTAAAGTAATAATAATAATAATAATAATAATAAGAGCAACAACAGTAAAAGGTAAAGTTCTCCGTGCATATAGCACCGTGCCGTGAAGGCACATTTAGGGGATGTGCGGGCAGGACGCCATATCGAGCTCTGCCATTTTGGAGGTGATGTGATCAACACCAGGTTCCTACCGCCTTTATCCCCCCAGGTAGTACCCATCGATTTGAGGCTGGGTGAGCCCCAGATCTGCTTTATGCGGGAACAAGGCGGGAAAAATTAATACCTTAGATCACCTAGCCGGGAATCGAACCTGCGTATCCCACGTGGCAGTCAGACGCCCTACAGACTAAACTCCGTACCAGCTAACTGTAGACCAGGCGAACAAGATCAAGTCTCTGCCCAAGTAGTGTCGCGAGACGGCTCCACCAATGAACAGTGAGAGAAACGGGATTGTGTAATGGGCGACGGGAGTTTCCCGATTTCCTCCTTCGCTATGCAGCGTTGCAAACTTTTGAAAAGGATAGTACCGAACGCAAACGACAAACGGACCGTATTTTTGTCTCCAGGTCTGTACGAATGGTTTTAGAATTTCTTAGGGAAATATTAGGGATAGAACTGCAAGAGCAAATTTTGGACAAGCCGTGCATTTAGCGTACGGACTAAGATCTGGACTGTACGGTTGGCAACACTGCGCTTTCACCACTCGATTTTCCTCCTCCTCCTCATCTGTCGATATGCGCGGCCCTGCTCTACAGTTAGCTTGGACAAGGTATAGACCACCGCAGCTCTTATAACTTGACAAGTTTAAAAACAAGACGCTGCAATCCATTGTTTGCGCACCTCACATCACATTTCCCCACTCCATTGTCTGCGGCGACGTTCGTTCGCAGTGTTGCAACCTGGAGGGAGCTGAATTGTCTGATAATTTCAACGAAATTTGAATGTGAAAGGCATGAATTAGTATCCCGTCACCTACGCTACCTATTGATTACGCTAAATTGTAAATACATTTTGATATTTTCCCTTTAAACCTTAAATGAATTAAGTTATATTAGGGATATTTCTTACCTGCATAAGAAATGTATGAAATAAAACGATAGAAAAATGAAAAATATATAAACGATAGAACTGAGCTCACCTTCTAACTGTTTTCCAGTTCTCCTTCTTCAGTTTCACTCTCCCACTCATCCGAGTCTGTGTCTAACGATGAATCTGTGTCCGTGTCTGAATCGGCTTCACCAAGTCTAATTCAGTTCATCTACACGCTCCTCCATAAGTCCATCTCTTTCAAAGTAAGAATTTTGCAGCCAAGAGTAAAGAGCATGAACATTTCAATGCTTTAGAAAAAGACACAGGCAAGCGTGTTATCAGATTGCGTTCTCGTAGTGATTGTTGTAGGATAAACAAACGAACCACCACCCCACTAGTTTTTTTTGTTTTTTTTAAAAAAAAAACTGGCCACTGCTCGATGTCGCATTCAGAAAATGAAGTCATTCGCCCAGTAGTTTCTCTTCGTTATAAACCTTAACGCACGTGCGTAATACTACAGTTTACGATCGGCGCACCGCACGCATTTTCAAAGGCCGGATTAAATTAAATGAACCACTGATATAATAGGAGTCTGCATGCACCGTCACACTAAAGAGTGAAAATTGTTTGTCATATTTGTTTTAGCTTAATTTTGCTGAGTTGGCACCACTGGTATTCTCAAGGCCAGACCAGTACGTAGAAGAGTGGTAGGGGAGGATGACGTAATAGGAAGTGCTCCGCAGCGATCTGCGCATATCGGGACTTAACTTGTCAGGCTATGGCAACAACAGTAATAACAAAAATATTATTACTGTTAATAATAATAATAGTTTCTTATAGAAGGGCACGTTATGAAATATTACTCTGCCCCTCCCAGAGAAAAAATCCTGCGGACACCCTTGAGTCAAATAACAAAAATATATACAATCAACCTCAAATTTAGATATTGCCCATGTAAAAGTACGCACAAAGATTCAGAAATCATCAACTCTTGTAAACATTCTCCGTTGCTCCTTTGTTTCTCACGTTCCTTTCTTGCCTCGCACTTTCAATAAATTTCGCTTCCTTTCATTAAGGGACAGGATAGGCTCTAATAAAGATAAGGGATAAAAGCCTCTTCCACGAACAGAAGGCTTCGTGAATGAATGGCGACTATGCGGAAGGATGTGCGGGGCAGATGCCCCCTCCGAGTATTAAAGCAGACGGCCCCTTTGACCTTAACCGCCATCGTGGGAAGTTAATATGCAGATTACCGTGTTGGCATATAGGCGTCCACGATGCCTCAATACACAGGGTGTTCTCACAAGTCACTGGATATTTGAATAAACGACTTTATCGGTATCTTCACATAAAATAATAAAGTAGAATGGCTTACGTCAAGTGTTCCGCAAACGGCAACATTTTATTATTGCCTTTTGATTTGTATTTTTGAAATTAGCGGCCCTTTTCTCCCACTTTTGGTTAATCGCCAACATAAGTTTGCGCACATGCATTAAGGGGGGGGGGGCAAAAGCCTTCACGAAAGTTTAATCGAAGAGTTAAAAAAACAACTTAATTTCCCCTCTCTGTGTTTCAGAGTCTAATTTCCACATAAACATGTCTTCAAAACTATGTATGAGGGATGTATTCAGGCTTTTCAGCAGCTACATCTGATCTAATGTGAGGTTTTTGGTTATCATGTTACCTTTATATATCATTTTGTAAATAATTACTCTATGTGTACATGTATATACTCAATGTTTCATTTTCTGTTCACAATAAGGATGTGTTCCAAATTTATTTGTGTTTACGTTTAACATCTTGTATAACAGAAACCGTCTGATACTAATTTCCATCATTTGAAATATTTCCCTTTCAACTTATTAGGCGAAACAAGAATTCCCGTTTCGCCTAAAATGGCTGTTGGGTCATAAATCACATTACCGCGTGTTGATAAGCCAGTAAATACCCGAAATATAATAGGTACTTGTTCGAAAATACGCTGGGGTTTCAATACCTTTAGCTTGCAATCGCTGGTTGGTGCAAATAATAAAAAAAATAATAAAAAAGCAGGATTAAAAGAAGCGAGAAAAGCTACTGGGTCGTATTACACATTGGAACAATGGTCAAGATGTCAAACTCATCGTAACAAAAGTCTCCCCGATGACGTACGTAGTGGTAAAGGCGTCTCCTTGTAATCAAGTGATCCCAGGTTCGATACCCGGCAGAGAAACATAGTGGTTCGGGTCCCACTTCAAAACTGTAGGTCCAGTCCCGATTTCCTAATATGCGCATAAAGTGGACTTTAAGCACAAAAAAAACTTTGGAAGAGACAATTGGTACGAGAGCATGGGTTAGGGGACAAGAGGGGCAACTCCCCCTCCCACCGTGGAAAACTAGTAGTTAAAGTGGTAATTTCGTTCATTATGCTTCTTGCGTGGAAAGTAAAATAAATGTTATTCGCTTTTCAAATAATTAATAATAAAGCATTGGCCCCGCCTGGATAAAATGCTTTGTCTCCAAGGAAAAATAGTGTGGATCCCCCTGAGAAAAAGTCTGGATACGCCCATGTGCGGGAGAGATATTTTATGTAACCAAGTAATGCCTCCCCGATGGCGCAGTTGTAGCGTCGTCGCCTTGTAATCGAGGGATCCCGGGTTCGATACCCGGTGTAGGCACATAGTGGTTCGGATCCCACTTTAAAACTGTAGGTCCAGTCCCGATTAGCCTTACTGTGCATAAAGTGGACTTAAAACACCAAATCAATCAATGTAACCAAGGAGTCCTTGGTTCGATACCCGGCGGAGAGACAGTGCTTCGGATCCCACTATAAGTTGTAGATTTCATAAAGTGATATTCAAAAACAGACCAATTACTTCGGAATGAGAATGAGTCAGAACTTTTTTATCTCAAAACAAGACCGAGTGCGACACGAGACAAGCATCAATATTATGCACTGAATGCGATATTGCTTCATTCCTAAAATCAAGTGGATGTCGCCATCGGCCAAGGACGTATTGAAGGGGTCCGGACGCCCCCCTCCTCCCCCCTCACAAAAGAAAAACTTACCTAGTTTTATAAATCAAAAATAATGAAAATATACTTGTTTAACATTTGCTGCGTAATTGATTTCCTCTGAACTTATTGGAAGGCAAGGATTATACAGAGCATTCCCTGACATTCGCTACGAGACTAAGCGGCAAGCGGCCCGGCATCAGCGCTTGTCTTTCCCGGTGAACGGGTCCGCGACAGTCGCTTATATTAAACCTCGTAAAAAAGTTTAGAGTAACAGGGTCAGTTCTAAATAAAAGTGGAAAGAAAAATGGGGAAATAAAGTATACAAAGACAATCCGAACACCATCCGTGAGTTAAAAGAGAGTATTGTACTAAAAATCGGGAGAATTACAGTAGACGAACTTGCACGTGTAAATGCCAATTTCCTTCGGAGATGCCAGGAATGTGTTGCAGCAGAGGGACATCATTTTCAACACCTTCTGTAGTCAAAGTTAGTACACAATTTGAAAACTGTAATTTTAATAGCCGACTCTAGCGACTGTCGCTGATCCGTTCACCGGGAAAGACAAGCGCTGATGCCGGGCAGCTTGCCGCCGAGTCTCGTAGCGAATGTCAGGGAATGCTCTGTATTAGGATCATATGGCTTTGAAGGACAGTACCAAAGATTTATGCTTGCACTATAATATGCGCAAAATATTAATGAGAAACTATACTTTCCGCCAACTGGATCTAACATACTGTTTTGTTATTCAATAAATATTCAATTCTTCATCTATTCGACATTAATTTCTTTTCCAGGGTACTTGTTTTGGTAACCGGACAACTGCGAGGGCGGATAATTTCGATGACGGACAATTGCGATGAACACAGTTAGAAGTGAAAGGGCGGATGGACAATTGCCATGACATTTTAAACCCTCTATCAATTTGAAGGCTGACTTAACACCCCGTACAATACCTCTTACAAGAAAATTATGTGAAATATTGATATTTTCGGCTGAGAATTTGGTTCAATCAAGTTTTTCAACATGGGCTAGAGCCAACAGACACCTTTTGAAGTGACCCGTTTCGTCATATGTACGAATGCACTTTCCAACTCTCTTGTCGATTTTAATGTCACGGTTCTTCCTTTTCTGACCTTCTAGATTAAGTTCCATCCGCATATACTTGATGTTGGTGTCATTTCTTGGCTCTTAAGGCCGGCCAGAACATCATGAATTTTTGGATGCGATCTTCTAGGCCACCTATTTACAGTATTTTGTTATAACACCATTAAGCCTTATTTCCATGATATGAAAAACTCAATATGCTGACCAAGGCAGAAATTTATTTTATTATAAAACATAAACTAAACGTAACGTTTCAACCTTCTAACAAGGTCTTCTTCAGAATCAGCACCAAGTACAAATGTAACAAGGTACAAGGAAAGGACGATATATATACACAAAAATACTCCCCTCCAGACTATTAGAAAGTTGTTCTGGAACATTCTAGCAGGTGGCTTTCCCTTGTCAACTTTACTTTCACCTGAAAGTGAATGTGGTTGGACTCTTTATCTCACACTATATTTCCTTTATTCTTCTTCCTTCTTCTCTCCTCCTTCTCTCTTGTCCTTTCCACTCTTTCTAACACCTTCTTCCATTCTTTGATTATCATCAGTCCCCCATTCCAGTTCATTGTGTCTTCTTCACCTTTCTTCTCTATTTCCTTGGAAATGAAGGAAATTAGTGTCAGATAAAGAGTCTAACCACATTCACTTTCAGGTGAAAGTAAAGTTGACAAGGGAAAGCCACCTGCTAGAATGTTCCAGAACAACTTTCTAATAGTCTGGAGGGGAGTATTTTTGTGTATATATATCTTCCTTTCCTTGTACCTTGTTACATTTGTACTTGGTGCAGAGTCTGAAGAAGAACTTGTTAGAAGGTTGAAACATTACGTTTAGTTTATGTTTTATAATAAAATAAATTTCTGCCTTGGTCAGCATATTGAGTTTTTCATAGTACTTTGTTGTTCCAAGCTTGTACAGCATTATTAGTTCTGTGGCGGCTTTGGTTAGGTTAGGTTAGGTCCTGATCGGCGCAATTGCCCTACCATTAATTTGTAAAATGACCTTCGCCGTCAAAATCATCACACTTGTCCGTGATTCTGGCTTCATCGCAATTGTCCGCCATCGCAATATTGTCCTAGATTCCTTGTTTTAATGCAAATTATGCCGATTGTAACTAGACATAAGCTACATAATGAATACGTGCTGTTCTCTGTCTTTTTACTTATTCCAGTAATAATTTTATTAGTATTTATTTAATATAATTATTTTAATTTAAACGTAATTGTTATTATTAGGGCCCGGGACTTTATATTATAACATATTTTTCATTGGCTTTGGATCTAATATTGGGGTGAGATCTTTACATATCTGATGAAAATCAGCCGAAATAGACAAACTTGACAAAGCATATTTTGACATATTTCACCAATTTCGCGTTTTTGCAACATATTTCTTCAATTTTGTTGTAATAAGACATATTTCTGCATAATTTCGTAATTCTCTCGCACATAATCGGTTATTTCATAAAGTTTTTCTTCGTAGCTTTAGCATAACGGATGTTCATATTGTCGATGGCAGGATAAGGAAATTACGGAGGAATTTAGTACAGAACAATATAATACCCTACTTTTTTATCCCGCTGACAATTGATAGCCATGCAAACATTATTCTTTCACTGTTGCACGAGAAGTGAAGAAGTTTCGTTCTCATTTCTTTGCCTTTTTCGCTTTTCACAAAAGTCAGTCAAAAGTAAAAATAACATTAGGTACATTACAGCCCCTACTCTGCTCCATCGGGTATGGGAGAAATTCGAGAGTACTGTTGTGCATATACACTGCTCTCCATAAATTAAGCAACAAATGCTGATCATCCAATAGAATCAAACACAAGGCCAGAGGGTGTACATATTTTATTTGTAACGAAAGAAACAAGTGTCCCACGCCTTACAGAACAGAAGAAACACAAAACAAGGTACACTCGTGGGCAAAAGAAATGAAATGTACTCATGGAGCATCACAGGTGGTAAACGTTGGAGACGGAAAGTGACCGTTGTCTGACACCAATAAGGGATATGATCACCGTGCGCAGCAATGCACGCCTCACAACGCCGCCGCATGCTGCCAATAAGGTTTTCCACCAACTCATTGGGTATGAGGGTCCATTGTTGGGAGAGAGACAGTTGAAGATCTTGGAGTGTTTGTGGAGGGGGCACAAGGCCAGCGAGACGTCTCCCCAGAGCATCCCACATGTGTTCAATGGGGTTAAGGTCCGGGGAACGGGATGGCCACACCATGCATTGAATATGGTGATCGTCCAAGAACCATTCGACTAGTCCTGCCCTATGGACGGGCATTATCGTCCTGCAGAATGAAGCCCGGACCTCGTTCTCGTGCGAAGGGTTCCACATAACATGCAAGGACCTCATCCCTATAGCGCTGACCTGTCATGGTGCCACGTGGGAGGATATAGAGGTCAGTACGTCCACCAATAGAAATGCTACCCCATACAAGCACACCTCCACCACCACATCTGTCCCTTTCAACAATATTGGAGGGATGGTAACGAGTTCCTGCCTCTCTCCAGACCAATCGGCGTCGCGAATCACTGTCCAGTGAGAACCTGGACTCATCAGTGAAGAGAACGGACCGCCACTGGTCCAGTGTCCAGTTCACATGTTCTCGTGCTCAACGTATCAGCGTGCCCACCACTCTTCTTCTCTTTTCTCCAACTGTTTTCTCTTTTACCTCACATTTTCTTGTTGTTGCTTAATTTCTGGAGGGCAGTGTATTTTGGCTTTACTGGGAATATTTCTGCCTTTTTCTGACATATTTGTAATTTTTCATGACATATTTTCCAATTTATATGACATAATTACATACATATTTTTCAGTTTTATAAGACAAAGTCCCGGGCTCTAGTTGTTATTATTATTATTATTGTTATTATTATTATTATTATTATTATATATATTATTGAAAAATAACAATATAGTTGCCAACAAAAACAAAAGTGTATCTGATACAAATAGTAACAGTAAGTCTGGAGAAAACTCAACTTCAAAAAACTAAGTTTGTCTTTCCTTAGTAATAATATGATTAAATGTTTTTATCAGAATGTTAGAGGAATTAACACCAAATTTGAAACATTAGTAAGCAATATAAATATTGAAAAATATGACATAATTTTTCTTACAGAAAGTTGGTGTAAACAAGATAGAGATTATTTTATAGATTTAGATCCAATGTACAGGGTGATAAGAAAAGATAGAAATCTGGATTTAAACAAACAGAAATCTGGTGGTGGTGGTTGTCTTTTATTTATTAAAAACAAGGTTCAGTTTATGATCTTGGAATCACCTTTTACAGAATTGGATGTAATTTGGGTAAAATTAATGTCAAATAATTCTGATCCAACCATAATAGGATTGCATTACTTGCCACCTGATTTAAACTGTGACTTGTTTGCAAACTACTTTGATTGGGTAGTTCAAGAGATGTTAATGAAACACAATAAAATAATTTTAGTTGGAGATTTTAATGCTGGTGGAATTGATTGGGCTACTGGAAATTTGTATTGCTCTAATTATTATGTTAAAAGAAAGGCTGAAAAAATTGTTGAAATCGCAACACTTTCAAATCTAATTCAGCACAATGTATCGTATGACCCTTCACTGCCTTTTAATGTTTTAGATCTTCTACTTACTAACATTTCCACTTGTAACATTAGTTTTAATGAACATCCTTTATCTAAAATTGATAAGTTTCATCCACCGTTTTCATTTTATTTTGAATTGGATAGGTCTAAAAAAGACAATATAGATACAAGGGAAAATAATATTTATAGATGTCTTAATTTCGCCAGAGGTGATTATGTGAATGTTTATAATGAATTGTTGCATTTACCATATATGGTTGAAATATCTAATGATGTACAACAATTACCATATATGGTTGAAATATCTAATGATGTACAACAATCTGTTATGGAACTGACTAGAAATGTGTATGCAATATTAAAAAACAATATTCCTTCAAAAATTAAAAGAACAAACAATCAACTGCCTTGGATGACAAGGAAACTAAAGAGAATGATCAATAAAAAGAGAAGGTATCATGATAAATTTAAACTTACAAATAATTGTGTATATTACAGTACTTATTCCCAATTAAGGAAAGATGTTAAAAAGGAATATTCTAATGTAAAGGAGCATTACTCCTCCTCCTTAGAAAACAATGTTAATGGTGACAAGAATGCTTTTTGGTTTCACTTTAATAGAAAGAAGAGAGAAAATACTATCACTGAAATTATTTATGATAATGATGTACTGTTCAATGAATATGATATTGCTAATGCTTTTAGTGAGCTTTTTCACAAATCTTTCTCAAAAAGAAGTCATGTAAATTTTAAAAATATTAATCTTCATTCATACACCAACTTAATTGATGTACCTGTTATCTTGGAAAAGGATGTAAGTGATACAATTAACAAACTAAAAGGCAGGTCTTCAATAGGTCCTGATGGCATACCTAATTTTATTTTGAAAGCAAACAAAGATGTTTTTGTACCATTGTTAACTAAAATTTACAACATGTCACTTACTTCTGGAATATTTCCAGATATCTGGAAAAATGTGTTTATTGTACCTGTAACTAAAAACAAAGATGGAAAAGCCAATGATCTTAATAATTATAGACCAATTACTATATTAAATTCCATGGCAAAGGTTTTTGAACACATAATTGCTGACTATTTGTCTTTTTCTTTAAAACATTATATTGATGGAAATCAGCATGGATTTTTTAGAAAAAGGTCTGCTATCACAAATTTATTGGTTTTAATAGACTCTCTTAAATCTAACATTAGGAAGCAATCCCAGACCGATATTTTATTTATTGACTTGGCTAAAGCCTTTGATAGTGTCAGCCATCAGCTATTAATTTACAAACTCGACCAAATGGGATTATCACCACGATTTCTGAAATGGTTTTCCAACTTTTTAGTAAATAGAAGTTTCTCTGTTAAGATTGGTGAAACAACTTCTTCTAAAAAAGAAATACTTTGTGGAGTACCTCAAGGGTCGCCACTCGGCCCAATTCTGTTCGCTGTTTTTATCAATGATGTTACATTATGTTTTAAATCTAGCACATGTTTACTATATGCAGATGATATAAAAAATTTTAAGAGTATTTTAACAAATAATGATGTCGCTCAACTTTAGGCTGATCTCGATAGAATGACATATTGGTGCAAGATTAATGAAATGGAAATTAACTTGAAAAAGTGTAAAGTTTTAAGATGTACTAAGAAAGTTCATTATATATTATTTTATTTATGAAAATAAAATCCAAGTGTGCGACAGTCATAAAGACTTAGGAATAGTAATAGACTCCTCTCTCATATTTGATGTGCACATTTCAGAAATTTGCAAAAGAGCAAAGAGAATGCTTGGTTATATATTTTTCTCATGGAAAGTTTTTAAAAAGGAAGATACCTTAATATTCCTGTATAAAACGATAGTTCGTCCTATTCTTGAATATGCAAATGAATTATGGTTTTTGACTGCAACCAGT
Organism: Lepisma saccharinum; assembly: GCF_977018435.1. Taxonomy (NCBI): domain Eukaryota; kingdom Metazoa; phylum Arthropoda; class Insecta; order Zygentoma; family Lepismatidae; genus Lepisma; species Lepisma saccharinum. The sequence goes on along the minus strand of NC_139249.1, from coordinate 17,688,841 downwards.
CACCTTCAAAAAGTTGAATCAGTTCAAAAACTTTTTATCAGGTTATTATGCACAAAGTTTTAAAAAAAAATACTATGACCAACATTACTCTGAATGGTTAACACAGTTGAATATGTTTTCCTTAGAAGAAAGAAGAAAAATGAAAAGGTTCAATTTTGTAGAGAAGATATTAAATTTCCAAGTTGACAGTGAATACTTTTTGAATAATATAGCTTATAAAATTCCCAGATATTCACATAGGTATATCTCAATTCTCACATGTCTAAACAAGGCAAGAGGTTTAGTAGCTGATCTTGTTGAAACCTACAATTTGAATTTATGTTGATGTATAAAATTGTAGGATCCACTGTTTTATTTTATAATTATGTATTCATCTTTTTAATTTTGTATAACTAACTTTGACCTGGTTGTTTAATCGTTATCATCACTTCAATAAATATGATCATTATTATTATTAGAACAACACACAGTTAATTGCAGATATTATATAACAAAAAACAATTATTGGTATCAGAGATATAATAGATCTCATTGAAAACTGTAACTTGAAGTGTAAATATGCTAACTTGTTATGTTATGTTATTCTACAGTTTATGTATTTTATTCGTGTAACTTTGTACTTTTGTATTTGACTTAGTGCTGTATTAGGTTTCATACTGTGCTCAACACTTAAAATAAACTATTATTATTATTATTATTCCTGAGACACTTGGTTCAAACCTCCCCAAATATATTTCTAGATACGTGCCTGCCATCTGCCCAATGTCAAATAATAATTTTTAATTAAGTCTCACTCCGGAAGGGGCGCAAGAAACTGAGTCGTTTGGAGGAAGCCAATTAGATTCAATCTCGGGACAGGATTGGAAGATAGATGAGGACATGTCGTAAGCCAGACACACTGCTGTAATCCCGAAGGATGTCAACATCGCCAGCGCGTCTCGTCGTGTGTGATCAGCGGGAAGGCAGGCAGGGCGATGACGTCATCGCCAACGCCAACAGTAAATGTCACCTGTGACTTACAGAAAGTGTGGAATCGCTGAGTCAGTCCTCCGGTGGGAGAAGTGAAACCAGTGTTGCCATATCAGGGAAAATTTCCCTCTGAACAGGGAAATTTGGATTTACGCTGTGTCCGAAAAGATACAAAGTACAGACTTGAAGTATGGTCTTGGCGGAAGTGACTTCACCTAGTGCAGTTCGAAAGCGTCAAGTACGCAAGCAATCGAGACCACAGCTCGGAGCACGGATCGTTGCAGACTTGATCACGTGATTTCTGGACTCGTTGTTCATTTGTTTGAAATCACGGTGTTAGAAAACCAGCAACACAGGGTTAATATATGTTATAGGGCAGCAAGTTGTTGCTTGAAGTTCTTCTAATGTGTGGAAATGTTTATGTACATTTGAAAATGCTATGTAATTTCTATGGTAAAAAACAAGTTTTTTAAACCGCGGGGGAAAACAACGTGTTCTCAGTTTAAATGGTCGTTCAATACCGTGTATGAAACTACATTTTAAAAATTCCGTTATTTGTCGATATTTTAGTTTCCATGCCACTAAATGCGCTGGAATTAAATGTGTAATTGCATAATAATGTATGTTATTATTCAAGGTTTTTACTGTTGTTCATTAGCATGTAGGATTTCAATCCTGACTTTCTAGGTGATTTAGGAAAAGTTTGATTAAAGAGATTGCAACAGTGAAGAGGACGCCATTGAAATATCGTAGGATGTGAGTGGGCAGAGGTTGTAAATTTCGTGGAGCTTCCGAATTGCGTAGGCAACTGTAATAGGACAGTCACCGCTGTCTTTCATAGAGGATGGATAATGGAAGTTATTTATGAAGCGCCACATTCGGGCAGAAAGATTGATGGCTTTGTACACAGAAGGGCCTTTCCGGTCTTCCTTATAGGCTCGCCAATTAGCCAAGCTGTGTGGAAAAAGGAATTCGTAACGCAATTCTTACTGTGCAAGGGGAAGTATTAAGGTTAAGAAATAACCCCAAGTTCCAGTAAACGCCACTTTGAGATGTTTTATGACTTGCTCTTTGTATGCTGTACTCATTACGCACGATTCATACCAAGATGGTCTTATATCAGTGTCCAAATTGCTCCAGCATTCGCTTCAAGTACGCTTGTATACACTCAAAGTGGAACTTCTAGCACGAACAGAACAGTTGACTGCAGCGCCCCTGTAGATGTAAATATGAAGTACGAGGAAGTGAGCTTGAATGCATGTTCTAAAACAGTGGTTCTCAACCTTCGTGAGGCAGCGGCCCGGTAAATTGTTTTTTAAAAGTCGATGTCCCAATCCCAACAATTCCACTCGTAAATAGCTTTGTAAATTTTACCCTTGAAATGTAATATTAGAGGAGAAGGTCTAAATATGGGCGAAGGTTTAAATATGGGTTTTGGAGTTATCAGCGCTCCCGCGTGCTGCAGCCTGGCAGAGGCTATGGGAACTGGTTATCTGTCAAGGACAAAGGTTGCGGCGCCAATTCGCAAGAGAAAGTGGTGGTTAGTTTCGGCCTTGGACGCCGTAATAGAATTGCGACATCCAAAAACATTTTGCAGGTATGTTTTAACTCAGCGATTTCTGAATTCTCATCTGCTTTGTATAGGTTACGATATTAGCGGTACATAAAACAAATGTGGGCTTTTATAATGCCATGATTTGTTTGTGAAATATGTACCACAGAGAGCGAAAATTAATTGAAGAAGAAAAATAGGGTGATGGTCTAAATATGGGCTATGACATGAGGTCTAATGTTGAGATCACATTTTCAACAAATATTTGGATGTTTTTCTTAATTTCGATTTTTCCCATTCCGCGTGATTTTCAAAGCAACAGATCATTCATATATATGAATTTTATAATGTTTTAGCGATACATGACTGTTTTTTTAAAAAATTTAATTGCTTTTGCCACTAGTAGCCCATATTTAGACCACAATTTTCAAATACATCATTTTACCATTTTTTGGAAATTGTTTTTTTTTTTTTAAATGGAGACCTTCTATACTTTAGCATGCTATTACATTTAAGTATATATTTCATATATATACATTTTAAAGGCAGGTGCTTGATATCTTAATTTTGTTCCTCCGAAAAGGACAACATAAAAAGGGGGGCCAAATTTAGACCTTTTCCTCTAATAAATCAATTATGACAATCATAGTGAGTACAGTATTAGTTTCATTATGTCTAGGCTTGTTGACAAATATAATTTATTTTATTTAAATTAGTTGACAACGACTGGATTTAATGGAATCTTTTAGTTTTTCTGGCCAGTATTATTAATTTTGTGTGTTTATTTTCATTGGCATGTTTAGTTTCCAACAGCGAAAAATTCAAATTAATGAGATTTCTTCAACCTCAGTATATTTTTGTTAATTAAAATTGCAATGCAAAGTAAATTGACCGTGGTGTCGTTGGTGAACCTGCACCATATTTGGAGGCCGCAAACAACGTCCCCCACCCCCTTCCGGTTAGATCGTTTGATCCTCACCGCCACTGTCGCGAAAGCATTTTCTGTTATCATAGTAGAAACCCGAAACACTTCCCACGCGGTTGCCAGTTCGGGCTGCAAGTCACAACACCCTTCCTCCGAGCCTAACTCGAGAATGGGTGCACGGTTGTTATTCAAGTTGGGAGGCTGCACGTGTGACAGTGAACGGACAGCGTCTTTGATTTCAGCGAAAAAGAATTTCCTCGAACCCCGAATACAGCCGTGTTTGCAGGTTGTTGCCAGCTCGGGCTGCAAGTCGCAAATTTCAGGAGAACCATTTGCGGCCCGGTATAATTGACGCCAGGGCCCGAAGGTTGACACACGATGTGCTAAAAATGTTCAAACAATTTCCACGCTCAACTGAACACAATCCACGTTTTGTATTCTAATGACTTGGGCGTAAGGTGGACTTACCAACTAAAACTGACACGAACCCGAGGTACAAAATGTGTCGCAACTGAACACACGATATTGTGTACACAAATGATTAGTGTGCTTTCTTCGCCGTAAGTAAAATACCTATTTGAAATTAATCATCTCTGGCAGTTAAATTTTACGTAAACAGCAATTTAACATTGGCTTTCTTGTCTCAATATTCGTTGATAACTTGATAAATTCACATACCTGTACTATCGTGAACAAGTACAATATTTCACTTCTTGAATAGCAATCAAGCAAGGATCGGTGCTTCGAATTGTGGTATGTAAGCTACAAAAATATTATTCATATTTTATATGTAATTGGCTTTACATATTTTAGTTATTTTTATATATAATTCCCATATTTTCAAAAACTTCCCGACATATATTGCACATTCATACTATTACTGCACTTTCTCTTCTTGAGTTAAATACCAAAGGTTTTCCGTTCATCTTATTCTGCTCATTCTGTACTCTCTTTGATTTATATCTTGGCAATAGACAATGTATCTGTATCCTAAAATTCTTGTCACCAATATATTTATACATAAACACCATGGGTATGAATAAATTCAGAAACGTAATGCAGTTTTACGTGGTGATTAAATGTCAATATAAAAATGGACTTAGTATCAAAAGGAATTGCATATTTTAAATATACTTAAGACGATATGAGTTAATATAAATCTATTTTGAGGGACAAGCAACACGAGGAGATACTACGTTTGGTAATAGATACATTGTCTTGGTAAAATAAAATAAACCATATTTTGTATTTGAATTTTGCATTACAATTAATGTCGTTTTAGCCTAATGCATTTTATTTAGGTAGGTGAGCCATTGCTAAATGAAACTGGCCAATTTTCACAATCGTAAGTCCATATTCTGATTAAAATAACTAATACATATTACATATCTAGCACTTTTTTAGTACATATAAATCATTTCCCTGTTCACGATCGTCTTTAAAAAAAACATATCTAAATACAATAATACGGCAATTATCGGTCTGATTCTATAAACGCAGTTTAAACATGATCATTTTGGCTACCATTTTGTCATAAAAAGCTATTGGTTCCAATCAGATCAGTCCTAACATGAATATTCGGAGAGGACTGATGACCTAATACGATAAAAAAAGGAAGAAGGGCAAGTAATTTGACAAAAAAAAAATGACGAGCGAATTTGCCAAAAGCTTGTTTCGTTGCCGGTAATTAGGAAAACAAGTGAAAATCGTTCCCCCGGGAGCGATACACAGTCGAACACGCAACCAGCAATACAGCGATTTTTTGCTGCGGAAATTTCATCCTGTTTACATGAACATTATTAGAGGGGAGGGGGGTGGGGGTACAATGATTTTTAAAGAAGCAAAAAAAAAACGCAAGGCATTTGGTAAACTGTACACCTATGGTCAATTTTAATTATAGAGAAAAATCATTTACGGAAACTTCTTCCATGGATTCAAGCTTCATGCTGTGTAAGTAAGAATTAAGTCACTTTAGCGGTGGTAAAGTCCTCCCCTTGTAATCAAGAGGTCTCGGGTTCATATGTTATATCTAGTATTTCCAAGTATATAATAAGTTGAAATGTAAATAGTTATTTTATATTTTTATTAGATGAGTATTTTGTTAATATTGAATTTTACATTAATGTCCGACATCACTCACAAAAAACTCTGGCGCAGTTCATGTCCATATTGCCGTCTGGTTGGGACAGAAGAGGTAGGTAGCGTGTTCTCAGGAACAGCGAAGATCGTATTACGTTCTTTCTATGGAATCTGTGGAGCAAGGCCGCGCGTAATGGTAGAAAAGAGGAGAAAGCGAGTGGGCGGACGCGCTGCTGCTAACAGCGGGTAGCTGATGCCGCATTTTTCTCTTCATACACTTAGTTCCCCTTCCAGGCGTTCATTCTTCGAGCCCGTTCGAATCGTACTTGCGCAGAGGACTTGATTCCGTTCGCCTGCTCCAGAGACTCCCGTGGCTGAGTGCAGGCACGATGCTCCCCTAAACCGTTTGGAGATATGCCTGGCAAATTAACGCGTAGGCTTATCCCACAGCAACCGAATTGCGCACACTTTAGATCCAGGATTGCGCACAAATCTCACTGACCTATTTTGCGCACAGATTTTGATCGAACGTTGCCACTTTGATAGCTTTAAAGTATGTGCGCAAAACTGTTTTTTTCTTTAGACAAGAAGAGAGAGAAAAATTAGAAATAAAATAGTAAATCATACCAATTTACTCAAACTCAAAAGTTAGGTTAAGTTAGGTTAATGACTACAAAAACACGTGTAAGTCCACACACAAACACAACAGAAGTGAGAACGGCTTGAGAACATTTTACATCTGACAACATCGCCTCATTTTTTTGTGCGCAATCCTGTACATTGTGACAGCTTGTCAACGGCTTATCAGATACCACTGACAAAACCGGAAAAGTGTGCGCAATCCGGCTGTAGACGTTTATCCCTATGACATACACACTGCTTTCTGATGAGGAAGCCCACGTCAGAAATCTCATGCAGAAATCCGTATTGCGTAAAATCCCAATGGAACGAGAAAGGCGTTGCTAAACCCTTGGGAAAAATGAAACTTGGAAAGCTTGAAAGATTCATGTTTCATCAAATACAAGATGATTAATTTAGTTCGGTACGTTTTGCAAAATTTATAAATCCTTGCAGAGTACTTACTCCCTCTCTGCAACAATGCTGGTTGATTTACTCTCGACAGTTGTGGACACTTACCTACAAGAGGGGAAAAAACATAATTAAAAAGATATACTTAACAATCACTAACGTTTGTACAAAGACTATTGATACAAGGCAAGGTGGATTCATTTGAATCACGTGATTTTTTTTTTAAATCTCTGATTTAAATAACTTTAAAGAAATAAAGACTACAAAAATATTTTAAATTGGAATTATAGCGTACATCCAGAATGTTTTATTTTCACTGGAAGAATTACTGAAATTATTATAGTTTCATTAACACACTCAACAAACATTTCCATAGTAGGTTCATATATACATAGGTTGCTATTTATGTATCCCGAACTGGCAACACTAATGTTGCTAGGTAACATCTAATATATCCATCGTAAAGTTGGACATTTCTATGGTATATGTACCCAGAACGTTGAGCTTACGGATGCTATTTTTGTTTGTTACAGGGACTTGAAAATTTCATCGGAGGCCAACAATGGAATTAACTCGAGAACATTTTCGAGCAATGATTTTCTACGACTTTTGACGTGGATCATCTGATCAACAGTGCATCGATCAACTCACTTCGACTATTGGCGATGAAACACCATCTAAAAGCATTGTATATCACTGGTTTAGTGAATTCAATCGTGGCCGTCGTTCGCTCACGGACGAATCTAAACAAGGCCGTCCAAAATCGATTGTTGTGCTTCAAAAGCAGTGTATAATATCTACACAGGTGACGAATCTTGGATCTATGCATATGAGCCCGAAAGGAAACAGCAGTCGACGGTGTGGCTGTTCCAAGATGAGCCAAACTCAACAAAAGTTGTTCTTGCAAGAAGCACTTCGAAGCAAATGGTCGCCTGTTTTTTGAGGAAAAATGGATATGTGGCTACAGTGCAACTAGATAATCGTAGAACCGTCAATTCTGAATGGTACACAACCATCTGAATGGTACACAACCATTTGTTTGCCAGAAGTCTTTGGGGAAATCAGAAAAAACAACCAGCGACCAGCGGCGGCTCGTGACTTTTCAAAGATGCGTGCTACAACTGATGCTGTTTTTCATGTACATAATGCTCCCTATCCCCCCCCCCCCACTCTGTGGTCACGAACGTTAAGTGGTCGACTTTCGATCTCGCAATCGAAGTTCCGGGTATGGGTATTGTTTGTTAATGCCCCTTCATTAATTTCATTATTACAAAGTATTACAAAGAAAACCCATACCCGGGCCGAGACTCCAACCCGGAACTTCGATGGCGAGATCGAGTTCATTTAAATACAGTGCTGTTGTCAAGATGTTATTTAACAGTGCTGTCTAAACTGCTAACAAAATTAAGGAGCCATAAAAATGTCCCAGGGTTTGCGGAGGAATCTGTTTCATCGTGGCCGGCCACGCAGGGACAACTCAAAAGCTCCACAGAACTTGACGCAGTCTATAATTTTTGACAAGACGTGGCGATTTTTTTGAACTTGTTCATTATGCGATTCTAGATAAACGTGCCTTAACTGCGTTGCTATGTTGACAGTTCCGAGAGAGACAAAATTTAACTCATTATTCATGTGCTTTTTGCTTTCACTGTGCTTTCTCATATATTCACATAAATGTCCTAGATCTTTTACCCCTCCTTCAGACCACGAATCATTACTTCCAAAAAGTATGCAAGGAAAACAGAATAATGCATTTCGAATTTGACACCCACAAAGCCATGGTTCACTATATTACAGTTTTCTATTAAATCGCCTTTTATGCGTAGCGTTCTTACCTCCCTTTGCATTTTGCGATAGATCCAAATCTGGCAACGGCCGTCCTAGCGCTTTTATTTCCAACTTTTCTTCAAGTGTTCTTGAAGAGAAAGGTCGCTGCAACAAAGAATCCACCGAATTCATGGTACACTAACACACACTCACTTTCACTTCTAACAACAACAAAAAGCTAATCCTTCACAACAATGACCACCACTTCACGCGCCACGCGATTTTAACACAATGAACCGCGCGGAAAATTTTCGGATCTGGAAGCCGGGGAAAAATGACGTACTCTGTAAGTTTGTTTCTTGACTATTGAAGTGCTACATAAACACAAGGAAATATCTAGCATTTAAAAACAGGCAATTTAGATAAAATATAAAATTAGAATTTCCTAAACATAAATTACGTAGCAGAATCCACTTTCGGAAGCAAAAAAGGCACGGACTATAGTTTTAGAGTTGCAATCTTTACAACTTACCACCGAAATAGATTAAAGGCTAAGGGGTAGTGTCAATTCGCGTTCCAACTTTTTTGCAGGTGCTGCTAATGTATACGACATGCTACAAACATTACATAACTCTACACTGATAACGTACAGAACGTTTGAAAATGACATTAAAAAACGTTGTTCTGACAGAGATAATAGGTTGTCGTAGACTTTTTTCTTATCCTGAGATGGCACACTTACCGTGCTGAGTCCTCCTGCAGCACGCTATAGCTCTTTTCAGTTCTTACGTCGTGCGCTCTAGAAGCTGGCAGGGAAAGTGGGGAGCGGGGAACATGCCGCTGACCAACCAGAGAACAGACCACCTAGCGGTGGAGCCGAGAGTTACGCAGTTGCGGGAGGAAGCTGCAGCGCTAACTTCGTTCTGCACGTTGCTGTGTTGCCAATTCACCGCGTTACTGATGGTGTTTTGCCCCAGTGTTGATTCCTGCTTATTATGAGCGGAATGTAGGAATAACATACGTGGGAGTAATTGTTGTAGCATCGTGTATTGCCTAACTGCATTGTTTCTTCGATAAACGTGTATGTGGCATGGGATGTGACGTTTATTTGTACTCTCGTTGTTCCAGTATCGTACGATGGCGAACAGGAGAGAGGTAGTTTGTAGCCAATGCAGGAAAATAATCAATAGGGTTCATGGATATTTTCAAAAGGAAGCAGAAAACAGTGGTCCCTTGGTAAGTGTGCACAAAGTGCAACAGAGAGTGTCGGAAGCTTGTGGAGTGACGCGAACTGTGCAGCGTATTGTTAGGGAAGGCAAAGACAGTCTTGAGGCGTCGGGTTTCAGGTCATTTGAATCACCGCGCAAACGAATCAAAAAGAACAGTATCGCAAAGGCTATCGACGGTTGCGATAAAGATATAATAAGAAGAATTATCCTCGGGTATTATGTAAAGGGTGAATATCCAACACTGAACAAGTTACGCGTTGATTTGCAAACACAAATAAGCTTCAGTGGAGAGTTTCGTCGTTGTGGAGGATACTGAAGTATATGGGGTTCAAGTACAAAAATAGCAATGACGGTAGACGATTTCTGATTGTGAGAATTGATATAGTTACAGCCAGAGTAACGTTTTTGCGGAAAATGCATCTTCTAAAAGATAAAGAACCTTTGCCCTTTATAGGTATTTCATTTAGATGAAACGTACATACATAAGAATTACGCTCCAACGAAAATCTGGCAAAATAAAGAGGGTACAGGGGGTTTAAAAGTGCCCGTGGGTAAAGGTGGGCGTATTATTGTTTGTCACGTAGGTTCCAGTCACACTGGTTTTCTACAGGAATGTAAATTAGTTTTCAGTGGTTTTTGCAGGTTTTAGACACGCTTGAAAGGAACATCAAAGACGCAGTGATTATAATGGACAATGCTAGCTACCATTCGGTGCAGTTGGGAAGAATACCTACAACGTATACACTTGATATCGTACACTTATCGGTATTCTACTGACCACAAGATGGGGATAATATGCATTCTCAGGCCATACGTGAACAATGGGGCGTCTGTATTTCATGGTTCTTTCGATTCCAACATGCTGTACTCTGGCAACGCTGCAGTCTCTCTCTCTAACCGGCCTGTCTCGTTGCGCTGGATAGGTCGTTTCCCCGCTCTCCACTTCCCCTGCCAGCTTCTAGAGCGCACGCCATAACAACTGAAAAGAGCTATAGCAGACGATTTTTCTCGAGCCGGGACCCTATCCCCCGTACAAATCGAGGAGTGGGGGTGTACAGTATTCATGCGCGGAGGGATGAAAAAGGGGCGAAAACGTGCTGTTGAGATTTTAGCACGGTACGCTATTCCTTATAGCCAGCGTGAGGGAAATACGTGGCGCCGCTGGTAAATGTTGAGGCTCTTAACTGTTACCCTGCCCCCGTGTCAGGGCAACAGTGTTTTTTTCTCTTATTGAAATATTTATTATTATGTTAATTAATTAGGTAATTACGTGTATAAAAATATGTATATGTGATAAGTGTATCTCAATTTATTATGCATTTTTAGGTTCGTATTATTCCGTGTATTATAAATACCATGTAGCTCTCTGTTCTTTCTTCGTGTTTCGAACGTTCAAAGAAAAGGCGGGCAGTTTAGCTGTAAAGATTAAAAATTTTGAAAGAATGGCGGTAGGCAACAGACGCCAACCAAACGTATATAAACTCCCAGATGAGAGTAGGGGAGGTCGGCTGTTGGAACTGAGACTTGGAAGGGAGAGGCTGTTTTTGCTTCGGTTAGCTAGGACCGGAGGACAGGTCTCCCGAAAACGGATGCTGTAAGAGATTGGATTGCCGGTCAAGCTAGTGCCTTGGTATCCAGTTTACAGGTAAAAAGGTAGTTTGTACTGGATGTTATTTTGAAGTAATTACGGTGCGCCGGGCAGCCTAGTGCCTTGTCACCGTGGAGGTTGAGAAATGTACACGTCGGGCGGCCTCGCGCCTGTTAAGACGTTTCTTGGAGTAACGCGAGTCTACCTTGTGACAAGCGTACTTCAGATGTAATTCATGAAATGTAAAGCATCCAGGTACAAACAATAGAGATTCCAACATCAAAAATTAGAGTTTTGGCCCGATAAATAATTAGAGAAATGAACGTTCGGATACGACATGTATATATTTCAAATTTTACGTTAATTAAACTATAGAAAATATCCAAAATTTCCGTTTTTAATTTCACACCTGCTGGACAAGGTAATTTATTCCCTATAGCAATAAGGTTTCGCAAAGGTTATCCGTTGTCTCTTGTAGTTACTTATATAATTATGTTGACTTGTAGCAACCCACGTGCATTGTCGTACAAAGAAAGATACCCCTAGACAAATCTGAGCCGAGTACGAAGTGCACCGAACCTCGAGTGCGGAGGTAAAGTGTGTGTGTGGGGGGGGGGGGGGGCAGGCTAGTAACATAACATGAGAAGTTTCATTTCACTTTGGGGCTTCATTAAACTTCTTGCATCTGTGAGATTTGCTTTTTTCTTCTTTTCATTTTAACAAATTTAGCAACGTGCTATAGCACGGTAGCACGTATTAAGCAGCCGCCACTGCCAGCGACGCAGGATCATTCTTCACCATGACAATGCGAGTTGTCACACATCGGTCCAAACAACTCAGTATTTGACCGGTGAAAACATTGAATTGATGGGTCATCCGCCGTATAAACCTGATTTACCACCCAATGCTTTCTTTTTGTTCCCGTACGTGAAGAATAAGCTACGTGGTCAACGATTTTTCGACTACAGAAGAAGTGATTGATGCGTTCAAAATGCATGTCTTCGAGATACCTCAATCGGAATGGACAAAGTGCTATGAGAATTGGTTGAAACGTATGCAAAAGTGCATCGAACATCATGGAGAATAGTTTGAGAAACAATTAAACCATTTTCAAGTATACATACTTTTCTTTGTTTGTTATTCCGGATACATAAATAACAACCCTCATATAGTATCATAAACAGAAAATATATATATTACATTTTTTTTTAATTTGCTTTAATCAAACTGTTCAAATAGTTTACAGGGTCATTTACCAGAAAAAAATATTTCTATAAAAAAAAACGTCTATATGTATGGTGGAAAAAACATACAAGCAGTTTTAAGCATGGTTTCTTTTATAAAATCGATTTAAATAACATAAGTTTGGCAACAACGCAGATGACAGTCAACTTATTGGCGGTTTCTGTACACGGGAAAACGTTCTCGACTGTAGCATAGCTTAAGGCTTGACTGGACCTTTAGCAGCCGTCATGGCAATTTTTTTCAAATTTTCGTTTGCATTCGAAAAACTGCCAAAATCTAAACAATTGCATCAGCTTAGAATTCCTTTTAGAGCATTCACGTGAACTTTTTTGTACGTAGTTTGCTTTCACTGTTACCTAGATAGTCTCAATAGTTTCCCGATTACATAAGTCTATTAAACTTGTCTCGCTATCATAATAAGACGCAGAAATTTTATGGTACAGCGATGTTATTTTCGCCAGTCTAGCTAGAGAGCCTACACACAGCGAAGAGCTTCGGCAACACGGTCAGCGATAGGTGCTGGGTTGAGATGACGTCAGCGGTTCGCTCGTTGATTGGACGATTCGGACGTTACGACTCGTTCCCAACCTGCTAATGCACAACAGGCAGAGTATATCTGGTGTTATTTAACTTGGCTGGCGAGCCTACCAAAAAACATAGAGCGCTTGCGATAGGTGCAGCGTTGAGGTTACGTCAGCGGCTCGCTTATTGATTGGATGCTCTGAGAGTTGCGACTCGTTCTCAAGCTGCAAATGCATAACAGTGAGAGATGTTTCGAAAATAATCTCTCCGCCTGGTATTCAATTCAGTTGCGAGCGTCGCGTCACAGATAATGTTTTGGCTTCCGTTTCAGCGATTCTAGGACTTTCATCTGATTGAAAGGAGACATAAAAAAAATCGAAAGCCATTCTTCGCAGTGGATATCTCGGAGAACGAGACCCTTGTCTGATTTAGAAACTGTGACATTCCGATGCCACTGTTGAAAGGCACTCTTTGGCTTCCAGGAGAGAACGGAAGGGACTTCTTTAAATCCACGGCAGAAGAATGTCCGCTGTCATGCGGATGAGAGCTAATTCCGCTCCAGGTGAGCTCCCGTTTCCGGTTTCGTCTCTCTCTGGGTCGTCACAGTCAAGAAATTCCAGGAGCCGCATTTACACAACCCTGTTTCCTCTCTCGCCCAGTCGCTAGAGGGACATTGAAGAAACAAACATTTAGCTCTCCTGCACGTAGGTTAAGGAAAGGTAATAAAGGGGTTGAAAGTGGAAGAACAAGACACGAAAGAAATAAAGCAGGCATGGAAAAGAAGAGAAAAAGCAAGGGAAAGATTAAATAAATGTATAACAGAGAGAAAATAAAATTAAGAAAGGAATGAAGAAATAATATACACGCTAAAAAAAACAACTAAATGTATCAAATCTATTTGTTGCACCAGAAACGCATCGATTGGTCCACTAAAGTGTGTTTTTTGGTCTTTTCCAAGAATCGGGATTAGAGTTTGATGCATTGTTGTATATCGTCAGTAAAGGTAACGCGAAAGTGCATCATCCGCGTCCATGATGGAAGTGATTATTTCTTTCTATGTCGAGCTGTACTTTAATGCAGGGGTGCCCACAGGCGGGATTCATGACGCGCCTGCGTCATGGTAATTTTGAAGGGGGAGCAAAACTTTCTGGTTTAGCTACCAATTACATATATCTTCACACAAAAATGGGGGGATCGTTTCGTTTGATTGACTTGTTATTGATTTTTAGTTATGTTTATTATTTTCAGTTTTTCTACCTACCTGCGGGTGATGGCGGCATTGGGGTTCATATAAAACACCACCTCTTATGCCTTTAGAATCTGTTTAGGAGGGGGGGCGTGTACTTCCCATTAATATAAGGCTAGTCAAGCAGATAAAGTGTTAAGAATAAGATTCAGTGCACAATGGCAGTAAGCCTGAGCAGATTTGTACATTTTGAATTAGCAAACCTGAAAGCGCCAACATTTAAACGTACAATAAGTGTCATAAGAATCATTAAATACGTTCGTGTATGGCTGATGAGTGGTTAATGTCTACCTTAATTCCATCCTGCGAGTCCGATATTTTGAAAGTGGTGCAAAATGAGGAAATTATCAATAAGTTAGCTGCATCAACTTTGCAATGTCAGAAGTTATTATCATGGATGTAAAATGTTATTTAAATCGATGTCAAAGTAATATAAATGTATATAAATATACATATTGTAAACAATACCTAAAGTAAAGAATATTGCTTAAATATGTCTGTTTTGTATTGTTCCGCAAATTTTGTCTGACCAAAATAATTAAGAGTAAATAATTAGACATAAATGGGTGGGCGGTGGGAATGTTCTACCTTTTTGGGAAGAGTGCGTCATAAGCCTCTGGGGGGAGGGGATGGGCACCTCTGCTTTAATGCATCGATTGAAGCGTTTTCTTTGCTCGATGATGCACTTAAACATTTGGTCCGAGGCACAGACTTTATGCATTTTTTACTTTGAAAAAATGCGTCCATCGTTAGTAAATTGTGAGCATTTTTAGTCATGGTTTTAATACAGTATAAATTGCTATAATGTGAAGCCAAATAATAATAATTACATAACTGATACACTCAGTGGCGGCGATTATGGGGGACGAGTGGGGGGCAGTGCCCACCCACACGCCATTTTTGCCCCCGCACTATGCTAAACCTTATCTACAAAGGGAAATATACTGTCTTTGCGCCCCCCAAGTTTTGGCACCTTGACCCCCCGGTTTTGGAACCCAATCGCCGCCACTGGGTACACTTAATAAAAGTTAATTACATGCATTTATATTCATCTGACTAGACAGTAAAATTTATATCATTGCTTTAGTTAATGGGGAGACAGGTTTCCGCTTTTCTCTCTTTGTTTATTGAACATTGATTACCTGGCGTTGCCCGGGTATTTATTTATCCCAATCTTCTATTATAGACAGGAAAATAATGAATTCTAACTATAGTATAAAATGTAACTAATTTTATTGACAGAAGTACAGTATACAAATTATAATGTATAATATTTTACAAATGCACTACAATATTAATTTAACTCAAAACTTGATTATAAACAACATTTTTAGTTTCACCTCCAGGAGCAATAACAAATAACTTGAACGGTATTGTGAGTGTCACTATTCATCGTAGCGACCCCGAAAGCTATGGATTCCACACTAATATCGGTCGTTTTCGATTATTTTTACGTCACCCCTTCCCACCTACACCCCTAGGGGTGCCAGGGGTGTCTTACCCCTACAGTATTTCCTTCCAGATTGTAAGTGATATGTGTACCAAGTTTGGTTGAAATTGTTCCAGGCGTTCGAGAGTTATGCCGGAACAAACATACACACATACATCCATTTTTATATACTGGGTGAGTCTTTTAAAAGAGGCCCCGTGGAAAATGTGCTCTTTGCTTGTAGGCAACCCTGGTACACCGAAGAGAAGAGCGGGGCAGAGAACAGTCAAGGATATGTCATGTCATGTTGTCGAATATGCTTGGCACCGATATCCTGGACTGTTCTCTAACCCGCTCTTCTCTTCAGTGTACCAAGGTTGCCTACATGCAAGGAGCGCATTTTCCACGGGGCATCTTTTAAAAGACTCACCCAGTATATATAGAAGATAGATGTCAATAATCCACCGGTAATCGTTCTGCAGAGATTTGACAGGATAAATATGCTTTTAATTAACAAATCAATTGGTCATCAGTGACAAATGAAGCTACTTATTGCTTAATTGCCTATCGATATTGGGTTCTGGTTGTTGTAGGTCCCTTTCCGGTACTTTTACCGTAGATTTAAACCAAACTTTAAAAACATATTCTAACGTTAAACTTTAAGCAGAGGAGGCTGGTGGCTCTGAATTAGCTGAAGGGCTAGTAGGGGGAAAAAATTAGTGTGTGTTAGAAACCCTATTTTCTGATATGTTTGTGTAACTATTGATCTAATATTCTCTATTGCCCCATTTTTTTATAGCCCTTCACCTAATTCAGAGCCAGAGTCACAAAAAATATTCAAAATTCAATAAAAACTTCAAAAACACTGAAAATGCCATAATAACCTTTCAAAAATACTAAAAATTTCTTTAAAATTTGCCAAAAATTCAGAAAGATCCATAAAATCTTCAGCAATACTGAAAACGCCATTAAAACATGAAATCATTCTGAAAATGCCATCGAACCTTGTCAAAATAATGAAATTGCCACACAACGTTCCAATATAGAGAAAATCCCTAAACTCAGCTGCCAAAGTCTGAAAATTCTACGAAACCTCCAATAATACTTAAAAATCCATTAAACCTCTCAAATGTCATCAAAACCTGCGAAAATAGTGAAAAATGCCACAAAAACCTCAATAATTCTTAAAAACCTACCGAAAATACAGAAAATTCCATAAAACCTCCAATAATATTGAAAATAACAAAGCCTGAAATCATTCTGACAATACCATCAAAGCATGCCAAAATAGTGAACAATGAAATAGAACTTTCCAAAATACTGAAAAATTCCTTTAAAACCTGCCAAAATTATATAATGAAAAATTATATAAAAACCTGCCAGAGTACTGAAATTTCTGGAAAATACTGTCTGTGTTTCGGTAAGTGTCTTATTAACTTCTGAAAAAATATAACAAATAGTACTAAAAAATTAGATTTATTAATAATGTGCACATTTCCTTCATTGTCTCAATTATAAATATCAATTGCGATTACATGAGCAAAATGAATTTAAGACAAATAATACAATTACAACCTTACTAATATTTTCGAGGATGCTATAAAGGCTTGAAAATGTTAAAAAGTTGCTCTTGCGTCAACTTTCGTGCCCTGGTAATATACCACGAGTAGTTGACACAGACCATCACGGCCGACGAAAAAACGGTACTGTGTCATCATGATGTTTAAAGCCGTACAAAAAATGGGTAAAGATTGAGAGAGACCAAGAAAAGCGAAGCGTAACAGCCCTGTGGCGGTATGAGCCTTGTTTGAGTTGGCTTATTCAAGATTTATTTTCAACTTGGCAAGAAAGGATAGAAGCTGCAGTGATGAGGTGCCAGGTATGGGACGAAGAACGCCGAAGAAGACAAGGTCACGTGTGTAGATTGCAATGGCACTCAGTGGCAACGTTTAAGGGGAGGTAGGTAGGGCACCCCTCAAAGATTTCAGAAAAAAATGTTCTGTCTCTATAAATAATGACATCGCTGTTGCAATCTCTCTCTCACACACACATACATAAACACGGAGAGAGAAAGAGAATAATAATACAGAAAGAGAGAAGATAAAGATGGAGAAGTGGTATAAACACACACAATCCCCTCTTTCTCCTCTGTCTGTGTGTGGGTGTGTGTGTGTGGGTGTGTGTGTGTGTGTGTGTGTGTGTGTGTGGGTGTGTGTGTGTGTGGGGTGTGTGTGTGTGTGTGTGTGTGTGTGTGTGTGTGTGTGTGTGTAAGAGAAAGAAAAGATGAAGGAAAAGAGGGGAATTGAATCTCTCCTTTCCGACATCTTTCCGTCAATACATCAGTAGAATGTTTTGCTTTCAGTCGGAAACTCTGGAAATTATTGGGACGCCCCTTATTTGACACACAGCCTCCACCCCTGCTTCTAAATTTCTTCTGGACTTGCCACAGATTGATACTGAATTTAATTTTTTTTGGCATAGTTGGCTACCAAATAATTAATTGCGACCACAATAATACCACAAGACTTCGGCCAGAAACTCGGAACAAATGTATAAGGTAGTGGCATTAATTCTGGACACTTTTAGTAAAATGTTATTTTTTTAAAAAATCTTTATGTAAAAACTGTATTCTGTATAGAAATATTAAACAAGTTTAAATGACATCGTTCAGTAACTTCAATAATTGCATCTGAGTGCAGCATTGTAGTCTGTTATTGTTATTTTTAACCAACAGAACGCTTGTGTTCGATTGTTGTATAGTAGGTCATCTGGGAGCATCATTGTTGTACATTGTTCAGTAGCTTCAAGAATTTCATCTTACTGCAGCATTGTTCTCTGATTATTGGTATTTTCTGTATTGTACTGTGGGTTAAGTGTGAGCTTCATTGTTTGCAGCAGTTGGAAGTTGACCTACTATACAACAATCGTACACAAGCGTTCTGTTGGTTGAAAATAACAATAACAATTATAATCAGACAACAATGCTGCACTCAGATGCAATTTTTGAAGTTACTGAACGATGTCATTTAAACTTGTTTAATATTTCTATACAGAATATAGTTTCTACATTCGAGATTTTTAAAAAATAACATTTTACTAAAAGTGTCCAGAATTAATGTCACTTCTGTACATTTAATTCAACGTCTACAAATCTACTGGTAATAATTTACAGCTTCATATAGGAAGAATAAAATGTGTAATTTGCAAACGACATGCCATTATTAGCAGAAGGCAAAACACAGTTATAGCTCTCTGCACGAAAACAGTCAGTCAGGGTCGGAGCTTCCCCTTGCCTCCTCCACACCCCTGGCCCTCCAGGCTTGCCACACTTCTTCTAAGCTGCTCAGTCAATACTTCGCGCGTTGTACGTGTTCGGTTGATTTCGTCGGTTGAAACTGTTGTTCATTGGCAACACTGTAGGTGGGTGGCGTGACCTTGACTGGGCTGTTTTCGTGGTGACAGTTCTAGAAGACTTAAATTCCCATTGTGAGCAGTTCGACATGAAAATAAATGTGCGCAAAGCAAAGGTAATAGTTACTGGTAAGAAACCAAGGAAAATTAACGTGGCAATACTGGGCCGAAGTATTGAACAAGTCGACAGTTTCAGATACCTGAGATGTATCAAGCGGTGACATGAGATGCAGTCCCACGCCTATTGAAATGTTTTGTGTGGAGGGTAGCGATGTATGGCGCAGAACCCTGGACGCTGGACTACTACCGGATTAACAATTATGGATACTTGAATTCGGACTCCAATTGAAAATTAACCAGTAGACCTACATAAAAACTAGTTACATCAAATTTAGCTTATTCAATTCCGCGTTAAGCTATGGTTAGTAGGCTTTCTATTTTTTATCGTTGTCAGAGCAAAAAGTGCCGTTTTTTAGTTTTGCAACTGAGCGCTCTCTTTAAAATTCTATAAATAAAAAAAAAACTTGTGGTTCGATCGTGATGAAGTTTAAATAAAGTGCAGGTTAAAAGGTTTTAAACACAATTCTTAATTTTCAGATTTTTTAAATCGGCCAAAAAATGGCTCTTCTCGATTTTGTGAAACAAGTTTTTCTTAGCAGGGGAAGCGGGGGCTAGTTGGAACAGGGGTAGGTTGCAACACTGTTAATATCGCCTCAACGTGAAGAGTTACGAGAACGAACTTGCCCTTCGCGCATGCGCATTTTGTGAAGGAAGAAACGTTCTAGATTGTTGGTGCAAGCGAGCTGATAACAGTTACAGGAAATAAGAAATGTTGTTTTCAGACTCGGTGAGTAAAATTTGAATAATTTATTTTGAAGTGACTGGCGACTAGGACAAGCAACTGTCGTTGACTATGTTGCTATTAATGATACACATGTACTTTCACCTGTAAAAGAATAACAGCCATGTTCACAATGAGATTCATGTTGAAGACATTTTCGTCCTTCTGTTAAGTAAAGTGGGTGAGGGGTACGTTGCAACAGGTGGGAGGGAGTGGGTACAGTGTATAGAGTGTGACGGGTGGGCACATTTCAATAAAAGTGCGAAAGAAGATGCGTTTTATGTCTGTCATCATTGTTTCTCAGATTAAGGAAAATGTTTCTTTTGTTTATACTCCTTTATCTAGCGTACATTTATAAGCCACAAATATGCTAAATATAGGTCTAGGTCTACTTGAAGTTTAAAATATTGTTACAATGTCAGCATATGTTGAACAGTTTTTAACGTAATATTCATATCGTTTTTTGTATCATTTGTTAAATAAATTAAGATTTTTGTTCTAACTTTTATTTATGCTTCCAAGTGTTGCAACAAAAGTTAGGTGTTTGGAAATTTTAAATTTCCAACAAAAGTACATGAGTGTCGAGGTTCTCAATTTTTTTGTGCAAGTGGAATGTATCCCGCCTTTCAACTACAAAGTTTCTTGGACGTATGTTGAAAAGCAAAAATTATACAATTTTTTGAAGTTGAAAATTTTGAAAGTGTTATAACTAGCCCCCCGCTTCCCCTATTGGGCACTTCTACAAATACGATCTTGGTCTTATTTCGAAACTCTTTGCACCTGTTTTTAAAACGCATTACCACTGTTAATTCACATTGGGAAACCGATTTTATACATATTTTTATTGAACGCCGTAAAGATATGTGTTGAACGTGGCGACAATGACACTGAGAGCCCGCAGTTTCCAGGGTTTAACGAGCATCCCTGTAGCAACAAATGTTCGGCGTTTGGTGTAGAAATGTGGCTATGGCTAAGAATGGAGCGTGTGAAATGGACAAAGTAATAAATAACACTGTAGTGGGAAAAGTTGGTGAACGAAGGGCAATGCTGGAAGTGATCCTTCTTGCTAAATGATGTGGTGGAAGGGGTTAACGGGGAAAGGGTCCGGGGAAGAAGAAGATGATAGATGAAGTCCATTAAATTAAGTGGATCCTACACCGACACAAAACGTAAGGTCAAGATAGAAAACCACGATCTTGCAGTAAAAAACCTGCCTATTACGACAGAACGATGAATGAAAACCAAGTAAGTATTTATTAATGTTTATAAAAATAAATAATTATCACACAGAAGTAAAAGGATAGTTTTAATGCATAAGTTTCCTTCATTATTATAAACTTGAGCTTGAATTTAATTAAGACATTTAATACAATTACAACGTTACTAAACCTTTCAGGGTAGCTTTAAACTTTGATAATTAAAATGACATTTTCCCAAATTGGTACTACACTACGGTATAACTGATACATGGAATTATCGAATTTTTAGTTTCTTTCCGATTTTGCATTGTCAAAAAGTATGCCATCTCCAGAAACTTGACCCGTTCTATGACGTAAATTGTAACCCGTTCATTGTCTCGCCATAATGTGGTAAATCGAGTGCAATACTGTAAAGCATGTTAAAGTGAAATTTAAGTAAAGATACAAGATACAATCTCTTGATATTGAGGTTTCTTGCATGACACTAAGACCGTTTCTTTTATTCGCTGCAAATTGGCGAATGTATCCCAATATGAACATTGGGAAACCAGTTCCATTTATGGTATAATGTTGTACAGTGTCTCTCAAAAGTTTTAGGACAACGACATTTTAAACTAGGCAACCCAATTTACACAAGCCGTTGGTGGGTTGCGTGCAGAGTTAGGCTCAATTTCAGGGTTGCCACATGCACAATAGATATTTATAAAATACGCGAAAGAAATATAAACAAGTATTATTGTATACAATTATTAAAAATATCACTATTATATCGCAAATGACAAAATTCTTTCTGAAAGAAAAAAATAGGTTTTCTAGTATTTCATCGCTGATGAGTCTACAGTAAGGGAAAGAGGTGAGAGGAAACGAAAGGTTACAAAAGAGAGGAGAAAGAGAAAGCGAAAGGAGAAGAGGAAAAGTAGAGGAGAGAAGAAAGATAGGATAGACGAGAGGAGGAGATGTAGTGAGAAGAATGGAAAAAGATTCGAGGAGAGATGAGGAAAAAAGAACACAGAAGAGAAAAGAGGAGGAAAACGAGAGGAGAGGAGAGGAGGAGACGAGAAGACGGAAGTGGAGAGTAGAGTAAAGGAGAGAAAAAGAGAAGAACGAAAAAAGAGAGAATAGTGCAGTGGAGTCGGAAATCTAAGACAGGAAAGGAGATAAGAGGAGTGGAGAAGAGTGGGATGGAGATAAGATGCGAGAAAAGTAGGGAAGGCGATATGAGATAAAAGCAGAACGGAAAGAGGGGAGAGAAGAAGGAGAAGGAACTGGAGAGAAGAGGTAGTTGCAGAAAATATCGTCTGAGCGTCAAGAATGGATGCATTGGTCAAATTATCGACATGAAACATTCAATAACATTTTGAAATGTACTGGAGAATATATTAGATCGGTGCAAAATGCCTTTTGGCTGAGTTCAGAGCAAATTAAAATCTTCCAGTAAGATCTTTGATTTTACCTGCGATTACACCACTAAAAAAATGAATGTAATTTTTAATATTTATAAGAATTATTCAATTTTTCCCCACTTCTCGGTTCGTTGAAATGGAGATTTTGTAATTCCCCTCCCCCCATCGTTAATTCCAAACTGAATCATTCCGTTTCACACGGCGTGGACAATGAACACAATTGGATATGTCTAAAACTTACGAAAATTTTCTGCCACCGGAAGGGTTTGAACCTAGGACCATCAGATTGACAATCCTGAACGGTAGCCACTACCCTACAAGCTTTAGCTCCTTAAACCAGGTAGAAGAACCACTACACCATGCCTTTACCTTCGAATGAAACAACATTTTTTTTTAAGTATTCTGTCCCTCCAATATTGTAAATGTCGTTTGGTATACGTGTAGTTGAACTTTTACTTTAATTTTGATTTGCTTTCTTGTAGTATAACCGATATCTTCGAGAAATAATTTTCGAAGTGATTAAAAACGAGAATATTGGTAGTTGTGAAAATGCGAGTTATTTCTTCTAACTTATTATTGTGATTAGACATTATTAATGGAAAATATCTAGAGGCTTGAACATTACAGGACGATGTTCTTTTCCTGTGATACTGTAACAGACAAAATGCTTGTTTACTGATGCAAGTCTTGTGTCCAGAACAGTCTTATGAAATGTATTTGCTGTTGCGTAAGATAACACGAAATAATTACACCGTGTGCGAACTACCAAATCTGTGCAACGTTATACGTAAACAGGCGGAAAATTTTATTCATAAAATCACTTCGCATTTGACAGTGTTAGTCAAGAGAGACTCGTGGGACACTGTGTTAAGGTTCTGGACTAAATCCTTCTAATTTTTCTTCCTCGAAGAATAACAATTTCTAAGGAAGAGCAACAGTGATGATCTTTCTTATTTCTTTTAAATGCTTACACTTTCCTTTAATTGGGTTAAAAATAAATAAGAATATTGCTTGCATTTATGTCATTGACGTAGACCAGAGAGACAGACAGACAGATATTACAAAATAGTTCACATAGTGCGAGCGCCATTAAAAAGTCATGATAATTCTATGTTGCGTACTTAGAATTATTCATACAATAAAGAACATGTCTAATTGTGTGTTAACAAAAAAAAACAATAATAAAGAGACATTTTCGCATCACGATTGCAGTTCGAAAAAGTCGGGACAGGAATTGAAAGTAACGTACTGTCCTGACTAAATCGGTGAATCGGACGTCTGTTAGCCTTGCATCAATGATTATAAAACTAAAACCACCCAATATTGCATCTTGAAGACTTTTGGCCAAGAAACAGATTCATTTATACAAGAGCAAAATTGAAATTTTTACTCATTTCAAAAATCGACGATGTTATTTTCGTATTTATTTATTTATAGGTTCACATTTAAATATTTTAGGGTTCGAGGGGGAAGCATGGCCCACATGGCCCCTCCCCTGGGTAAGCTCGAAGACAATCTGTATTCCATTTATTTATATTGGCAACTTGGTCAACCGGAGGTTATTTTATCGCCTTCGATAATCGAATTGTCTGATCGATTATTTTTTGTTTACCCAGGAACATGCCCCATTGGAGATTTCGGAGACCGGGTTACGCTACTCACTCGTAGCTCCCCAATTTCTTCACGATGGGTTGCCACCGGTCCCATACACAGGCCGAGAATCTAGAGAGTGAGCATAGGCGGACTCGAATCCATGCCGTCCTGCAGTCGGAGACCACGGAGGAGGACTTTTCTTATTTTACCTTTGGCAAATCGCGACAATGAGGATGAATAATGAATATAAAAATTCGACTCTGGTCACTTGTAACGTGCTGGGTGCAGACACTGTGCATCGAAGTACAGTGTTTTGCGATAAGAAGCGGCCTTGAATAGCGTGAGTGAGTCACTTTGATCGCGAGCAAGCTAGACTACCAAGCTTGTCTGCCTTAGAAAACCAAGTCGTTTTTTTTCACGGTTTCCAAACGCGATTGCTATTGTAGAAGTATATATTCTCTCAAAAGAGCAAGAAAGGAAATTCGACCAATGTTCTCCCGTCGTTTAAAACCAAATATTATGTAACAGTTGGGCTGAAAAGTTCGTAGGCTAACATAGTAAAAAATATTTTTTTGACAAAATTCGATTTTATTATTCAATATAGTTGCCTTTGAGGGCGATACAACGATTATAGCGGTCATACAATTTTTCGATGCCATTTTTATAGTACGATTTCTCTTTAGCCTCAAAATAGGCCTCAGTTTCGGCGATAACCTCTTCATCAGTGCTCTTTCCAGCGAGCATTCTTTTAAGGTCTGCAAACAGGAAAAAGTCACTGGGGGCCAGATCTGGAGAATATGGTGGATGGGGAAGCAATTCGTAGTCTAATTCGTATAATTTTGCCATCGTTTTCATTGATTTGTGACACGGTGCATTGTCTTGATGAAACAGCACTTTTTTCTTCTTCAAATGGGGCCGTTTTTTCGTGATTTCATCCTTTAAACGCTCCAACAACGCTATGTAATAATCTCAGCTATCTCGATCAACTTCACTTTACGACCATTTAAAATTATTTTGTGGACTTTTTGATGTTTTCGTCGGTAACAGCCTCTTTGGGGTGTCCACTGCGTGCATCGTCTTCGATGCTTATTTCGCCTCGTTTAATTTAGCAAACCACTTCTCAACGGTTGATTTTCCTGGTGTAGAGTCCGAATAATGTTTATCAAGCCAAGCCTTGGCTTCAACAGTATTTTTTTCGCCAAAAAGCAATGCTTTATTAACACACGAAATTCTATTTTATCCATTTTTTCACAATAACAAAAGCTGCTTCACTCACAATGCTATATCTCACGAACTAATTATATGGCAGCTGTGAAATTTATACACGTATCTTTTGAAGGTTAGTACTAAGTAAAAATCACATGGATTTAATTCTAGTAACGCCATCTATGAGTCAGCCTACGAACTTTTCAGCCCAACTGTTATTAAACGAAAAGTTCACGATTGTCAATAAACGGTTTAACCTATCTGAGCATAAGGTGAATGTAAATACTAAATTTAATAGAAAGGTTCTCCAAAATTTTTCTTCCACTGTCTACGTAAGGTCAGTACCCAGGGGAGGGGCCATGTGGGCCATGCTTCCCCCTCGAACCCTAAAATATTTAAATGTGAACCTATAAATAAATAAATACGAAAATAACATCGTCGATTTTTGAAATGAGTAAAAATTTCAATTTTGCTCTTGTATAAATGAATCTGTTTCTTGGCCAAAAGTCTTCAAGATGCAATATTGGGTGGTTTTAGTTTTATAATCATTGATGCAAGGCTAACAGACGTCCGATTCACCGATTTAGTCAGGACAGTACGTTACTTTCAATTCCTGTCCCGACTTTTTCGAACTGCAATCGTGATGCGAAAATGTCTCTTTATTATTGTTTTTTTTTGTTAACACACAATTAGACATGTTCTTTATTGTATGAATAATTCTAAGTACGCAACATAGAATTATCATGACTTTTTAATGGCGCTCGCACTATGTGAACTATTTTGTAATATCTGTCTGTCTGTCTCTCTGGTCTACGTCAATGACATAAATGCAAGCAATATTCTTATTTATTTTTAACCCAATTAAAGGAAAGTGTAAGCATTTAAAAGAAATAAGAAAGATCATCACTGTTGCTCTTCCTTAGAAATTGTTATTCTTCGAGGAAGAAAAATTAGAAGGATTTAGTCCAGAACCTTAACACAGTGTCCCACGAGTCTCTCTTGACTAACACTGTCAAATGCGAAGTGATTTTATGAATAAAATTTTCCGCCTGTTTACGTATAACGTTGCACAGATTTGGTAGTTCGCACACGGTGTAATTATTTCGTGTTATCTTACGCAACAGCAAATACATTTCATAAGACTGTTCTGGACACAAGACTTGCATCAGTAAACAAGCATTTTGTCTGTTACAGTATCACAGGAAAAGAACATCGTCCTGTAATGTTCAAGCCTCTAGATATTTTCCATTAATAATGTCTAATCACAATAATAAGTTAGAAGAAATAACTCGCATTTTCACAACTACCAATATTCTCGTTTTTAATCACTTCGAAAATTATTTCTCGAAGATATCGGTTATACTACAAGAAAGCAAATCAAAATTAAAGTAAAAGTTCAACTACACGTATACCAAACGACATTTACAATATTGGAGGGACAGAATACTTAAAAAAAAATGTTGTTTCATTCGAAGGTAAAGGCATGGTGTAGTGGTTCTTCTACCTGGTTTAAGGAGCTAAAGCTTGTAGGGTAGTGGCTACCGTTCAGGATTGTCAATCTGATGGTCCTAGGTTCAAACCCTTCCGGTGGCAGAAAATTTTCGTAAGTTTTAGACATATCCAATTGTGTTCATTGTCCACGCCGTGTGAAACGGAATGATTCAGTTTGGAATTAACGATGGGGGGAGGGGAATTACAAAATCTCCATTTCAACGAACCGAGAAGTGGGGAAAAATTGAATAATTCTTATAAATATTAAAAATTACATTCATTTTTTTAGTGGTGTAATCGCAGGTAAAATCAAAGATCTTACTGGAAGATTTTAATTTGCTCTGAACTCAGCCAAAAGGCATTTTGCACCGATCTAATATATTCTCCAGTACATTTCAAAATGTTATTGAATGTTTCATGTCGATAATTTGACCAATGCATCCATTCTTGACGCTCAGACGATATTTTCTGCAACTACCTCTTCTCTCCAGTTCCTTCTCCTTCTTCTCTCCCCTCTTTCCGTTCTGCTTTTATCTCATATCGCCTTCCCTACTTTTCTCGCATCTTATCTCCATCCCACTCTTCTCCACTCCTCTTATCTCCTTTCCTGTCTTAGATTTCCGACTCCACTGCACTATTCTCTCTTTTTTCGTTCTTCTCTTTTTCTCTCCTTTACTCTACTCTCCACTTCCGTCTTCTCGTCTCCTCCTCTCCTCTCCTCTCGTTTTCCTCCTCTTTTCTCTTCTGTGTTCTTTTTTCCTCATCTCTCCTCGAATCTTTTTCCATTCTTCTCACTACATCTCCTCCTCTCGTCTATCCTATCTTTCTTCTCTCCTCTACTTTTCCTCTTCTCCTTTCGCTTTCTCTTTCTCCTCTCTTTTGTAACCTTTCGTTTCCTCTCACCTCTTTCCCTTACTGTAGACTCATCAGCGATGAAATACTAGAAAACCTATTTTTTTCTTTCAGAAAGAATTTTGTCATTTGCGATATAATAGTGATATTTTTAATAATTGTATACAATAATACTTGTTTATATTTCTTTCGCGTATTTTATAAATATCTATTGTGCATGTGGCAACCCTGAAATTGAGCCTAACTCTGCACGCAACCCACCAACGGCTTGTGTAAATTGGGTTGCCTAGTTTAAAATGTCGTTGTCCTAAAACTTTTGAGAGACACTGTACGTACTATGCTAAAAACTAAGGAATCATCATTTGACGTTCTCCGTTCAAACGCGACTTTGGCAAAATTTGTTTCATGCCACATGCCTTACGAACGTCAGTGTTCGAAACTAGCGGACACAAGTCTCAAAATGCGTCTAGAATTTTTAGTTTTGCGCCTACGTAATCGCCACTTTTGGCGACAAGACAGCGACTGTGTTCGACGGTTCACTAATATCTTATTCAACGTGTTTGCTATTTGCTTGCATCTAAACCCTAAACATTTTTGTAACTTTCACTTTCGAAACTGTACATAAATACATGTATCAAATTTGGTAGCTATATAAGATGTTAAATGTTCCAAACTTTCAAAAAGGTTAATATTCGTTACAACAAACTGAACGTGGCAAATACTAAGTAGCGATTACAATATTTATACGTTTAACAAATATTTACAATTTTTTGATAACGAAGTGACACTGCATTGCTCATTTTTATGAACACGAAAAGACTGGGAATTTGATTAAGCTTTAGTGACGAAGTGATTGACTAACTTAATATTATTTTTTGAAATTTTTAATCGCTACCAAACTGAAGAATAAAGTTTGTCTTTCTTATACTGTATTAGTATATTAGGCGTGCGCAGACCCTCTGATTAGGGGGATCAAAATCCTTGATGATAGTTCAGAATGGAAATGAAAAACATCATCATATCTTCCTGTTTTATTGTATTGTTGGATACGAAATAGGGGCATATATACTGTGTGTCCGGACCAACCGAAAATCACAGTATCGGGAAAATTTAAACTTCATAGTTTCGTACAGCAGAGTAAAAAAACTGCACATAATTTATTCATTTCCAATGCATGGGTAATTTATGCTGCACACACACAGAGGTAACAGAACTAACGAATAAAGTATGTGTGAGTGTTAATAACAATAATTTCCTAGAGAACGAAGTGGGATAGTTCAATTACATAAGAAATAATGATCTCCCCCCACCCCACCCAGTTGCTTGGAACTTTTGCCAACTTGAAAATATTTTTTTTTTCCTCTGAGAGCATAATATTGTTTAATAACAGTGTAAAGACTTATGCACGTTATATACGAGGCACATGTAAAAAAAAAGAAAAAAAAGCCGATAATTTTTTACTTCGGACTGGCAACACTGACGAAGTTGCGCGTGCACCGAAGAATGTATTCTGTGCCTGCAACAGATAATATATATATCTCAGTGTGGAGGTGCGTACGTGCAAGTAACAGGAAGTTGAAATAGCTGCTGTAATAGAAAATCCCGCCAAATCATGGCAACGATGTTTTGGGACCAAAAAGGTGTAATGGAATGTTAGAGGAATGGTACGGTCTGGAATTCTAATCACCCACCATACAGTCCCGATCTTGCCCCAAGTGATTACTTTCTGTTCCTTCACCTCAAAAAGTGTATTGCTTCGCAACGTTTCGATAATAGTGAAGTTCTCAAGACATCAGTTCTCGACTGGCTGAGATCCCAGGCGGCAGATTTCTACGCAAGAGGGTCTACGTAAACTTGTTCCACGGTACCAAAAATGCTTGGAGCGTCATGGTGACTATGTAGGAAAATAGCCAGGGTATGCACTTGTATAGCATAAAAATAAAAAAAAATCGCTTGATTTTATTCTCTGTAATAACCAATCGGCCCTTTTTTTTGGTTCCAAAACACGCTTGCCATGATTTGGCGGGATTTTCTATTACAGCAACCATTTCAACTTCCTTCTACTCACACGTACGCACCTCCACACTGAGAAATATACCTCTGTTGCAGGCACAGAATACTAAAGCATACTTCCGTGCACGCGCAGCTTCGTCAGTGTTGCCAGTCACAAGTAAAAAATTATCGGCCCTTTTTTTTACATGTGCCTCGTACATATCGACAGCAAAATGTCCACCACCAATTTATATTTGAATTTCATGTCGGTATAATACATTTCAAGAATTGTATAACACCATCTTACGGTGAAGAATAAACATTCATCCTCATGAAATGAGAAAATCTGTATACACTGCTTCCCTTCTAACGCCCACATTTCGAGTGTGAACAAGCGTCGGAGACAATTTAATTCATAACGGTCGCTTCAGTGGACATTTTTTACTGCCGAACTCCAAGCTAGTCACATTATTTATTTTGTTCCGTCATCTCGAAATGTAGTCTGAAATAAACAAGTGTTTGTTACAGTTTCACACACGACAAATACGTGTAGATTAATTGGCACGCGGCTCATCAACTGGCAACATCGAGTTACGAGCGCGAGGTTCGCCAAGTGAACGGTGAGCCACAAATCTATCAGCGCCATTTCAGCGTTCTTTATTTCTTTAAATGAGGATGAAGTGGTTGGGTGGTTGCAAATTGTCCCATTAAAGAGTTTCAGGATCTCTAGTTTGAAAGCAACACCATAACAGATGCATAAACAGGGTGGCCACTCTAACCATGATAAAATTCAAGTACAATTCCCGGTTTTTCAAGAAGAACTTTCCAAAAATTCAAGGCTACAAGCAGATGCTTTCTCCATTTCAACCTTACGTAATATCGCCTCTCAGCACCCTCACACACACAAATGCATATATACCTAGGTATTAACAATACAAAGAATATAAAGGGTCTCTGTGATTCCATCGTATCAAAAAATTCTAATTCAGTTCAATTAAAAGATATTCTGTCTGTCCGATAGATGGCTCTGCAAAGGACACTCTTAAAGTAGACGGATTGAGAGAATTCTGTTGTATTTTTTTTCCTTCCTTGATAGAAATAAAAGATAAACTGTGAACAACTTGCCTCAATGCATTTATAAATATGTATAAATTCAATGGTATTTGGATTAATAAAAGTTTGCAATTTTTCTCGTCTCCGGAGAAAAATTCAAGCAGAATTCACGCATAAATCCCGGAGGCAATAATTCACGCAGAACTCCCGGTGAGTAGCCTGTTGTAATATACTGGCACGTGCCTAGTAAGCCGCGCACAATCGTTAATATGGAAGGGACTAGTTAGAGAACGCGACAACAGATGGCAGCGCGAAGAAAAGATGGAAAGAATGTTGAATGACGAAATAGGAGGATACTGAATAGTATGATATCGATTAAAATAAATGATAAATAAGTGAATATTGATTATAAAAATGTATATAAAGTATAAGAAACATAAATGTAAATAGAAATGACGATAATCAAGGATATACTCATATGTTAAACATACAGCAAAGTTAAGAAGTTGAGATGTTAGTTTAAAACTGGGTCTTATTTCGGTCTTTCGATCGAATTTGGTTTTGATTATCTCTGGTGAGGAGTATATCGTCAGTTTTTGGTTGTTTTGTCCCTGGTGGCGCTATAGTCAAGTTTAGACGCTCCAAAGCACTACGGTTTACGCTAGTTCCTTTAGACGCACTGGGCCACAGGTAGCGCTTTTCCTTAGCGATCTTGGGCTGTCCCATTTTGGTTTGGCATAGGAGGTGGCGCTATATCCACATTTGTCGCCCCTAAATATTTTTTCTGAGCCTTTGTTCAGGTCTTCACGCCTATAAAAAAGGGGCACCAGAAGAAAAAGAAGTAGTTGATCCATTTCTTCAAAGATAGAAGAAATATATGATTGATGTAAATAGAATAAATAGATAATCCCTGTTTGCCCATGCGGGAAAGAAGAAGTCCAAAATAAGATTTATATAGAGGAAAGAAGAAGAAGCCTATCCTTGTCCCACAGAAGAAATTCATATTAGTAGAAGAAAGAAGAAGAAGGCCGGGGTCATAGAAGAAGAAGTCCAAATAAGATTTATATAGAGGAAAGAAGAAGAAACCTATCCTTTTCCAACAGAAGAAATTCATATTATTAGAAGAAAGAAGAAGAAGGCCAGGGTCATAGAAGAAGAAGAAAGAAGCTAAATTTATTCCATTCCGAGAGAATATGATTTATGTAAATATACAGGGTGGCTCAATAAGTCACTTAACACCCTCAGTACAAGGCCACTGCGGCATGGAATTTGAAATTGGCGATGACCAATCTTTATCAGGTCAAGGGGGAACCACATTGACGCCACCCACACGGTCGGCCGCCATCTTGAATTCAACTTCAGAATTTTAAATGGGAAGGGGGTCGTGCGAGATATCAAAATGGGCTAGAATTTCACGAGAAATGCAATGGTGAAGGTTTTTTCGACGTATCTTTAACCAGTAAAAAGTTATGACTGAATTCTTGTACCAATTTGCTCCTTTTCGAGGTGTTAGAAAAATGCCTTAAAATTTGTTTAGCGCATCGGTAATGCATCGAGATCAAGGTGACGTCTAGGGAGAAACGTTCGCATGCTATTGCACACGATTTTAATCGGATACATCCACGAAGAGCTGCTCATTATGAATGGTTGTCGCGAACAATTTTCCATCACAGTGACAAGGCTAATTCAATGGAAGCGTCACACTGTAAATTGTTCGCGACAACCATTCATAATGAGCAGCTCTTCGTGGATGTATCCGATTAAAATCGTGTGCAATGGCATGCGAACGTCTCTCCCTAGACGTCACTTTGATCTCGATGCATTACCGATGCGCTAAACAAATTTTAAGGCATTTTTCTAACACCTCGAAAAGGAGCAAATTGGTACAAGAATTCAGTCATAACTTTTTACTGGTTAAAGATACGTCGAAAAAACCTTCACCATTGCATTTCTCGTGAAATTCTAGCCCATTTTGATATGTCGCACGACCCCCTTCCCATTTAAAATTCTGAAGTTGAATTCAAGATGGCGGACATCAAGATGGCCGCCGACCGTGTGGGTGGCGTCAATGTGGTTCCCCCTTGGCCTGATAAAGATTGGTCATCACCATTTCCATGTTGCGCGCTGCAGTGGCCTTGTACCGGGGGTGTTAAGTGACTTATTGAGCCACCCTGTATATATTACTTCATACATATAATCTCTGTAAACTGTGAAGATTTTCAGAATATAGACTTGCATTTTTCTCATATCCTTTGGCTATTTCTGCTTTCTGATTGGCATTCTTAAAATAAGAACCTATTACCCTGAAGATTTATAGGCGTGGTATAATAATATAAGTAGTGTACCCAAGAGCGGTAGCACAAGTGGCGCTCATAAGGTGGGACTTTATATTACCTAAACGTGCGCAACAATACTTTAAATTACTTAAGCCTAACAATTGTATACATTCGTAGATTCATCGCCATTATGAATGCATGCTGAACTTCAGTAGAAAACACATAAGAAATACCTAACCTTGAACTCCGACCAATATGCCTAGCTTCATAGCACCAATCGTTTCCTTACATTACACTATCAAACATTGACGGATGGCAGAGCAGCAGTTCTTCAATGCTACAAGATATGTTTCACTTTAAAAAATCAGTAAATAAATTCTGACTGTACTGACCTCATTCCTTGTTAGAGGCGGGAATAGTCACCTTTGGTGCACAGATGATATACATTAACCTCTAAAACGCGCCTAAATTTTGAAATCTGTGTTTCGAGGCCTGGTCAAGAGAATTCGACACAACGAAGCTGTGTTTTGATGAGACTGTGATTCCCTTGCAGATGCCTGTAGTAAGGGTGGTCAAAATGTTGGGATCCAGGTTACCCAGTTACGAAAATAATCAGATCTAGTGAGGATACCTGGATCCTGAAACAAAATTCTGGCACCCGAATTCTGAAATGAAAATATGGTACTCGCATCAACAACAAAATGGGGAACACGGATCCAGACCCATAATTCGGACACCTGGATATGGAAGAGAAAATACGATACCCGTTCCACAACAGAAAATAGGGAAGCGAGATCCGGTACACAAAATACGGAAGCCAGAATCAGAACAGAACATAGGGAACCTGGTACCGGAAGATAATAGGGTGCCGGATCTGGAAGAGAAAAAGCACGTCGTTCCGGAATCGAAAACCGGGTATCCGGATCTTACTAGAATTTCGCGTCTGCCATGAGTTAGATCCCCATCAGCGGCAAAAAAGAAATTGTTCATCTAGGACAAGAGAAGTAATCTCTCGATACGTAGAGTTAGAAGAGTATAACTGAATGGATGAATGAATTAATTAACCTTTGGCTAATTGCGAAGATATGGAAGAATGGTGATAGAA
Organism: Lepisma saccharinum; assembly: GCF_977018435.1. Taxonomy (NCBI): domain Eukaryota; kingdom Metazoa; phylum Arthropoda; class Insecta; order Zygentoma; family Lepismatidae; genus Lepisma; species Lepisma saccharinum. Next base: position 17,654,839 of record NC_139249.1, on the reverse strand, counting down.
GTCAAAATACATGAAGGGACAATCACAAACACATATGGACATCATTATGATTGTACTGGCCAGAGCCTTGCTTATCTGCAAAAAGCAGTCCAGGGTGGACATACGTGGATGTGAGGTAGGCAATCGAGTGTTTTAAGAAAGGGTCATCCCTTACACCTCAAGAGTATAAGTAATAGAAGCACTATAAAATTGATAATGTCCAATTAACTTTGCATGCTAAGAGCAGGGAACGGTTTCATATGTAGTAAATATGTGCTAAATATGTAAATACATGATATGATTTTCAGTGTTTGAGTTTGTTATACGAACACGTACATGAAGCGAAAAGGAAAATACTGCTCTACCTTTTGAAAATCTAGTATCAAATCTCTTTACATTAAATTTTGTGTTCAGTAAATTATATTTGTATTCTGGCTTTCCAGTTCATGTATAATTTGGTTAAATGGCCGCTAAAACTTGTCACGGAGCAAGTATTTTGGCTGCTTGTTGCAGTGGTTCTCAACCTTTGTGAGACCCCAGTCCAGTAAATTTATTCCGTACAAGTCGATACCCTGATCATAAAAATTTCACTCATAAACACATTTCTGATTTTTAAAGTTTATATGGAAATTAAAATGCACCCCTAAATAATATTAATATATCAACTATAGCATAATCATAGTTCAATTATGTATAGACTTGATGTCAAATATAGATTTAAATTAGTCGTCAATCTCTGGGTGCAACGGACCTTTTCAGGCCCGAATATTGCAAAACACTGGCACTAAAACTGAAGCAGAAACATTACTTTATTCCACTCCAGAGGCCCATTCATGATTATAGAAGGAACCTTATATCAAAAAGCCAGTCTTTTTCCAACAACAGTTCTTTCAATTTGTTTTCTGTGATTTACAGGCTAAATTAAATCTTAATGTCTGATGAATTAGCAATCTTGTTAAGTATAGAGAACACTCAGACCGAAGAAATACACGACAGTGGAGGGTGTCACATTGAAGTGACAAGTGACATGGGCCCCTTCAGTCTGTAAGCAAGACCAGGCATGCACAAACAAGACCGAGGTGACAAGTTGGCGCACACTGAAGGAGCTTTCAGACTGAAGCCATAGATGACAAGCGACACAGTCTCCTTCAGTATAAAGCAAAACATTCACAATGCATGTAAGAACAACCGACCGAAGAGGCACGATGCAAGCCATTGAGAAAACAGTGTAGTCTTGAGCAACATACAAGTGACATGTTTAGTTCGTTGTCGCACTTTGGTTCAAAAGGTTGAATAGATTACTGGGAGTCTGCTTCCAAGTGACACATGTCACTTGTCGCTTCGGTCTGAAAGTTCCCTGAGAAAACGGTACAGGCCAAGTAACACTTGCATTATGTTGCTTCGGTTCGAAAGGTTGCATTTACTTCTAAAGGTTGGTTTCCAAGAGCCACGTGTCGCTTTTGTCTCAATGCTCCATTAAACAGGATATATACACATTCGCGTAATACATATACTTCTGCATGTGTGTTGTAAACAGTAAAGATTTTTAATAGTTCCGAAACATCGAATATTTTGAATTTAACATCTGTTTAATATTTTACGGCATCAACATTTAAATTGAGACATGTAAAGGCTTGATTTAAGTCCATTTCATGCTCATCAGGACTACACATTTAGTTTTAACCCTAGTTTACCCGTACCGTACAAGAAACTTACATACCGGGGGAGGGGGGGGATTTACAGGCCCACATTTTTTTTATCACTAAAATTCAAGAAACAGTTTTATTGAATCACTGCTTCCTTTGCTGATTATACAGGTGTCATTTTAATGGCGCCCACGGACCACAGAAACGTATAGAGTACATCAAAACAAACAACTTTTCTCAGTAACATTTTTCTCATTGGTGCGTTGTATCGGCGCTACAGTCGTTCAAAAAAGCCAGTTTTGCCGCCTGAATGCTGGCAACCACACACAATATTTGGTTGCATTTGTGACGTCATATCCCGTCGTGAAGCGATGCGTTCCAGGGTTGCCAGAAACAACACATATTCTGTGAAAAATTACATAGCTACAATCAGCCACATTATGTACCGTAAAAGAAAACGAGAAAACACGTTTTGTAACCTAACAGGAAGTAAACAAACGATACGAAAAATGGTAGAAAGAAAATATAATTCAAGTGGAAGTGGTCATATCGAATTTTGTCTCAGCTTACGTCAAATATTTGCAAATCTAGTTACCAAGTTGCCATCTACAATTTAGTCTATCCACTTCGTCCTTCTGATACTAGTTGTCTGTGACACACTGAACAGATGACAAAACAGAAATGAAAGAACTCAAAATTCAAAAGGTAAGCAACACGTAAGATAATGTATATTCAGGGCATTATGAGGCAAGTGGGGAAAATGGTTGAAAATACGGGGATATAAGTAGTAGTAAAACAAACTCTCCGACGACTGTGTTTATCTACGCACCGGATACACATGTAATAGTTTGCAACTGTGAACAGGGCAGTATATGCGCTACTGATTCATCATTAGATTGTTACTGTGGTTGTACGTGTTTTAGCCGTAATGTAACAACGTGAACCTCGAATACTTCCGTTATCAGCACAAAAGTACCACAAGGACACAAACCTGTAGATATCAACCTTGCAACGTGATTTCCAAATATTTGACATGTAGCTGGACGTAAACAGCAACATGTAACCTGTATGTTCAATAAAATTTATTGTTGTTGATATTTGACATGTAGGCTGAGACAAAATCCAAAATTGACACTTCATTTTGAATACATTTTTACCATTTCTCATATCGTTGGATCACTTCCCTCTCCCCCTGAGATGACTGCTGATCTTTTGGCTGGTAGGCTATGATATTCGGTCTACTGGACGCGTTTCTCGCTTTGTTTTGCAGCTAATAATGTGGGTGGTAGTTTGTCATTTTTCACAAAATATGTGTGCTCCTTGCCACCCTGCCGTGCGCTGTTTTGCCGCAGGAAATGACGTCACGGATACGATAAAATGTTGCGTTGGGTTGCCAGCATCCAGGTGGCAAAACGGTGTTTTTTGAACGGCTTGTTTTGATGTCCTCTATACGAATCTGTGGTCCGTGGGCGCCATTAAAATGACACCTTGTATATGTGCAGTTATTTATTAATTATAAAAATTACAAAAATTACTATCATTATTAAAAAAACCATAACCAATTATTGCATGAGTGTGTCACATATATTTTATCATTCACTAAAACTCAAAAAACCATAATATTTTTTATTACTGCCTTCTTGTTTGTATAAGTGCGGTTGCTTATTAAATATAATAATTACAATTAGCATCATTACCAACCAATTGTAGACTGTTACTGGCACGAGTGTCTCGAATGAGACGCATTCAAAGATGGCACCTGATAAGCCCACCAAGTGCATTTTGCCTCATATTTAAATTACATTTATGTCTTTATGAGCAAAAGTAATACATAAATATTGGGAACATCCTAGAGAACAATATAATTTAATTTCAAACAGTTGAAATATCTAAAAAATAGATGTGGTGGGCCTGCAAGCCCCTCCTCCCCTCCGTAAGCTAGGATTAAAATTTATCTGAACCACTATACAAAATGTGTCCACTGGAATTGGCCAATATCTGTCTCTTGGCTACTACATCATGTAATTTTTGTTAGCTAGTTGTAAAATATGTCACTACAAACCTGTAAACTCATAACAGTAACTTCAAGTGAAATAGGTTAGCTGTATTTCGTAAATAGCCAAAATTTCCGGTTTTTCTTTTTTAAAAAAAGCTGGCTTTTTTGCAACTTTATGTAAAATATAAGCCAAAACCAAATATGCAAAAATATGGAAAATGAAAACTGAATTTTTCGTGTCTACGTGGCATGATGCGCAAAGATATTATAAAATAAACCTGATTTCAGCTTCATACATAAATATGTATTTACATATAAATCCGTCCCCTGCTAATGATCAATCATTGTCACTGACATTCAGAGAACGTTTCTTATGGCTTTGTTACTTCACATAAAGTCATGGCAAAAGTAGTATTTACAGCTGATATAGATTGTGTGTCGTTGTTTCAGTACTACCGATATTTTCCCCTAGCAATTCCCCAACACTCTTTTTTATTGCTATTACTGAAGGTTTAACATCATCCGAAAAAAAAAAAAAACAGCCTTGGCTATTAACGCTTCAACATGTTAACACTTTCCGCTTCACTGTTTCGTTTCGCAAATAGATGTTACGTCAGAAAAAGTTGAATTAGACAGCAATTTCCGAATCGGCAGTAAAATCTGTCCTGTACTCCAGCACAACAGGAAACGCACATTCAAAACATTTCACAACAGCCACGATGATTCAGCTTCGAAAATGAACAGACGCGGATGCGTGGTACAACGAAGGGAACCTAAATCCGGTTTTGCGGAGGCTGTTGGTAAATTCTATTGCGCTAATACCAGCTGTGTTATTTTTCCTCTTCTTTCATTTTAGCAGTCACTTATCATCGTATTGTTCCCCGCTTCGACGCCGGATTCGAAAACGCAGGCGTTGTGCTGCAGCTGTTCGTTCTTGGGGATGTGCTCGCGTTCAATAATTCGGAGCTGAATTTCTATTTTTTTAAAAATTTATTTATTGTTATGTAATAATGTGTCGATTTAATCGGATTGGAAGACTTTTTAAACGGCTTACCTAAGTGACTGCAAATTCTCGCACGTTGCTAGATTCAAAAGCATTGGCATGTATTTTGTTTGATTGTTAGTGTCGTTTCCTGCCACTTATGGCTATGCAGGGACTTTTATGAAGAAGACCCACGTCCAGGTCGGAATCCTGTATCCCAGGTGTCGTACCGCGCTGTACTCACTACTCCACGGAGGTCAGCGGCATAGCTTGTGTGTGTCCAATATGGAGAAGATAACGACTGATTGGTTTTATTTTACTTCGCATTTCTTCCACTTTTGGCTAATCCCGAAGATGAGGATGAGTTATACAGGGTGTCCCAAAATGATTACCCTGATTTCATAATGTTCTTACTCTTTAGTGATTGCACTGATTTCGGTTTTTCTCTTGGAGATGCTTTGGACCAATCGTCGAGTTTTTTTTCTAGCTGTGTGAAATTAATATGCAGGTTTGCCACTAGGGGCGCTGCTGCTGTTAAATTCAAAAACATGGCTTCTACACAAGAAAAGGTTCAGTGTGTCGTGTGGCTTGCTGAGATGAAATAACCAAAAACGGTGCAACGGAAGTTTCAAAATCGCTATGGAAAACAACCGCCCGATGTGGAGTTGATAAAATCTTGGATGCAAAAGTTTTCTTAAAAACAGGTACAGTCGAAAAGGGCAAAATATTAGATCAGATTAAACAGCAGCAGCGTCCCTAGTGACGAACCTACATATTAATCTCACACAGCCAGATAAACCCGACGATTGGTCCAACGCATCTCCAAGAGAAAAATCAAAATCAGTGCAATCACTAAAGACTTAAGAACATTTTAAAATCAGGGTAATCATTTTGGGACACCCTGTATAACGAAATTGATGAAGGGACATTCACAAAGAACACGCATGCCCAGGCCTCGATTCGAATCCAATCGAAACCAGGTCGAGACTACTTTTAACAGTTTTTTGTTGCGCCTAACTACATGACTTAGATTATGCCGTTGGGCAAGAGGGGTCTCGTGCTATACTCCCCGCACCCCCTCCACTTAAAGAGGGCTGAAGGTAATCAAAATTTTGAGTTTGCCCAAGAATGGCACGTAGCCGGACATTTGCGATGGAGGACAATTGCGATGGATACAGAAGTGAAAAGGCGGACGGACAATTGCGATGGATACAGAAGTGAAAAGGCGGACGGACAATTGCGATGGGGTTTGAGTTTGAGTTGGTGCTTTAAGTCCACTTTATGCACAGTAAGGCTAATCGGGACTGGACCTACAGTTTAAAGTGGGATCCGAACCACTTGTGCCTCCACCGGGTATCGAACCCGGGACCCCTTGATTACAAGGCAATGACGCTACCACTGCGCCATGGGGGAGGCACAATTGCGATGGATACAGAAGTGAAAAGGCGGATGGACAATTGCGATGGCATTTTAAATCTACTATCAAATTGAAGGGTGACTTAACATCCCGTTGGTTACCTCTTACAAGAGAATTGAGGACTAAAAGTGGTAAACGTTGTAAGTGCCAAAAGCGAAAGTGTTGGGAAATCGCATCGTTCCGCACATCAGCCCGTAAGAACGTGCACACTAGTGACCTCTTTACGCGCCCTTTGAACTACTTAGAGGGCTACCAGCCACATTTCACGTTTACCACATTATAAAGCATGGCACATTTCACAGTTTAACGTGGAAAGCGGTGTTTGAATTATTGTGGCACTTACAGCGTTTACCAATTGAGGGGGTCAGCGCAACAGGTCTAAGCCACATTTTTAAAAAATAGGGAAACAGCAAGTTAAAGTTAGACAATTGTGTTTTTTCTTGGAATTTCGAAATCCCAATTTTTTTTTTTTTTTTGGTAGTGGTGTGTGACATGATGCTTGGTTAACTTAACTACAATGATATATAGTGTTTGGTTAAGTAGTTTTAGATATATTGCAATTTTTTTATGAGGAACCTGCAACACCCTTCCTTGGTTAGACCACTGTTACACTGACATGTGTTTGTACATGAGAAAAAAAAAAAAAGAAAATATTTGATGAAATGTAGTGCAAAGAAACATATTTCCATCCTAATATTTTGTTTTATAAGTTTTAATATTATTGAAAGTGATTACATTGTACACAATGTGGTTCTATTAATAAAATGTTGAGAGTATACAATTCATTATTACGAGCAAAAGCATAACAGTTTTGCATGCTGTTCCAGTATGTTTTGTGCATGATTACACAGTACTACACATAATCAGGAATGTCAAAAATGTTCTATATTTCCATCTTCCTCAGTTCTATTTTGAGACACCAGACTATTGTAAAATGAATGGTGAATGGGTGGAACATACTTCAAAAGGACATGAAGATCTTTAAGTTTCTTTGGGTTTATTGGTCTTGGATTGGAATATTTTGGTATTAGCTGAACATGTTGTAGTTCAAGAATGTGTTTATCCCTACTCTTTTGTCCTTTAACAATATTCACATATGTACCTTGCTCTATAGCATCTGAATAACAATACTTGACACAACATTATTTACCTCCTTTTCATTACTCGAGACATCACTTTCACCCTGAACGTCAGCCATCTTTGATTACACTGACCTCTCATTGGCAGTTTGAGGTTGGACCAATTTTGCACTCAAACAACACGGAATTTTGTTCGGGGGAAAAAATATGTGGCTTCTAACCAGGATATACGTGGTGAATTGTCTAATCCACATGGTAGGAAGAAAGTTCACCTCGATTGCCAACAGATGGCAACATTATCTCATTTTGCCTGTTGGAGAGGATTAGACCACTGTTGCACAGACACACTCAAGTTTAGTCTTCAATTATGTGAAACATTGATATTTTCGAATAGAACACTGATTCCTCTGACAGTTTCTCCAGGCTTGAGACTGGCAAGGTAGCTTGTAAACGTACTTGCATTAGAACCACTTTTAGGTTAAGTTAGGTTAGGTTAGGTGCAGCTGTGGGTTAGTCATTCTGATCGTCAAAATCACCCTCAAAATCATCGCAATTGTCAGTGGTTTTGGCTTCATCGAAATTGTCCGCCATCGCAATTGTCCTAGAGTCAATGGCACCTTATGAAATTTTTAAACTATTTTCTTTAAAATCTAAATCAGCACTGAAAATCTATCAGAATCAGCTATTGATTTGAGACTGTGTAACTGAACATTTTCGTTATGTAGCAAGAACAAAAGATATTCGATATTTCAAAGACCTGAAGCTCAGACCACGAGCACAAGAGGAAACGCTAACAATGGTTGCCTTACACAACATAGAACTATTCAAGGTTAAGCCTGTAAGAATGTAAATCCACACGGTCTGTCAATGCAGTGTCAACGTAGAAAGCATTGTGTTCTCTTGTGGTTATGTAACGTCATATGTCGTCAGGGGGGCAGCTAGCAAATAAGACGAATATCCTTCTCGGAAATCGAACGAAAGTCCTCTGCCTGTCGGAGGAAAAAGCAGGCAAGGTTCATTTTGAAATCTGACGACCATGGAGAAGCATTGACGAATCTTGCAGCCATGTTCCAACGTGCGTTCACATGAGCCGAAAACCATGTCAGTGGTATGATAAGAACAGGATTGTTAAATGTTCTGGAACCCATAAATTCTAATGGGTTCTATTCGGTTCCGTAACAGGACCGGAATCTTTCTTATCACATAATTTAAATTCGGTCCAAGTTGCTATTGTTTCATTTCAATACGGAACCTAAACCCTACTTAAACTGCTCCCGAAAAAAACGTTCCCGGACCGTATATATAAATTTGATCCGGAAAAGAAAAGGTTCCTGGACCGTATTATAGTTGATCCGGTAAAAAGGTTCCGGGACCGTAATTAAATTCATCCGGAAAAAGGTTCCTGGGCCGAATTGAAACACTTTACAGATAAAAAGGTTCTTTACGGTACAGTACTCATTTACGCTTGCTGATTTACTCTCCTGGACCGGAATTGAATTTATTTTAAATTACTGGACCTTTAACAACCCTGGATAAGAAACAACGTCGGCTTCATGTTTCTTCTGATCTTTTATACAATGCAAAGATTTTTGATATGAAGATTACCGCTGAAGAAACATGGTGTTTCCAATACGACCCGGAAGCAAAACGCCATAGCATGCAGTGGGAAGCAGAAAGTTCACCTCGGCTGAAGAAATGATGCATGTCTCTCTCGCAGATCAAGACCTTGAATGTATGCATGTCTCTCTGTTCAAAAGGAGATGATACACTTTGAATTCACTGCACAAGCAAAACAACACTGTTATTTGGAAGTGCTGAGGGCGTCGTTGCCTCGTAATCAAGGGGTTCGATACACGGTGGAGGCACAAATCCTTCGGATCCCACTTTAAACTGTAGGTACAGTCCCGATTAGCTTTTCCGTGCATAAAGTGGACTTAAAACACCAAATCAATCAATCAATTGGAAGTGCTGAAAAGGATACGGAAATTGACAAGTGGATTCTCCACCATGACAATGCCCGTGCGCATTATGCTCTAATAGTTCGCGAATTCCAAGTTCTTCCAAGAATCTTCTTCCGGCGTCTCATGAAGATAGCTTCACAAGGAATCACTAGTGTGGCAGCAGCCGTTACTGCACCGGTAAGCAAATTTTGCTTTGACATGGCCAGTCCGGGAATTAGATTGTCACACCTCGTGCGTATGACAAGCCTGTAATTTTATTTAATAAATGCATTCCAAATACAGTCGACTCCACTTATAACGAACCCCTATGGATTCAGATAATTGGTCACTATGTACAAAGTTCACTAAGACAGAATTGCCATCCCTGAACTTAAATTGAGGTTAGTGGACAGAATAAATAAAAGACCTGAGCTATTAATGAAACAAAACATTAAAGGTTTGGTTTCATGTACTGTACGGTATTTATGATGCTATCAATTATAATTTTTCATGGAAATTTCATTTTTTTAGATTCATTAATACAGGAATTAGTGGATCGCGATAAACAATGTTTGTAATGTACTTGAGTGGGGACCAGCGACTTAGGTTCACTACATCCACAGTAAGCCTGCAAAGTCGACAATACTACACTGTCTGGCTGCCTTAGCTGAGACCATGGACGGAAGTGCGCATGCGCCAAATGGAGATGTTCATAGGGGTGACGGGGTGACGGAACTTTGGTCAGGAAGCAGGTTCCGTGAAAATCGTCTGCTGTGGAAACAACAATGAAGTTTGAAACGTAGTAACATCGCCGCCAAAATAGGTAGAGATATTTACGAATTATGTAAGGGTACAGAATGAAAAAATAGCCATCCATATACCATATAAGCAAACAGATCATATCAGGAAAGTCTTCATCACGTCACATTAGTAGATAAACTTGTTTGCAAACCAGGAACTTTATTTTGGATCATTCAATTAAATTGATCTCCTTAGTAAATATTATAATTAGCACAAATGTTTACAGCAGTAATCAGGATAGTATTCAGTAATAATAATATTATTATACATAGTATTATAAATATAATAAAGAAAATGTAAGTAAATGGTTTATGGCATTGTGTATTATATCGAGGGCGTTTTGTAGAATGTGCAACCGGGACCAAAGCGTCACAGTTTTCTTTGTTTCACTTCGAACCGGTTTGTTACGAATTGTAAGAGACATCACAAACACAACACAGAAAGCAGTAATGAACACAACAAGCGAACCCATGCAAGCAAAATGCCACAGGGTGGTGTGGTGAGTGTTCTACCTGCTTCCCCTCTCGCGTTTGGAATCGTACCTTCCAGCTAGTTTCGTATACCTTGTCCGGACTGTAACAGTAATTCATACATTTTCTTAGCATTCATTCTGACATAAATGGTGTGCAACCCTGGCAGAGTTGGAGGTGGCTCGACAGCCCTGACTAACTTGATCACTTCTCTCGCCCTCACCCACACGGATTAGCTTTGCCCTAAGCTTCACACATATTTTAACCGTACATTTCTACCAGTGTTGCCACATGAAAGGAAATTTCCCTTTTGCAGGGAAATTCGGACCGAAATTTTAGCCAGAAGGGAAAAGGGAATTTCGATGAAAAATGCCACAATTTCAGGGAAATTTTAAGACATCTGAGTACATTATTACAGTTCATGTTAAGTTCCAATTTCGTATTCACATTTTCATTTTTTCTGTTCTTTTTTTCTACTCCCTTGAATATAGCCTGTGACTATTTATATTTCTGTGAAGTACATCGCTTTTCTGCACCTTCGGATAATAGTAACGATGAGAATTAATGATTAAATGGATTCCTTACCAGGATCCAAACCTGGGACATCTGGTCAGGAAGCGATAAAAGTGACATCTATGCGAAAAATTTAACGTTTTTTTTTATTATTTACAATGACATGGACCAACGGAAATACTACTACCGCTGCTTCCACCACCACTAATAATAATAATAATTACAGCTACTGCTATACTACCACTATTATTATTATTGTATGATTTTCTTAGGTGAAGGGAATAATTGGTCCAAAAAGGAAAATTTTGCCCCTTGGAAAGGGAAATTGTGCCCTCATGTTGTGGCAACACTGATATCTACTTGGTCCTCACGCTCTCCGGGCAGTGAAGGTGAAGTGTGTTGTGCACTTCTAAATCTGAACCCTCTTTGGGTATCCATGCTCTGGATACTCGTCACTTTTATTGGTAAAGAGACGACGACAAAAAAATAGGTCAATGCTATAATGGTAATTTCAAATGACCGCTAACAAATCCCTTAAACTGAAATCTAAAATGTGTGCGAGCTCAACAATGGGTTCTTGTTCCGCCGTGCGAGCTGAATTTCTGTCTCTGCGCAATCGGTACCGACTCCTGTGTTCTTGTAATTCTACTGCCACACTGAACGTGGTGATTTTGTCACGAAACATTTGTGTCAAATATTTACACATCCTTTGCCTTTCTTCATGTATGTAAACAACGCTGTCGCACGTGGAGGCAATGGGTTGGGAGGAGGGGCGAGGTTTACGAGGCAGTCATGCAAATCACTCAACGTCTGAGAGCGAAAATCTACGAGAAAGATACACTGAAACAACATTCTTTGTCGTTCAGCAATTCTCGCATCAGCCGTAAGGTCTAAAATCCACCTTCTTGCAACGCGCTGACTGATTTGAAATCACTGAATCAGTGATTTCGCTCACAAATAATACTATTCTATTCTTCTCGGGCTGTGTCCGAAAGGTCCAAAAAGCAGGCTTGAAGTACTGTCTTATCCAGTGGCGGCGATTGGGGGGGGGGGTGAGTTGCCCCACTCCTTTTCGCCACTTTTGCTCCCACACTATGCTAAACCTTATCTACAAAGGAAAATATACTGTCTTTGCCCCACCAGTTTTGGAACCATGCCCCCCCTCCGGTTTTGGAAACCAATCGTCGCCACTGGTCTTATCGGAAGTGACGTCACCTAGTGCAGTTCGAAAGCGCCAATTAAACGAGCAATCTAGCCCGCAGTATGCAGTTCGCATCATTGCAGACTTGTTTACTAGACTCGTGTGCTTGTTCACTTGTTTGGAATCATACAGAAGTCGAAAGTCAGCCAGATGTTATAGTGGAACCACAAGCAAAAAAAAACTGCCCAGACCCGAGATTTCTGTGCACCGTACTCCCGCGAGGAGGGGAGGGGGAGAGTGGACCATGCTTCCTTATGGCCCGAGGCGGAGGGAAGAAGGGAAAGTTGCGCGGGGACTTTTCGTCCAAGGTTCTTTTTCCTTGTGATCGCTCTATAGCTGTAGTTTTTCTCACCTGTGAAAATGTAGGTACTATAACATTTTAAAATGGTATGCGATTTCTATGGTGAAAAACAAGAGTTTATAACGGGCGAAGGTGAAGATTCTAGTTTAGCTCAATAAGCAATTAAGACTGGCAATGTGTTCTTACCTTGATCTACTGATCGTATTTGGCGCTGCAGTCGAAGTGCAATTCGAAAGATTTCCGCTTCCAGTCCTATGCTTCAAGACCGAACTGAGACATTGTCGAAGGGTGTTCCCTTCAAATACGGTCTCGCACCTTTCGGACACGGCCAAAGGTTCCTTGCTGTCAATAAATTTTCACTTCAAAATCTCGCAAATTGGTGACTTCGTTCTCTCCCCCTTTCCTTCAAAACTATATTTCAATTTCTTTTTTGCATTTTAATTAAAACTGCATCTTGTTCATGAAAGAGTATGGGTAATGGTTTCTAACGTCATTTTAGCTCTTGCCACGAAAACAGTCCAGTCAAATTCGGAGCTTCCCCTTGGGTCCTCCACCCGCCGGCCCTCCAAGGTTGACAATCTTCGCGTGTTTACGTATGCGGTTGATTTCGTCGGTTGAAATTGTTGCTCATTGGCAACACTGTAGGTGGGTGGTGTGACCTTGACTGGACTGTTTTCGTGGCGAGAGCTCTAGTGCGAATCGTTCACACAACTGACTATTGCGAAACTTTACCCAACTTATCAAGAAATGCCCAATAATATTTCAAGTATCTGTTGCTGCTGGCTAAAAGAGCAATACAGTCCGTTTGCGTTAGTCGCGACCATCGAAGCAAGTGCGCATGCGCTAACTGGGCGAGTCCACTGACCAAATAGGGACTATGGTTGCAAGTGTAACGGATACAGGAACCAGCTCACGTGAAAAATCGTCTCCTGCTGAAACAACATTGAAGCTTCACAAATAGTAACGTCGCCGGCAACATACGTAAAGAGCGGATGTTAATAGTTTGTAACGGTAATTGCAAACACAAGAAAGCGAGATTAATACACAAACCAACCGAAAGCATAAAAACGAAATACTGGTCTGAAACCTAGAGCGTTGTTTCGTGCGTGTTTCTGACCTGCTTCCCCTTTCGCGATTAGACTAGTCCTCTCAATCTAGTCTCGTCTCCCGTAGAATATTAATAAATGTCATGCAAGGAGTCAAAACAGTGAAATTCCTCTACAACATGGAAGTTACTAATACCGTAAAAATTCGTGGAAAATTTTATAAACAAGAATAGACTAGGCTTTAGGGAAGTTACTTATGCGAGGTAATCAATGATTCATTATGAGTTATTATTGTTTGTTATACACTATTCAGGAGTGTCCATCCTCCCCAATGCCAATGGCGCATCCTCCGCAGATCATGTAGTAATCTCCAAAACGTATTTAATTGCGACGGCGGGTCTACTACTAATATCCTATTACTGAAAGTCACTTTTATCTTTACTGAACACTTTACTTGATCTGCCCAAGCCCCACGAGCACAATTCTTTTTTATTTTCTTAATCTAGAAGAATAACTTGACCAGTTTCCAAATTCAAATACTTAGGAGTAATATTAACAAGTGAAAATTATATTAAAGAGGAAATAAAAAGTAGGCTTAATTCAGGAAATGCATGTTACTTCTCTCGTCATAAACTTTTGTCTTCTCGTTTAATATCTAAGAAACTATAAAAGTTAAAATATACAAAACAGTAATTTTGCCTGTAGTATTATATGGGTGCGAAACTTCGTCCCTTACATTGAAAGAGGAACATAAATCAAGAGTATTTGAAAATAAGATCCTTAGGAAAATATTTGGACATAAAAGGGATGAGGAGACAGGTGAGTGGAGAAGGTTACATAATTTAGAAGTACATAATTTGTTAGAATGATTAAATCAAGAAGACTTAGATGGGCAGGCCATGTGGCACGAATGGGAGAGGAAAGAAGAGTTTACAGGATTCTTGTTGGGAAACCTGATGGTAAGAGACCTGTAGGAAGGCCAAGACGAAGATGGAGGGACAACGTTGAGATGGACCTGAAGGAAATCGGCAGGGATGGAAACGAGTATATAGATCTTGCTCAAGATAGGGACAGATGGAAGACCTGTGTTGCTGCAGCCATGAACCTTCGGCTTTAAGAAGGCTAGAGAGTTAATTAGTTAGTTAATGTAGAAGATTAAATATGTATGGTGCACCTAGTGGGCAAAGTGACTTTGACCCATCTAAAGTAAATGAATTAGTAAGGAATTATATTCTCACTCCACTCCCCCCCCCTTGCCTCATCGCACATATTGCAGCATGGTGCCAATGAGTAAACTATTTTTTACATATATTTTAGAAAATGTATACATGTTGAATTTTATATTATTTTAAGGAAAGAAAGACCTCCCAGAAAACAAATATTGATGTTGCGTTCCGCGCCATCTCACCCCCCTCCCACCCTGGGGGCACCTCTGGAACTATTAATAGTACTAATAACAGTAACGTGGGTTTATCTACGCTAAAAAAGAGCGTGGGTTCCAATGCAAATAAGCATTTTCCATTTACACCAGAATCCGGAAAAGAACCCCCCCCAAAACACACACACAAAGCAAAAAAGAATTAATTCGCACACTACTGTAAACAAATTGTGCTAAATACACTTGGCGCCTGTCGGTGAGAGGAAGATTTTTTTTCTCCCACTGAACTTGTGTAAACAAGCTCAAAACAATAATGATAATTTGGTCTATGCTGTGGAATGTTCATGAATGTTTAGACTATTTTGCAGATGTTTCCTCCGTAAAATGATTCTTTCCCCGCAGTGGTCACTTCGTGGAGCGAACTACGTAGATGAGATACTTAATAGAACGTAGGCTTTGAACCTATTATATGCATAATATAGTGAACATATTATAAGTATACTATTTATACATACTTTCCAAACTAACGGCTTAAATTTGTACGCAGTACTGTCTTGTATGTGCCTAAACAAAGTGTCGATGATAAGTAAACGCAGATCTCAAATATGTATGCATGTATTTGTAAAACTGTTTACAAAATTAAACATTGAGTTCTGGTAATGAACTGTCCAACTCTCTAGGTCCACCTTACACATGATGGGCCCGAAAGTATATTTATCAAACAATGCGTTGGGAGGAGGCATTAGGGTGGGATCCATAAGTATTATCAGGCAAATTGTCCATCACCATGTATATTCTCTATGCTTTACCCTCTAAGGCCTTCAAGAATTGAAACAAAACGCCAAACAAGCTGCTGACAACCTCAGCACTAGTCTAAACAATAATCAATTCCTTAAAAGCAAATAGAATGCAACAACAAAATTAATTAACATAGTCCTGGACAGTTTACCAACCAATACTTGTGCATCCAACTGTAAAATGAACGAAGAGGGGCGCGTATTTGTATTTTTTCGCGTTGGTTTACTACCTCTAGATTAATCGCAACGATTTGGATGAGTGCTGAACAGTGGCGCCTAATTATATGGGCCTGTGGGGCTCGAGCCCACCCAATAATTTGCTTGTTATATTTTATTTTAGAATAAAGCCTTAGCGCTTGAGAAAACAACATTTTTCATCATTATACACTTAAAGAATATTTACAGCTTAACTGAGTTATGTATTTGTTACATATGATACTTTTCTGTGCCCTATATTAGGTACAACATTCGTGGTCATATCTTTATTAGTAGAGCTCGGATTTTGGTGTAATATCAAGGTACAAATTTTGTGTATAAATATGTACCTAAATACGTATTATAAAAAGTATGTGTAACTAAATTTGTAGTATTATAGAATATGTAATATTAATAATATTCGAGTATCCAAGCAATTTCAAGAATTCTGTTAGATATTTATTTTATTTTAACATATTCAACGTAATTTTAAAGACATAAGTTGAATTTGTTAAATTTGTATCAAATGTATACTCAAAAAGCACAGCAACGTGCACATATTTAGGAAACCAATTTCTTTCAACTATTAATTACTTTTCACGTCGCAAATTATTGTAGAATATGTAAATATGTACGAGAGCTCTTCGTAACTTTCGAAACAAATTGTAAAAAAAAGCGTCTACAGAAAGAACAAACGATTGAAAATACATAGCTAGTTTTGTACCTTTTTGTACAAGGGAACATATTGTGTAACTCGCTACGTACAGGAAAGTAGCTTTCTTGTCCACCGATGCCAAGTTTCTAGGTGCTTTGCTTAAACCTAAAAGCGAAACGAAAATATGTAACCATAAAGGGGAGGGGAGAGAAACTTCATCTTTCGACAAATAACAGTTCCAGTTGTTTTTTTTTTCAGCCTGTCTTTCGACTTGGCAGTCAATTCTAGGTGACCGTAAGCACTATGCATCTCATTGATTAGAAAATATGACATCACATGAGCTACAAATTTTCTTCATCGTGTTTCAGAGATCGAAAATATAGGAAAAAGGATCAAGGTACGATAAAAATGTCGAAATATGTTGTTTTATGTAAAGTAAATTAGCAAATATGTAAAATATGTCATATCCTGGCAAATATGTAAAAATATGTAACATAAAACTTATGCAAAATGATGTCGGCTACATAATTCGTCGACATTTTCGTGTTGAAGGTATGTATCTAGAAAGGAATATAATGTGTAATTATGTATTATGTATCCAGTTCTTAGAAAGGAAGGAAGGGTAAGGGCTTGTAACGAGGATGAGAGAAAAAACTCTGAACATCCATAGATTTTTCATAATTTTCCCGGATTAGACACTCTAAAGCGATTATCTTCGAAGTAGGCACTTATGACTAAAATAAACAAAAGCAACCACTATAAAATGCATGAATTCCTCTCAGAATTTGTCTGAAACAGTTTTTAAACGCAAAAACCTACAATTTCTGACCAAGGAACAAAAAAGGTATTTTAGGGCAAGTCCCAGATTTCAGCCCACCAAATGTTTTACAAACTTGGAACCGCAGATGTTGAATCAATGAAACAGATTAAATGCCCAAGTGCAGAGCTCGAACCTACGACCCTTGTTTTCGCAGCCACGAAATTTAACACGATGCAAATAATTTTTAAGCCTTACACTGAGATTCTCGTCTCTTCGCGCCAACATACCGAGAATCGATACGTTGCATTTCCGGTCGATCTTTTTCTTCCGTCTGTAAACAACAAAAAAACAAAGCTACCCCGAAAAAAAACTTCCAAAATCCAATTTTACGCCGTACGCTTTCACCTAATAACCACTTCAAAAACAGCTGAAGTCCGTAAAGAGAAATTGCGAGTAAAGTAGATTTTCGTGAGAGCCTGACTGTGACAGTTGGTGTTGCAGTAAATCTCGAGGTGCTAGAAAGCGGTGGATTATTCAAATACCACCGGGTCATTTGTCGGGAAACAGATAGCAGGAAGATGGCATGAGATGAGGATGCTGTGGGCTGCTGAGGATTAGCAATATCAACGCGAGATGAATCTATGATTTGCATGCTTCTCTATTCCTCTCGTGAAGCCAAAAAACTAATAACATTTTTGATACAGACTTTAAGAATCAAAAACCGTGTCACTATGCGCCAGAATTCGACACCATTTCGCGGTGTGATGTGCAAAATATCGACTTTGTAATTACATTAGAAATCGACCTGTGATTTCAGTTTCGAAGTAAGAGGTGTTCATTAGAACCACAGTGTTAGAATAAGTACCGTATTCGCGCATAATCATCGCACATTTTATGCCTTTTTTTCTTTAAAAAAAAAATTAGGATACGACAGTTAAGTTTTTTTCTGAAAAAAACATTGCACCGGTATTACCTATACTTACAAATCATTTGTTACTAAACTGTCTTTGATGCAAGCTTAGGATGCACGGAATACTCGTGAGTATACGTTAAAATTGAATGGTTCAAATCGACGCACACCATTTCTTCGTGACAGTTCAGCGAATATTTTTTTCGGTGTGAAAAAAGTTAAGACATTATTGATTTGTGCATTGTAGCCGAATTATTACACTCGATAAAAATTATTACAGTGTTGCTAAATACGGACTTAAGATATTTAATCTTATCTCTCCGAAGTAACTGCACCGCTATGCAATGCAAAAAGACATCTCGAAATTATACGTATATTGGTCTTTTCTTTGCATAACGCTAAAAAAGATGATGAAAATTCTGTTATCAAACTGTATTTAATGTTGATGATCTTTTGTCTTGTTACTGGTTACTGTAATGATTGCAGTAAAAATGGTGAATATACTTTCATGTTAAGTGGCATTTGTCAATTTCTTTACTTAATATTGCAAAACACTGTGGACTATAATTGGTTCCGTTATCTGACGATTACGCATTGAAATATTATAAACCAATTTTTGAGCTGGAAAAACAAAATGTGACGATTATGCGGTGAAGTATGGTATAGTTAAAAGCACTACACAATGGATAATATCCAATTAACATTGCATGTTAATATCTCTGATACTACGTCACTCGTTACTAGCACATATTAAGACCGCACCAATAGAGATTTCGGATTTCGGATTCTTCCTTTATGTAAAAAAAAAACGAAACGATTCTTCCCGTTAAGTAGGAAAGAAAGATACATAGATATGCTTTTAATTACTGAAGATAATAGTCCAACAACGAGATGATTTCTTATTTATGAGTTTCCTCATCAACCATTTCTCGAGTAAAAACAGCACCTTGTTTACAGTAAGCGTTGCAATATTCAATAAAAAGTATATTCACACTGCTTGCACTGCGTTATCGTTATTCGACATCCGTTCACGATGAGTGAGACTTTGTAATTTCACCAACTTGTTCACGAGCCATTGTGTATAGGGAAAAATCAAACGATTCACAATTTCCCGACTTAGCAGAAAAAAATTTCCTGGCTTCTTCCCTCGTACACAATATATTTGTAACTTGGATAGATTTTTTTTATGTAACGTTGCCTTTCTGTCTCTTTGGTTAAATCGCAACGTTGAGGATGGATAATTTCATGAAATAGGTGAAATCAGACTAGATATGAAAGAGGCTTACGGGAGAATTCGTCCCTGCTCAAGCCTACGGGGTAAAAGCGGCCGGAGCGTGGTGATGATATCACCTCCATTATGGCTTACTTTCTTCGTTACACGGTGCAATGCTCACTTTTTGCTCCCCCACTATGGTTTCTTAATACTACCAGGAGAAAGTAAACTGTCCTTTCCCCCCTATTTTTGGCACCCAATTGCGGCTACTGGCTCAGGGAATAGCGCTACTACCTTTTTCTACTCAATATAACAGTCATATATTAAGAAACTTTAAACTATTCTCTGAAACCGACTAGAAACACTCCCGTATATCGAAAAATATCGCCCACAATTTTCGAATATATGAGCTCACCTGTATTTATTCAGCATGATACAAGACAATATGCGAAAAATCTAAATTGTACTATGCATGCTTTGCATAAACAGCCAAATGTAAAACCGTAATTGCTAACTCGCCGAAGCAAGATATGCACGGATTAGATCAACAATATATTATTGGCAATTAATGCAACAAAGTCAATACAAGCATATCGTTTCAATTTTTCCATATATTGTTGCTAGCACATTATTTTGTACAATGCTGAAGTTAATTAATTTACTGTTTTAGATTCGTTGCCCGATCTTCTCTGGAATAATTGTTAATAACTATTTTTAGATAGAAGTGTGTGGCTGATAAGCTAAATATTATTACAGGCAGTCTAGGGCAAAATGTCTGGTCGAGTGGTATCACGTGAGCTTTTTCTGGGAATAAATATTGTAAAAGGTCATGTGAACGAGGATTAAATTTACATTACGAATAGAATTAACCCACAGAGCTGGTATATACTCTTATACGCAAATTTTACCGAGTCCACTAAGTCAGTCACGAAATTCTATAAACAACAAAACTTCAAACATTGATCAACGATCAGAAGCAAGATGAATCAACATGTGAACAATCAAAAAAAAATCTTGTGTTGTCAGAATTTATTTTTTAATATCACTTTTTAACTCCTCTCTTCAACTTACCTTTATATCCTAATTTAATGCTCACATATGTTTCTACTGTCTGATTATTTTATTCGTATTGTATTTTCTTGTCATGAAACATGTCTTTGCGCTGACATTCGTGGCGGAGTGGTTATCACCTCGTGCTACGACGTCAAGGGTTACGAATTAGAATCCCTTCCCGGAATCCCTTCCCGGAAAAAGTGTTCTTTGACAGTCTGCCTTCATCAGTTTCATATCACCCATTCTCAAGTCGCGATTAGCCAAAAGTAGCAGAAGAGACGTATCCAAGGATTTCTTTGTAATCTTATCTTTATTTTGATCTGTACTTTTTGGGGTTCGGTGGTAGAGCAGCAACAGCTGAATCTCGCCCAGTAATATAGTCAATTCAATTCAACTGTGTAGATCGTAGCAAGTTCCAAAATATCTATACGAGCTACACCGTATCATGTAACAACAAAAGGAGCGTCATTAACAACCTGTAAAGAATATAACAAAACGTTCAATTGTATTTTAATGTATTTTGTATTGCTCCTCTACATTTTGTATTATAAATTAGTAACATTTGTATCCTTGCATGTACGTCCATACTGCTGTACTAAGGCTCATCAGCTGTTTTTCAGCAAATATAATAAACATAAATAAATAAATGCTAAAGATTCACGTGATCACGTATAGTAGACCAGCCTGCAAAGTATGTAACGTGTTATTGCGTGCATGTAACGTAATGTGAAAACATGTTACTCACCTTCTGAAGTCCCTACTCCAGCAGGCGTAAATGACGGGATTCATCCCAGAGTTGATCCATCCCAACCACGTAACAATCGCACCAACAAGTTCCTCCTCCTGGATGCACTGGAAGCAGAATCCGGACAGGAGGTTGAAGACGAAGAAAGGTAGCCAGCAAACGATGAACACCCCCATAACGATCCCGAGGGTCTTAGCGGCCTTTTTCTCCTTTGCGAACTTCGCCAGCTTCCTGCTTATGGAGAAGTTCTTGAGGTTTTTCGTAGACGACAGCATCCGGGTGGAATTGTGCCGAGCGATGCCGTTCTCCGGGTGCGAGTGGTGATGGTGGAGGACCCCAGCGGTGGTCGTCATGGTCATGTCGCCGAGGTCGCTCTCGGAGGTGTGCAGTGCCGTCGAGTGGTAGCGTCCGTTGACGCCACCGCCGCGGTGGATCCTCAGCGTCAACTCCACGTCGCCGCCACCGGAGTACGACACCTGCTTCGTCCCTATCTTGAGGCTTCTGGTCTGCGCCATCGCAGCACGGTAGATCCTATAGTACGTGAAGACCATCACGAAGAGAGGGAGGTAGAAGGAAATGGTGGAGGAGAAGACAAGGTAGCCGATGTCTTCGGTGAAGGGACACTTGTACGATTCCATGTCTCCGATTCTGACGGCGCGCCACCACAAGATCGCCGGGAAGGATATCAAGCTGGAACACACCCAGACTACTCCGATGAGAAAGAACGCTCTCTTCGTGGTCATCTTGCTCGGATAGGTGAAAGGGTCCGTGATCGCCCAGTAGCGGTCCAGGGAGATGACGCACAGATTGAGGATGGACGCGGTGCTGAAGAGGACGTCCAGAGAGTGCCAGACGTCGCACCAATCAGCCCCGAAGAACCACATTTTGTTCATGGACTCG
The DNA here is from genome assembly GCF_977018435.1 of Lepisma saccharinum. Taxonomy (NCBI): domain Eukaryota; kingdom Metazoa; phylum Arthropoda; class Insecta; order Zygentoma; family Lepismatidae; genus Lepisma; species Lepisma saccharinum. The sequence goes on along the minus strand of NC_139249.1, from coordinate 17,632,862 downwards.
AACACGGCGTTGAACGGCATCACCACGAACCCAACCAGGCAATCCGCCACGGCCAGCGACATGATGAAGTAGTTGGTGGCAGTGTGGAGGTAACGCTCCCTTATGACGGCGAGAATGACCAGCATGTTTCCAAACACAGTAGCGAGACAAAAGAAGAACAGAACAACCGCGAGTGCGATCTGTTCGCCGGTCATGTGAATGTTCAACGCGTCATCCAGCTCCGAATCCAGCGACATGTTACTGTTGTTCAACCGGAACAATATGGCAGACTCATTGTTCACGGTCCAGTTGAGATCTTCGGGGAATGCCTGCTTTGTGGGGAGGTCCTCTTCCCATCCTGTCCACGACGGCAACGGCGCCGTGGAAGAAACGGACGCCGTCGTGGTTCTGCTGCCGTTGCCTGCTACGGATATTGTTCCTGACACTCCCCAAGTCTCATTCTGAGAATGAGTGAAGAGATCAAGGTCCCACAGAACATTGGAAGAGTTATCCCAACCGGCCAGCCACGAATCAAGCTGCAATGAGCTATTCATGTCGCCGCCATCTAAAAGCAAGATTTCAACATGGCTGACCAGGACAGAATTGCAGAAGTACAAGAAAATACACTAAATTAGCACACGATTCCAAGTACCGTGACACTGACTACCACGTCCGTTCGTTTTTTTACATTTTGGCCCACTTTCAACAACTTTAACACGCACATTTTCATACTTTATCGACCTTAACAATACCACATCACTGTGCCCTTGTACAATATTTATTTGAACTTCAAATAACTGTGCACAATACCCGGGTAACACACTTCTTTCACTTCCAAGAAAGATCCATGCCCAAACTGTTCAAAATTCCAAAACAGTTGAACATAGCTATAACGAACGGAGCGCTATTGCACCCCAACTTGCTTCCATAACAAACTTTTTTAATTGTCGTGGCAGCGGTACAACGGAGTCATTTCTCTCCTTGCATTTCTGAGTGAAACGCACATGCCATTAAGAGCTGGATGGAACAAGTCAAGATAAGGAAAGACGACTATTTTTTTTTTCTTCCGTCAAAACAAAACACGAAAGCACGCGCTCTGCAGCGCCAAGAGCGGGCGAAACACTCGATACTCGTCCGAAGCTAACGTAGCGGCAGACTGAAACGCCGCGTAGGCCCAGGTCGAGATGGGAGCACTTGAGTCTCCCTCGCGGCGCCTGCGTGGTACGCAGTACGTGCGAAAGAAGGAGCGAGAGAGGAGAGGGCGAGGGCGGGATGAAGGAAGCTGCCTACAGTTCAATGACAAAAGTGTTTTTCATTCAAGCAGAATTTATCTTAGCATGCATAACATTATATAAGGTGGATGACTCGCATGCAGTTTTTTGTTTGTTTCGGAGCTATGGAGGTCGGCTTGCTGCTAAACTTGACTAATGCCCGGTTTTTGTCTCTGTATTTCTTTCTTCCTTGTAGGTGTGCAATGCAGGTAGATGAGACAAGGTGTAGATAATGGGAGAGGAAATGTTACCTGCTGGCTTATATGCCTTTGATTGATTTGGTTTATTTTACGTCGCTTTTCTGCCACTTTTTGGATAATCGCGAAGATGAGGATGAGTGATAATATTGATCACAAGGAACACGCCAGGATTCGAACCTGAGACCCCTGGTGTCGTAGCGCGGTGTGCTAACCACTCCGCCACGGAGGCCGGCCAGCTTTTATGCGCTTCATATTCCCCATTCCAATAAGATATGATTTTTATCAAAATGTAAATTTCATCACAGGTGACTAGTTACAACAAAATGTACCTATAATTACAGATATTTTTGTTCAAACTTTCAAGGTCATTTATGAATATAATTGCTATTTTTTGGAAATTTTGCAATAAAAACATGTAAAGATCATTTCATTATTATGATTTCAAATATTTTATGGCAAATTCTTTTTAAAAAAACTAGTTTCGAGGTCATGCTAATTTGAAAGTTGTCTTAAATTAGAACAAAACATACCGAAGTTCCTCATGCAATATATAAAATCTGGTGTGTGCGACGAAGTATGTTTTGAGTTCATGCAAGGAAGAGGAAATCGAGACCTAACTGCAGTTTAACGTGGGATTAGACACACCGGTTATCAAACTGGAAACCGATGATAGAAATTACAATAGGGAAATACGAAAGAAGAAAATTTAATATTGTCGGCAAGGTTCTTTTCGAATTAAAATTGTGAATTTAAACAAGCACAAAATGCATTAAACATAAAATACGCTTTTCTAATGAAGGTTTTGTTTCATTCCAATTTTGGGAGACCTTGTGGAAGTGTGTGTTTCCGAGTTCGTGCGCACAGAAAATGCATGCAGACTCGAAGTTCGTTCCAGGTGTCAGGAATGCCTAAGGTAGTAGTACACATCTCTGTTTTCCCTTTATTACTTTAAAAACGTATCCCCCCCCCCTTTCAGTCTGCGAAACACACTTCTTGCTTTGGAGGAAGTTGGAAAAAGGACTATCTTTTTGGAGGTATTGTTAGTTATAGCAGTAGCAGAAGTGGTTGAGTTTTGTTTAAATCAACTTTTTCATACAGATAGGCTAATCGGGGCTGTACCTACAGCTTAAAGTTCGATGCGAATACTGTGTGCCTCCACAGAGTATCGAACCCGGGCCCCTTGATTACAAGGCGGCGACTATATCGGAGAGCCCCCCAAAAAGAAGTAAGGACGACTAGAGAAAAACCCTAAATAATTATTATTAACTAAATATAAAATAATTAATTTTCTCGCACTAGACCCTTTTTCGAAGCAAACATTGTTCCACTGCTGGCTCTATTGATTTTTTATTATTTTCAACTAATATTATTGCTATTTGGATAAACTTATTGCTCTAGAGCAGGGGTTTCCAACTGGCGGCACCCGTTGCCTTTTTTGCGGCCCGCGAAGCCAGTTTGCAAAAAACATTAATTTTATTTATTTTTATTGAAATACGTTCTATTTTTACTGAAGGAACGAAAGCTCTGTGAAGAAAGACAATATCACAGGTAGAATTGATTTGGCAGGCAATAATGATGATCACAAAAATCAAAAGTGACGTAACTTTCTCTTCGCACCATTCATTCCACCCCTTCGCTATGCGGAATGAACTTCACAGCTTCCGCGAATGCTTCATTCACTCTTTGTGTTTAGAAACAAACTGAAGAGCGGCGCTATAGAGATCTGTTTTACTACGCACGAAGTACGAAGAGATTTCCAGTGTTCCAACTCGGATTGTACTGCGACTGATTGTTCAAGTTTGTGCAAATATCGAAATGAGCAATATCTCCAAAAAACGTATGATTGAAAATGAAAATAGCTTCTCTCCAACTTGAATTGTGTGATTTGCAAGGCGATGTGTTCCTTCAAACTAGGCAAGAAAAGGGGCCAGAGATTTTCAAATACCTTTCAAAGGAACGCTTTCCAAACCTTCGTAGTTTTGGGCGAAAAACGACATCGATGTTCGGCAGCACATACACGTGTGAAAGGGTTTTTTCTTCAATGAAGTTAATCAAGAACCGCTACAGAAGTCGATTGGTAGATTCTTCACTGCTTCACCTTCGGAGACTTTCAAATACAGAAATTGAAGTGGACATTCCAACTTTAATAAAAGAAGCAGATCGGCCTCAATTTTCACATTGAACACTTAATATGAACAATTCTTATTTGTATGGTGTGTTTTTAATTTCTTTCAATTCATCCATAAGTATTGGGTTTTTGTGAAATAAATTGTAATTATACAATTTTGATTTTGTGATTCCATTGTTTTATTGCCTCGTTTTAGAAATTTAGGTCATGCGAAAGTACTACATTTTCAGTTCAGTAGTTAAAATTTTTGTAATTTTTAATCCCCCCCCCCCAAAAAAAAATGCGGCCCGCCAATCAACTGCTGGATATAATTTTGGCCCTCGGACCTTTTGAAGTTGGAAACCACTGCTCTAGAGCAGGGGTTCCCAAACTTTATCGTTTCACGGCGCCCTTAGCTTTTCAAGATTCTTTCCGCGGCGCCCAGAATGTAGAGCTATCTAACACTTGCACCCACTAACCCCAGATCGCCGCGGTGCATACTAGACCTCTGGTCTAGAGGTCTTGTTCTACAAGAAAATTAGCACTTTTTATGGAAGTAATGCTTAAATTCCTTGAATAATTGTTTGAATTCAACATATGAAGTTGTGAAAACAGCGTTCGTGCAAGTATTTAATGTTTAATTTCATACTTTTTACTCCTTTTTAGCCAATAATAGCATTTCCTGATAAGTTGAGTGTATATTGATGAAGGAATTGGTAGCATAGTGTCAGTTTCAGAACAGCGCGATGACATATTAGTAATAATACTCAGAGTGCTTGAAAGCACGAAAGTTAATATACTTTGATTGACCGATTGAATTAAAATTTTTGGATGCGTCGGCCCTTTAGGCCATTTTGCACCCTTGAATGTAGACGGGCAAATGTCCCCTTATCTAAAACTCTTACTTAAAATGCGACTATTACATTGCTTTTTGTAGGAGGGTGTAGAGAAACATCTTTGTTGTTGGGAATCCTTAGGTGTTGTGCGGATATCCCATGATAATTCGCTCCCTGCTCCCCTACCCTGGGTTCGATACCCGGTGAAGGCACATAGTGGTTCGGATCCCTTTAAACTGTAGGCCCACTCCCGATTAGTCTTTCTCTGCATAAGATAGACTTTACATAAAACTCAAAATCCTCCTCTGCCTACCACGTTCCTTATTCTTCAAGTACAAAAAACGGACAAGATGGCAAGACATTGAGCAAATTTCTATCAAGGAGAAAATTTTAATATTTAAAAAAACACCATCATTTGAGGGCAATAACAGCTACAGTATCTCCTCGTTTCAATTTCAGTTATTTTCCGACGAAGATGAACTCATAAAATGGATGTTGGGATAAACGCAATGAAACATCCATGCCTGAACCAGGATTCAAACCTGAGACATGTGGCTTCGTAACCACTACACCACGAAGGCCAGCTACAGAAATTCTAAAAAGCAATTTACTATTCTAATTTGTTTATTTTGCAACCACGAAAGATTGATTCAGTTTGTGTTTTAAGTTCACTCTATGCACAGCAAGGCTAATCGGGACTGGACCTACAGTTTAATGTGGGATCCGGTGTGCCACCACCGGGTATCGAACCCGGGATCCCTTGATTACAAGGCGATGACGCTACCACTGCGCCATCGGGGAAGCCCACAGCCCCGAAAGAACTTCATACATTATATCTATAATTACCTATGTATGAAATGAAAAATTGCAATGTCAAATTAGATTGACTGATTTATTGGGCTTAATATTTTTCACTTTTCTGCCACTTTTGACTAATCGAGAAGATGAAGATGAGTGATGATATAATGAAATAAATGAAGGGAAACTCACCAAAAATATCCGTGCCCAAGCCAGGATTCGAACCCAAAACCACTGTCATCAAAGTACAATTATAATTTTACACGCGCGCGCGTGCACACACACACACACAGATAGATAAATTGGCTAATCTATGATTAGTTTCCGGCTCAAACGAAAAAAAGTATCCAAATTTTGTCTACACAATCAGTGGGATTTCAGTTTTTTCAGCCAATATTGGTATGTGTAATAATACACTTGGCGTAACCTTTCTGCTACTTTTGACCAATCGCGACGGTGAAAAGTGATGATATGATGAAATTGATGAAGGAACACTCACAAAGAGCCTATATTTAATGGCATTTATACTTGAATATGCATTTCCAGATAAAATACTACAGAAAATGCTTCTATTTAATACAGTCCCAAAACTGAGTGAATAAATATGGTGATGGACACTTTGCCACAAGGCGGCCCGCAGAATTTTTATTTTTCAGAGGGGGGAGCAAAGTTCAAACTGAGGGGGAGCCTAAGAAATGCTATGCCCCAGTTAAGAACATTCTCATAAAGCAGCCCCTCACTAGAATAATTTGCGTAGGCATCCGCCTACCCACTGCATTTTCTCCATGTTGATCCATACAAGCATCCCACGGCACCAAACTAGGAATTTCCATTTCGAGCACTGAGGAAGAGTAAAATTTCATATTTTGCCCTCCATAAAAACTCAAATTTTTTCTTCTATTATTATTATTATTACCAAACATAAACTTGAAACTGAATTAAAAATAGATTGACGTTGTTCTCAAGTTCAGACTCGAGTCCACCATTTGAACAGAAACTATCACCTTCGTTCATTAACAGTTCCTTGACTTTCTGTACTTTTCTTTTAATCTACTGTCTTTGATCGCAGTCTTTCATCAATCTTTCTTTTTTAATTCCACCATTCAAGTTTATAAAGTTTTCGGTGATATCTTATGGGAGGGCAAGCGGACCCCTCTGCGGACGCCCTTACTTCGTCCGCTGTTATCTGTGAAACATTGGCGTAGGAACGGAGGGGAGGTATAGGAATATATTGTAGCCCCCCAAAAATTGGGAGGAGTGCAGTACCCACTAGATCATTTTTTTTCCGAGTTGTTGCCTCAAATAATTTCACAGACTAGACGTACCACTGCTCAAAGCATTTTTTCCTTAAACAGAACGTGTTCCTTTGTGTCTACATTATATCCCTACCCAAAATAATTCAAAACCGTAAACCTATTACACTGCATTGCGGTAAGTTATCTCACCTGATCTGTGCTCTAAGAAAGTTTCCTTATGAACATAAACATTAGCCTTGTCACTGTGAAGGACTTTTCATTCAATGGAAGCGTCACGTCCGCGCGTTCATTATATTCCCATCGGTTAACAAAGGGAGCGGTACTCTTTGTTAAAAGAAACACCCAAGCGGGCAGTTTTCTCTTGAAGTAGAAGCAAACAAACTGGAGTAGGAAAGCGATGTTGCCAAATTGAAGAAGAGATAAAAAGGAAAAGCAGAAGGAAATGGTAAAGAAAAAGAAAGAGAAACAAAATTAAAGAACATGGAAAGATAAAAGAAATACAGATAAAGATTAAAAAGGAAGTGTTTAAGGGTATTATCGAAAGGGGGGGGAAATATCCAACTCTTACATATTAGGCCTTAATTGACACGAGGGTTCTGTGGGGGATTCTGAATTAAACGTGGGGGGGCAGTATCCAACTCTAGGTCTTACATTATGGCTGGTATTTTAGTTAGATGGGGATTGGACATTAAATTGAGGGGGTATCCAATTGTGTATTACTAATGTCTTAGAGCTTAGACTGTTGCGGAAATTCTGGTGTGGAGACTGAGAATTAATTTTTTTGAAGGAGGCAATGCTGTCTAAAATTAGCATGGAAATTTTGGTGGTAGGATTGAGTATTAAATTTAAGGGGGTTCTAAAGCCATGCTAAAGCATAGACCCAAATTTCTAAGGGTAACCGTACAGCTAATATAAATTCGGTAAGGAAGAAATTTTCCGATATAAAAGATTGTTTTATTCACTAGAACATGTGAACCTTATATTTCTGTTACGATTGAAGGGATATAAGTAAATAACAGAAAATATAAGGTCTCCGTCATGTTCAAACTGCTCCGTACAGATGGCGCTGAAGTGGTAGTTTTGTTAATACCGGTGCATTTTCTTTCTTTTATGACTAGTATGGAAGATTTCGTGGTGAAACAAAGATCACATGTTCTTCCCGCAAGCATCTGAAATACTATGTGAAAAAATGAAAACATTTCGTACCTTCAGAGAGTAGTGCCTATCATTAAAACTTTTGAAGTGGCGTTTCGTCGCAATATACTCCGTGGTGCAGATTTTAGCCAACACTGTTGCCGATATTTCACGCCGTGTTTTCTAACGATATGATCAATACAAGTGCGTCGAAATCGTGAAAGTTAAACGAAGTTACCAGAGAATAACGAATACAGTACATGTTGGAAGAAGGAAACATCGGAAAAAACTGAAAGGTAAATCTTATATTTAAATGCTTGTTGCTTAATCCATCAAAAGTAAAACGTTTGCAATATGCAAGACTGATGCAGAATGTATGATTTATTTATATGTTGAGGAAATACCTTCCGATATAATTTCTGTGAGAATATCGCTTCAACGTTTCAACCTTTACAACGCAGCACGCATTTTTCCTTACAAACGAAGTTCATAATTCCTTGCAATTGTAAAATCAGAAGAGAATGTTATATTAAATTAGGCATAATGCAGATATTACAGTTTTGTGATTATTACTAGAGTATGAAATACCTTGATATAGATTATATTCTGGCGTTGAATCGATATTGGGAGATTATTTTCGTATTTCACTGGTGTTATTCAAATGTACGTACATCGGAATTTCTATTACAAATCAGTCGTTCATTATAGTTTCACTTTGCCCTTGCACAAGGTTGGAACGAGTTGTTTCTGACCTGTTTTGAACAAGATTTTTCTCTTTTATGTTTTTGAAACTTGAACACAGTTCATAAAGCTCGCAAATGTTAAATGCCATAAGTAGGTTAAGCTGTTAGGTTGGATTGGAATAGATTTATTGTGAGATCCCCGGATTTTGTGCAAGTTCTGAACAACGTTCTGTTACCTTCTTTCACAGAATCAGGTCAGAAAACCGGTTTTGTAAGCTGTATAAAACATTTTGTTTTCTCGTTCTTTCATAATTTTGAACGCCTTGTAATGGTAACGCAACATTTCCAATAAGTTCAAGCTTTATGTATTTAAAGTGTAAAAGTACACCCTAACAGCTAAAAGAGTAAAGTCCTAACAGTCTACCAAACAATAGTTTTCGTGTTTACTGAGAATTTACAAATTAGTATAGATTAGTAAATATTAGAAGTTCACATATTTTACAAGTGCAAGGCCAATTATTTATTTGTGGGTAAGATTGAGTGATTTTCAGAGAAATCATAATTTGTCCAGATTATGTTACGAATATTTGATTCAATAACCTACTTAAGTCAAAGTCCTATTCATAGGCGTGCGCACGGGGTGCAAGGGGGGCTCACGGACGTTCGCAGATTTTTTCCACATAGGGACAATCAAGATATTTTTGCGTGGGGCGTATTACCCCGATAATAGTGCTGCCCCCTCAAAAACACCACCTGAATTTGAAATTATCGCATACTTGCGTCCCTCCATTACATACGTAATAATTAATGTAAATTACTATGACTGAAATCAAATTATAAGTGTGAAATATATACTTTTAGGTAGATATTCGTTTTCGAAGAGGGAGGTGTGGTAATCCTTGCCCCCCTTCTAAACTTTCCATGCCCCTACATTATTATACTTTCAACTAGAAATTTAGTGTAGAGGAATCTTATGACTTATTAAACGATATTATTGGAGAAAATGAAGTATTTCAAGCCGATGAAAATTCAAAGCAACTACGGGGAAGGGGTTGCAGTGGCGCAGCCACAAGGGGGCAGAGGGGCATTGCCTTATCACAACCTTGGACTGAAATCAATTCTAGGAGGGCAAACATTGAAGTAAGAGAAAGTAAAACTAGCAGGACAATAGGATACTCAAAATGGAATTAGTTTTCACGTCTTTCTATCATCATTTTTTACAGACGGCCAGGAGCACTTGTAGGGTGGCACAGAGGGGCAATTGCCCCATCGACTTCAAATTTTATATACAAACAAAAATACATTTCGTAAAATTTTCTTGCTCGGTTCGCTCGCAATATCTGCTTTTGTTACAGTCTTGTCAAGTTCATAGTCATAGCTAGGGGACGGCGGGAGTTGTCCCTGGACGCTGAACAATCTGAATGAGAAAAATTGTAAAAGAGAACGCCATGGGTTCCCGTGATTTTTTTTTTTGCGCCATCAATACAGTTTTCACTTTGCAAAAATTTGGATCGTGAAATCTTCTTGCTCGCTTCGCTCGCAATTTATTTTCTGTAGTGCATTGTAAATTACCAGAGACAGTGTAAGAACAATTAAGTACTTCAGACAGTAGCTCCTGTAACAGCTTGGTTTGGAGGAAAAGGAGCGCGCATATTTCAGAGACAATTTATAACATTTTTGCTATTGGTTTGTTATGGGGCGGATAAATTGATTATGTAATGTATATAAATAATATGTCATTTACACACACACACACATATACCCATCAATGCAATAGAACTAAAACAGTGAGATAAAGTGAAGTTTTTCTTTCCCGACTAAACTTTCAAGGCTTTTGTCCCCCCCCCCTAATCAGAGGGGCTGCGCACGCCTATGGTCATATTTAACATGCACTGTAAAGATAGATCTGAGTCACTGAAGTGAGCTGATACCGTGAATCAAACCTTTTAAAATTCTGTTATAAAAGGACCACTTCGTTAACCATTATGGTGCAGTTTAGATCAATTATATTCACATCCACTTACACAACATCTCTAAGTTATTTTCATTTTATTATTAACTCAACTTGTCTGTGATTGTAACAATGTAATGAAAATTATTTTTTTCATCTTTGTTAAGTTCATAGTCTCATACACCATATTAACAATATTTTTATTTGCTCCTTTTACAGATAACATTTGAGAATCTATTTGATGTGTCTTCTAAGAATACCTTGAAATTTGTAAAAAGGTCAACAGATTTGACTAACAATGGCAACCCAATACCGTGGAAGTTTGTGGATATGCTTCTATGGAATCAAAATCGTCTGTGTGGATTGTTTGAACTCTACACAATTTGCACATACATGGTTGGATGGTGATGGTTTACAAGATATCAAGAGTCCAAAATATACTCAAGAAATGATGTTGCAAGTAGTCAGCAATTGGGAACGGTATATTTGAGAAACTGAAAATAATGGGAACGGTATAACTTGTTTGTCTTGTCTGTCAAGTTATAGCACACATTCCTTGAAATTTTTGCTAGTTCCAATTTTGAAGGGTATTTGCCCACAATCTTAGGATATTCATTGCTTTCTGAATGGAATGATGATTTCAAGACAGCAAGAAGCATACGCATCTATGAGAGAACCACATAATGTTGCAGGATGGGCAAGAAGGAGAATGAAGTTACATTGAAGGAAAAATGTTAATGTGAATTTATACGTATATCCCGAATATATAGTTTTAGTAGTCCCTTCATGCAATGATTTTTGAATGATTTGAATTTTATTCTAATGGTAATTATTACCATATTGTATCTTAGAAAACGTCTCTCACAATTCTTATCTAAGTATCTTATCTAAGATATCGACAGTGTGTGGAAAGTTACTTTTCAAAAGTAATTTAAAGTTAATCACTTGAGAAATTAATTTAGTTATAATTACTGTAGCTTTAAAACGTATCTAATTTAGTTACTATTACAATTACTTTATTCTAGATTAGTTATATTTTGTAAGACATGGTTCAGAACATGAAATGCAAGTGCACTATTCATTTCATCACAGATGACCACCAACAACTTAGCATTAAGAATTGAGGACTAAAAGTGGTAAACGTTGTAAGTGCCAAAAGCGAAAGTGTTGGGAAATCGCATCGTTCCGCACATCAGCCCGTACGAACGTGAACAATAGTGACATCTTTACACGCCCTTTGAACTACTTAGAGGGCTACCAGCCACATTTTACATTTACCACATTATAAAGCATGGCACATTTCACAGTTTAACGTGGAAAACGGTGTTTGAATTATTGTGGCACTTACAGCGTTTACCAATTTTAGTCTTCAATTATAACTGCTGGTGTCCGTGTTGGAGTGGTTAGAACAGCGCGTTACGGCGCTAGGAGTCTCTGGTTCGAATCTCGGCATGGGTATGCTTTGTATGTGATCCTTCAAAAGTTTCATCATTTATCACTTGTTCTCATCTTTGCGATTAGACAAAAATGGCAGTAAAATAAACTAAATCAATCAACCACATAATTATAACTAAGTTAATATATTTTATATGTAAATACAGAGGTAATAAAATCCACATGTTTTACTTAAAGATGAAAAAATAATATTTTATTGTATTTTTGTTGAGCAAACAATACAGACTATTATTCAGAATTACTGTTGAACTGTGGTATACCAATGAGGATTGTTGGAGATTATATAGCCTTATGTCGAAATTATTCTAATTAAAATACACTTGCAATAGATACATTCTGGTTCTTGGCAATAAATAAGATTGTTCTCATGGTCTCACGATTTCAATAATCACTAATTCTTTCATGCGAGGATATGATTCAACAAATTGTAAAAATGGAACAGAAGAAAATTCCTTTCTATGCAAAAAAAAATAATAATAATTGTACACTTCTGTTCACATCAATTGGTACATACTTCAACTGTTCGACCCTATAAAGAGTGACACTTTATGTGAACAAGAGTGTACAACTAACTTCGAAGTTAGTTACTAGTTAGGTGGGAAAATAACTGAATTTCAGGTACTAATTTCATAAAGTAAGTAGTTTACAGTTAATGTTACTCGAAAATGTTACTGTTACTTCTAAAGACAGCTGCAGAACAAACCAGTATAATTCGTGAAGAACTGTGAAACAGGACTTTGGACATGGTGCGGAGGAAACTTGTGTAAAATTGTACTTAAGTATTTTGAAACGAACGAACACTTGCTGCTCGTTTATCTTTATTCCCGGTTTTCAAATAAAGGCCTCCCGGATGGCGTGGTGGTAAAGTCGTCGCCTTGTAGCTACTCAAGAGGTTCGATACATGGTGGAGGCGCATTGCACAGTGGTTCGGATCCCACTTTAAACGGTAGGTCCAGTCCTGATTAGCCTTTCTGTGCGTAAACATGACTTAAAACATCAATTTAAGTTTTTCAAATAAATAATGTTCTTAAAGTATAGTAATTTGAGATTTAATTTCCATTGTAACACTGTTAAGTCTTGTTTTCATGTCATTAAAATGTTGACGAAGGAAAGCTTTTATAGTATAAAAAAATATACATAAAAACGTAACGTTTCCACCCTCTAACAGGATCTTCTTCAGACGAATATTCACAATTGACAATAAGGAAAGATTATTTGGTCTTATCGCCATCCTGAGAAAATGGAACACTTTTTTGTATCAATTGTAATTTTGCAAGAAAAATACATTAGGAAACTGAAATTTACGGCCTTGTGGAAAAATTAACATTAATACTTTTAAGCATTTTTCAACAATGTTTATAATTGAAAAAATTGAAAATGTGTTTTATCTTTAATTTCATTTTACTAATACAGGGTGCACAAAATAATATCTTGGGAATGGTATTTATTTCAACAATGAAAGCACGGTGCGTTGAATACGTTCTACCAAAGAATATTTTGAACAGTCGCTCCATACACAAGAAAAGAACTTCGCTGGAGCAAGCGAACGAAAGCAAGTCTCTGCGCAAGTAGTGACGCGAGACGGCTCTACCAATGAACACGTGAGAGGGAACGGGATTGCGCGGAAAGGCGGAAAGCTGCTGTAGTTACCAGCTTTCGCAGCATCGTGTACTGCTTCGTTCTGCCCACTCGATCCCCTTCTCTGCCGCTATGTGCAGCATTGCTGCAGCAGAGATAGTTGGGACAGAGTATAAAGTCTCCAATCAAAAGTAGAAAATACTGGCCGCGGTGGCTCAGTCGGTAACGCGTCTGACTACCATGCTCAAGGTCCCGGGTTCGATCCCCGGCCGGTTCAAATCCGGGAACTTTTCTAACGGTGGAAGCGGCCCCGGCGCCTACCCAGCGTCGAATAACATGGGTACCTGGGGGAAACCCTGGGGGGTAAAGGCGGTCAGGGGCGTGATGCTGATCACATCACCCCCACTCACGACCGGATCAAGAAAGTGTGGGGCGTTACCCCCACACCCCCTATACGCCTTCATGGCGTGGTGCTATGCACAGGGGAACACTTTACCTTTTTACCTTTACTGTCATACAAGTGTATAGTCAACGCAGGCACGTATCCAGAAATTCCTTTCGGGGCGAGGGGAGACAATATATTTTTAAGTGGTATAGATAGAACCTCACAGGTGCATATTTAAGGCCACTGGTGCCCTTTTGGTGGCAAAGCGGGGAGGGGGGGGGGGCAAGGAAAGTTTACTTTCTCTTGGTAGACAAGGCCTAGCATTAAGTGGCCATAGTGCGGAGGCAAAAAAATGGGGAGCAAATGTGCCCTAAACAGTAGCCACCGTTTAAGGCTGCCATTTTTATCACGTGTTTGTCCGTTTCTTCTCATCAGGCATCAAAACATCTTTGGTGTCTTTGAGTGTCTTCACAAAGCTGTTACACATGCACGGGATGGACAGACAATCCACTCGACGATGCGAGATTCAAACTGTGGGCTGTGAACTGGATGCACACAGTTCTCGAATATTTCTCCCTGATTCGAGCCTGAACACCACTAATGTGTCTTGTCTTCCCATGTATGCAGCTCTTATAAAAGCTGAAACTCACCAAATTGTTCATATTCAGGCCTGAGCACTCGCAAGTGTTCAAAATTGTCCGTCACAGCTTCCGCAGTCTTGTCATATATCGGCACGAAACAAAGGAAGTCTTCTCGAACACAGCTGGATCGAGAAACAATTAATGCACAGTGAAAACCCTTCCGTTCCCAACACATCTAATGTTTCGACTTCCAATATGATAAAATGCTCACTCATTTATCTCCAGTGGCGTGATGGGGGTCATAACCCTCCATTGGCCCAGTATTTCTAAAAAAAAATGAACGTCAAAGGCAGAGAAAGATGGTAAAATGAAGACTGACTACCGAGAAAAAGTATACGTAACACTCCCCCCCCCCACCTACCCTTCGAAACTCCTGGGTATGCCAGTAGAGCAACCGCACGACATGCCAGAGACCCTGGTTCGGGTCATGACAGAGCCTGAAAATTCCGCTAAAATATCTACATATCCAACATCTTCCTGCTTTCTCTTCTCGACATTCATATAATTTTCGGCTGTCCCATTGTAGTGGTTGAGTTTTTGAGTGTGGGTCGAACCCAGTTGGCTTAAATAAAAGTCATTTTTATCCCATGAAAGTCTCGGACTGCAAACACGAAATTTGGCCCGGGCACAAATAAAATTACAGTTGATCTGTGCAACTTATTTATGTCTTAATAAACCGCCCCAATATCCGGTACTCCTGAAATATTCACTTTAGACCTTCGATCTCTTCGGCTCATGCCCCGAACTAGCACTACACTGAGGCTCCTAGAGTTCCACAGACGTCAATATTTTCAACTTTGGACACGAACTAGAAGTAGACTTCGGTAGTTTACTGGAAATTGTCTCACTAGTCCTCTTCATTTTCGAATTACTAACAGATTCTGTTGTAGTGATCAACCGGGAAATTGAAGCCGGGTATTTACATCTTCATTATATTCTAGAATGTTCCGCAGGTAAAACGTTTCGTTAATATTACCAGTGGTTCGACTCCACCTCTTATTTAAGAACGTTTCCTTTCCCGCTTTCCAAAGAATAAATAATACAAAGAATCGTCCTACTCGTGGCACGCTTTGTTGTGCGGCTTCCAAATGATGACAAATCTTTACACAATGATAGCGCTCGCTGCGACAACAACAATGAAAACGCAAGAAAAGTTTACGTGCAATATTGTCAATAAAAGGGTTATAGAACATTCTCCGTCTTGCCTCGATAATTACTCTCCTTAAATTATCGTCACATTATTCAAGAAGCCAAAAAACTAATTTATCCAGTGTAAACTGATAAGATATCCTGTGGGGGCTCGGCCCCCTGATCTCCAACTTGAATACGTGCTATGATCAATAATATGGTTATGGAACATTCTCTACCTTGCCCCGATAATTGTTTCTCTCCTTAAATTATCGTCGCATCTTTCAAGAAACCAAAAACCTAATTTTATGTAGTGTAAACTGAAAGATTTCCCTTGGAAGGAGCTCGACCCCCCCTGACCCCCATCTTGGATACATGCTATTATCAATAACAGGGTTATAGAACATTTTCTGTCTTGCCTAGATAATTATTACTCTCTTTAAATTATCGTCACATTATTCAAGAAGCCAAAAACTTACTTTATCTAGTGTAAACTGAAACATTTTCTGGGGGATCGACTCCCCTTATCCCCACATTGGACACGTGCTATTATCAATTACAGGGTTGTAGAAAAATTTACCTTGCCTCGATAATTATTTCTCTCCTTAAATTTTCGTCACATTATTTTATTTCACACACACAAGAAACCAAAAAGCCTCATTTTATCTAGTGTAAACCGAAAACTTTCTGGGGGGGGGGCTCTAGCCCCTGAGCCCCCCTTGGATACGTGCCTGAGTCAACGCAGCATTTGCTTCAAACTTATTCACAAAATTTTTCAATTATTTCAATTACTGTCCTCACTTGGTCAGTTTCGTGTTTGAATTAACTACACTTATTATTGTATTTTCTTCTCTGCGTTCTGAATATTAAAATAAATACTGAACATAAAACAACGAATTTTATATAAATATTAAACTACACTCATTATTGCATTTTCTTATCTGCGTTCTAAATATTAAAGCAAATACTTAATATAAAACAACGGATTTTATATTAATATTTCGACTATTACTACCCTCCACTGATGATATATTGCTTATTTCTGTAAGAAGAACATATAACTAAAATCTCATGATTATCAATTTCCCTGATTTACTACTTTTTTTTTAAATTCACTAACTCACCTTTAACCAATATGGCGTCATCTCACATCGAGTACCCTAATGTACCTTGGTTATATTTACGCGGAGATCTGGCAACATGGCCCTCGGTTGCCATGGCAAACAGTGCTGCCATCTGTTATCGAAAAATTACCACAAAATTGCCTTTAGTACGGCCTTAAAGGAGGAAATAGGAAGCTCTTGATAAAGTGTTAAATCTTAGATTGTCGAGAGATTTCTGTAGTGGAGAGAGAGTTCGAACATTACATTTTGGAGACTGTATTTAGCGATATTGTATCTACACGTTTTCGACCCCAAACGTGCCAAAAGAGAAGCTGGAAAAGACTAAATATCTCGGGATCTTAAGAAAGTATTGACATCCCATTAAATTAATATTCTTGAAAGCCTGCAAAGAAATGGATGTAAACATTTTCTTGCTCGCTTCACTCGCAATCATGTGTTGCGAGAATGCGTGTTTGGCGCTTTACTCAGGTGAATGTGAAGTTTTATACTATATCTGCATTACAAGACATAAGCGATATTCTCGATATTCATTAATAACATCACTTCTTAAAATATAATGCTTAGTGTTGGTATACTGCTTCATTTAAAGCAGGTGCATCATTTGGGACAAAAATATATCGAATCCGCATTTCTAACTTGTCACAGGAAAATTTTAAATTTGCGCTGAAGATAAAATCCAAGTAATTATTGTTATGGATTATGGTTTGTTACTAAAATAATTATATTTACCCCAGGAAAACGGGGGGTGGGGTGAGTTCTTTGAAAGAGGAACCCTGTTATATTATCGCCCTGAGGTTAAGAATTTCTAGCTAGGGTTCTGTAATGTGTCGTGAAACAAATTGAATCTACCATACGGCTGGAGTATATTATTTGGTTTGCCAAGGTTGAATTATTCTATCTTTATCTTTAAGTTGTGTAACAATATGTTAAATACTCAAATTGAGTTTTATAAACCCACTCAAAAATACTATTTATATGCATATTTACATATTTTAATTTACTACATTTAACCAATCAATGTGCTAGCTTTAAGTTTTTCGAAAATCGAACAATCAAAAAGTATGGACAATGTAACATGGTATATCATTCAAATAGACATCAACTATTACACATTCATCCAAACTATTTTCGAGGGATTATGATGAACGATTTTATTGGTGGTCTTGAGTGATGGGCAACCCCTGTTTAGGGAAATGGGGCAGATCAAGTATAGTGTTCTGTAAAGCTAAGAAAAAAGTTACTTTCGGTAGACACGCTGTCGTAATTAAATAATTTGTGGGGATTACGATATGATTTGAGGGTGCGAATGATATGAAGGGCTCGGTGCAATAAGGAGCTAACCCTCACTTCTGTCAAAATTGAGATACACCGTGCAGTACGTGCAGCATGAACGTCTGCTGCATTCACCAAGAGGTGGTGCTGGTGCTGTGTCACATTCGCGCGCAATCACATGGTACCCTTCTTCGAAAGGGACGTACGAACGGGAAGTTCTGTGCAACAAGGTGTCAAGCCACAGGAAAATGTCGGATAACGAGGAAGGTCTGCAGAGCACCTCCTCATATATTTGTGATTCTGATGAGGAAAATGGCCCTCTGTGCGGTGACAACAGCTTTGATGACCCAGACTATGTGTGTGGAGTGTCGACCAGCGAAAGCACCGACTCTGAGGTAAGAAAGAAGTTTTTATTTTTGGTATTTTTTGAAAATGTTGGTTAACACCTTATTGTCTCAGACTTGGGCACGGTGAAAACGGTTGGTAAGTGTGCGTCGTGATGTGCATATTAATGCCCAAATCAGCTCACTATGCATTCGTCAGGCCTCTTGCAAGTTGGTACAGTAAAATCATGAACTTATTTTGATGACAACTGCTGCTAACATAATGAATGTAGGTTAGCACCATATTGCTGAAATGATTAATCACGAAGAAATCGACATGACACACGTACATGGTTCCCTAATAATGACAAATTCTGACAACGTACCATCAAGGACATTGCGATAAATCGTATAGAATAGGAAAGGTGGCCTCCCGGATGGCTCAGTGGTAGCGTCGTCGCCTTGTAATCAAGGGGTCCCGGGTGCAATTTCCGGTGGAGGCACATAGTGGTTCGGATTCCACTTTAAACTGTAGGTCCAGTCCCGATTAGCCTTACTGTGCTTAAGTAGACTTAAAACAACAAATCAATCAGTCAATCAACAGGAAAGGTATTGTAGAAATAATGTAAAGATAAATAATCAGAATTGTTTTGTCATTTGCAAAAATGATGTGTTTCGGAAATTTCTGTTTGTCGAGTGGATTGGACTGTTACGATGCAACCAAGATAACTGGGAGAGAGTGACACGTAAGAGAAGAAGAAATAAAGGGGAGCAGTACACATCCAGGCACACAAAGGATGTTGTTCCAGCCAGGAAGATAGGCGACCCAAGTACTTGTCCAAAGAAATGCTGGAACAAAATTAAGGGGGATGCAGAGTTCATTTTTCACACATTCTAGGACTTGGCTGATTATGCAACACAGAACACATACCTCATGCAAAATATTAGAATTCAGAATACGAAACGTTCCTACACAAAGGGACTATCTTCCAGGAGGTCAATCACATTTTGTTATAATATACAATATACAACAGATGAATGGGCAGATGTGATCAGCAGCGCAAATAGAAAGAAGAAATTTCATGTAACACGCAAGCAGCAAACCGACTTCAAGGATCTCACACCACTTGTGGCATCAATTACCAAGAAAACCACCACAGATGGTAAGGAGCCCCTCAAGTTTAAAGAGGCTGCGGTGTTCATGTGGAATCCGCTACTCGCCATATTCTGCATGAGAGTTATTCATACCAGAAAGAAGCGCCAGTATGGGCTAGGTGCACCCTAAAGAAAAGAGGCTGTCCACTGCCAGAGGTACCCCTAAATGATTTGCCATGCAAGTACAAGGAACAGATTCCCATATATGTCCGGAAATATTCAGACATAATGTCCCTGTTGGAATGGATCCCTCCAATATACCATACTTTTTATCTCAGCCTTGTTCCGACGGAAGTAGCTGCCGAGGAGAGTGCAGAAATTCTGGATGGACTTTATGACTGATACATTAAAAGGGCTTGGATCAGTTGAATTCAGAATAGTTTGTGCGACCTGCATTCATATGCCACTATTTGGTGTCAGTGCTGAGAATATTTCGGCTGACACTGCATGCCAATTAAACTTGTATGTCATTTTTTTCTCCCTACAAAATTTACTTTGATTTTTCATTCTTATGTATATTATTTTTCACAATATAATGGTCATGCACTCCTGATAGTTGCTATTCCACAGAACTGACACCGAAGATTGTGATGCAATAAGGATCTAACCAACAATGGGAAACAATGAACTGAAAAAAACCTAATTTAATCATCTTTGCAATAATTGTACCACATTTGAATGTGTCCATGTAAACTGGAAACTTCAGACATGCTTTTGAAATCAACTATACGACAATACAAACAAAATTCAGATTTATGGATTTTTTCAAACTTTCAAATGCTAATATCTCGAAAACAACTTTTTGAGGGTTAGCTCCTTCTTGCACCGAGCCCTTCATATTTGGGGGGACATGATATGATTTGGGGGACGCATGACATGATTTTTGGGGGGAATGCGCCATTGGCTTTGGGGGGACACCTCTGCTCGCATGAAGGAAATAATATCCTGCAGTTTTGTCTTCATACTTGGGATTTTCACTAGCAGCCGTGAGTGATAACTTGCATTATGCAAAGTCTAAGAAAAAACAAAAAGCACAACACTATAACAAAACAGCACCATAACACAACAAAGAAATAACACAACACAAATAGTTAAAAAATTAGGCGCCTTGCAACTACAAGAAATGTAAAGAAAATGTGGCAACAACGTCTGAGTGCACGCGCTTATCGGGAGCGGTTTGGTTATTGTTAGCTATTGTTGCCAGTGTTAAGTTTCATGAAAGGGTTGCCGATGGGGACATAATAAACGCGCGATCTTTTTTTTTTTAATGCGCAGCTCTTCGTGGATGCATCCGATTAACTTATCTTCCTACACGTCACTTTGATCTCGATGCATTACCTACGCGCTAAACAAATGAGGGGTCTAGTGAGAGAGGGAGCTATGCCACAAATCTTGAAAATTTTATTTTTCAGTCTTCTCCTACCATCTGTCATCTATCATGTGAACTACAACCATGTGGCATAGCTCCCGCTTGTTCTGCAGCAGATTTTCTGAGTTCTTGAATACGTCCTCATCAGCATTTTGAGTGAGAGAAGGAGCTATGCCACTTACTGATGGTGTCTGCAGTAGGAGTGGCAGAGGTTGTGTTGCAGTAACCGGTGCTAGATTTAATATCAGCCCTGAAGTTAAAAGATCTCATGGCAATAATGCCTTATATTCCTCCAGTTCTTCATGGTGTTTACCAAAAACTAAAATCCACAGAAACAATGGACAGTGAAGATCCTCCAGAAGACATATGAAGTTGTTTTTATGTAGATCATATGTAACACTGTGAACATGATTTACACTCATGCAAAAGTATTTAAGCCTTGTTCAAAGTATTTGATGTGCTAGACTGATTTTTCCACATGGGTATACTACAACAATATACCACACATGTTCATAATAAATGGTATTTATATTGAAATTCATATTTTTCCTTTTGAATAATTTACCTAACAATATGTTCAGAAAAGAAAATACCGTTTGTTGTACAAATTATGACTCAACGCAATGCTTTAGAAAACTTAATTTATTTCCATTTCTTGTCAAAGTGGCATAGCTCCCTCTCTCACTAGACCCCTCAAATGTTAAGGCATTTTTCTAACACTTCGAAAAGGAGCAAATTGGTACAAGAATTCAGTCATAACTGGTTAAAGATACGTCGAAAAAACCTTCACCGTTGCATTTCTCGTGAAAATTGATATATCCTATCAAATTTCACTTTTCATTTAAAATTCTGAAGTTGAATTCAAGATGGCGGGTTTCAAGATGGCGGCCGTCATCGTCATGTGCCCTATAACATTTTCCCTCACCCCTATTACAAACTTGCAATGTTAGTTTTAAAAAATAGTATGTCATTCAACTTTTATTCGGGTGTCTCCACACTCTTGGACCACCCTGAAGGAAGGTGCAAAACGTTGGAATGAGGCCCAAGTTTCGATTTGTTCGGATACATTTTTAAAGCATCTTAACACTATCTTAAAAATAGTCATAATAAAATATTAAACAATTATACATGTTTCTGTGTACATGTGTATGTTTGTAAATATAATTATGCCCGTGTGTGTGTATATTTGTTTATATATGAGTATATACAAGTGTATAGTTATGAATGTCTGCATATAGATATGTATCTTGTTATACTTCTGAAAATGTCATTTTTAGATTTATGTTTTGTATAAAATTTGTGGTATTATTTTTCACGCAATGATTAGTGTAGTTTTGCTCTCTTTCTTCTTCTTTTGTTTTGCATTGTTGAAATTGTAATTTATTAATTGTTTCTCGTACATGTAAGCCTATTGTAATTGGAGCCAATGCTCTGTTATAGGTGAAAATAAATAAATAAATAAAATGATTTTGAGAATACTGCTTCTCTATCGCCAGTACAGTGGGATGCATAAGTATTACCAAACAAATTGTCCATCGCCATAATTTTCTCTGTTTTAGCCAATGAGCGTTTCAAGAATTGAAAGAAATCGCCTAACAAGCTGCGGGCAAATACTTGTGCACCCCACTGTAAGGGTCATGTACATTTTACTTCAAAAATTGAAAAGTACTTCGCCTGTTGTAAACTGAAATAGATATGTGTGTGCATTGTTTCCCCATAACCTTCTGAAAGTACTTTTCCCGAGTTTTCCAGAATCCTCAATTTTTATCCAGAGTAGTATCCAATACTTAGTACATTACTACTTTAAATTTATTTTACAATAGTCTCCATTTCGCCTCATAACCTCACATTCATTAATATTATTAGAGATGGGAAAGATTAATGGCAGGTGTTATACAAATTGGTACAAGAATTCAGTTATACCTTTTTACTGGTTAAAGATACGTCGAAAAAACCTTCACCATTGCATTTCTCGTGAAATTCTAGACTGATTTGACATATCATATCATCCCCTTCCCATTTAAAATTCTGAAGTTCAATTCAAGATGGCGGCCGTCATTGTCATATGCCCTATAACACTATCGGAAGCAGTGTATCAGTAATACAGTGCGTCCATTTCCTTGCGAGGCCGAGAGATCTGGAGAAGTGTGGCGGGCGGCGCTAGCGGACATGCCGACATTTCCGACCAGTAAAGTCCCGCTTATTTTTATGGACATATCTTTAGCATGCAGATATTTATCAGGGAATTTCTGTGCAAATTGCCTACACACGTCTCGACAACAGTCTGTTTTCACGTAAGTGTCATACATAAAAGTGCTTTGTTCTAACGTGAACTTTGCGGCTGGCATTTCAATCGCCTCACTTACACACTGCAATTACACAAAGAAGTAGCACGGCAAGTAACCAAAAACCACACTCTTTCACAGAGTACGAAATTCAAGGTCTGTTCCTAACTCCATTCGCAGCTCTGTCTAGGGCACCTTTAGTCGCGAAGGAGCTTTCAGATTGCAAATAATGCTCACGAAAACCATTGACTTTTCCGGTTTAGTCTGCAACGTAATCTTGATACAGTGTTGCAAATTCGAATCCTCCAAACAAGTGAAGCAAAACGCTTTCGAGGGTAATCTTAAGCGGGACGTTACTGGTCGAAAATGTCGGCATCTCCGCTAATGCCGCCCGCCACACTTCTCCCGATTTCTCGGCCTCGCAAGGAAATGGACGCACGGTATTAACGATAATCTTACCAATCTGATATTCTAAAAATAGACTTAATTTAGTCCAATATTCTGCCATTTTGTCATTTTCATGAATAAAAGCATATAATTTATGTTTCATGGGTTTTGTGAAATAAATGTCTAAATACGCAGTTCCTTTTCAAAGGCAAAACTCATTACAATCATAAAAACAAAATTCCCTGACTTTTTCAGACTAATGCCATCAGGGCAATTCATATATTTAAACATGCGTGTAAGAAAGTCACTTTATTTTACCTAACACTAAGAATCCAAGTTAACCAAAAATTTTAGAATATTCATTCCACATGTAAAGATGATAAGCAGGATTATTTATTGTTAACAAATTATCGTAATTATAGCATACATAATACATAATATAGTAAAAATTTTGTAATGAATTTTGTATTAATTCGAATATCTACTAAACGCAATCCAAAATTGCAAAATGGGAAAATTCCAATAGCCACTTACTGTAGTTCTACATGAAAATAGTTCAAAACATGACCTGTTCCTGTACAGTTTCTACAGTAACTGTAGGTAGAAACTGTAGGTAATCCTCAGTATATCAAACTGATGTATAGTTTGTCCACTACAAATTAAAACAATTCTTGCGTCCTTTTTTTTTGTATATTTGTTCAAAAACCTACGTTTAGTACTCTACTACAAAATTGTTGATTTTCCAAAAAAAAAAAACAGTAAATTTCCCTGAAATTTTTATGACACTTCCAGGATTTCCAGACTGGTAGAAATCCTAAATTAGCTGCAGCCACTAATTATGGAGGTTAATGAATCACTAATGTTCTTGAAAGAACACTTTGCTATTTGTTTTGGATCAGATGAATACCAGTGATCGGTAACAGTAAATTGTATATCAACAGTTTATCAGTATTTGTAAAAATTTCCTATCGGTTAACATTTTGAAACTAATAACAAAACCAATTCACGAAAATAACGACATCTGTGTGCACATATTTAAGGACTAAAGTAGTAGGGTTTTGTGGGAGTTAAACAGTTGGATACAAACACTACTACAGAGCATAAAATAAAATTTCAAACACACCATGTAAAAAAAACGTTTTGAGAAACAGAAGTTTTCTCTGTAACGCAAAATAATTCTAGTACTTCAATGGAACTCATCAATCAATTGCCTAGATGAATTTCCATGAGAATTTTATTTTTTCAAATTAACTGAAATTCTCCGGTTTTCAAGGTGTGTGAAAACACTGGTATGCGTATGTGTGTGTGCATGAGGATTTAACATTTTGCACTAATTGTAATAACAGGGTGGCTACAAACAAACAGAAATTAAATTCCCCGACTTTTCCAGGTTTTCCAGCACAAAATTTGTATTTTTCCCTGACAATTATAAACTAAATAAACTAAATTAGCTACTACTAGGGATCTTGATTTTTCATCATTTTTTTTCTAAATTGCTGCCATTCCCCTAACAAATTAAACTGCCAAATAGATTTGATGTTTTGCAGGATTTAAATGATGATGAAAATATAAATGAAACAGACGTAAATAAGAATTGGGAACACATACGTAATGCAATAGAATCAGCAGCTAAAGAAAGTATAGGATACTTTAAACCAAGAAAAAGTAAGCCATGGTTTGATAAGGAATGTCATAATCTAATAGAAATAAGAAATCAGACTAGACTTAGGTGGTTAAATAACTCTGATGATACAAATCTAAACAATTATAATAGAATAAAGCGAGAAGTTAACCGCACGTTTAGAAGTAAAAAAAGAGATTACTTGAAAAGCAAATTTAACGAAATTGAAACAAACAGCAAAAAATAAAATATCAGAGATTTATATAAAGGTGTAAATGAATTTACAAAGGGGTAGGAACCAAAAGTAAACTTGATAAAAGATAAAGACGGTTATTTTCTAGCTGACCGAAGCGATATTCTAAATAGATGGAAGAACTACTTTAATGACCTTTTAAATGTTCATGTAGGAGATAAATCAGAAGTAAATTAAGTACACACAGCAGAACCTTTAGTTCCATAACCTAACTTGACTGAAGTTAAAGATGCTATTAAAAGGCTAATGAATAACAAAGCACCTGGCATTGATTTAATATCAGCTGAGTTAATTAAATATGGTGGAAATTCGTTAATATGTCAAATTCATAAATTAATTAATTTAATATGGAATAAAGAAGAAATCCCTCAACAGTGGAAAGAATCCATAATTGTTCCTGTGTTTAAAAAAAGTGATAAAATGAACTGCAATAATTACCGTGGAATTTCTCTACTCTCAACAACATATAAAATACTCGCGTACTTTCGTCTTGTACGCTCGCATGCATGACCTTTGGCCACGTTGTGGGCGTAATCATATTATAGATGGGGTAAAATATCTGCATGTTGTATTGGATGATGGAGAACAAGTGTATAAGTTCGCTAATCTGAAAAGTTTAGAAAGTAACTTTATGTGTGTATGGGCTCTAATAAGGCACAAATATTCAAAGTATTATTGTCTGTTTTCTTAATAATAAACTGAGTAAGTAATAACTGTTTGAAGATTATTAGCTGGATGTCTTGCTTATACGAATTCAATAGCGACACTAAATTGGAATGCAATATTTACGTCTTTTGTCATTTTCACATTTTTAAACGTAATTGGAAATTTATTGTTTTCCTTTATTTCCCTCAAATTCCTACCTTGCCTCTGTAATAAATTCTGACGCTTGAATTTTGAAATAAGAAAAGTCTAGCATAATTCACTTACAGTAGTTTTCGGGGTGATAATAAACTTTCCATAAGTTCCTTAGCAAGGTCCGTTTCCATGGTGAACAACAAGCACTGCAAACACTCTAAATAATTGTTTGATATTATACCACTAAACATTTAATTAAAACAAGGACGATGTAAATATTTTCGCATTGAGTTTACTAATATACCTATGCGTAAGAGGTCACCCTTGTTTGAAATACCTTTTCTAACCAGGAGTTGATTCATCTCTTATTGATCTGTGAGAAATATAATGTATCTCGAAAATTAAGAATTGAAGGAAACAATGTGTGCTGCAAAAAAATGCCCCTGGAAACGGTTGCTAGGGACGTGAAAAAAGGGCATTTTCACCCTTAAAAAAGGGCTAATTGAGTGATTTTTTAATTTTCTAGGTCTTTTGGGACGATTTCATGGGGGGGTCGTAATCGGGCGTTTTTCGCCTCCGGGGCTTCCTTCAAGAGAACATTTATGTCAGTGAGTGGTGGGATTCGGGCTATATATATATTGGATTATCTAACATTCTTTTAACAAGACTAACCCCATATGCTAATGAAATTATAGGTGATTATCAATGTGGATTTAAATGTAACAGATCAACTACAGATCAAATTTTTCACATCAGACAGACACTTGAAAAAAGTGGGAATATAATCAAAATGTCCATCAGCTATTAATTGATTTCAAAAAAGCATATGATTCGGTCAAAAGATATAAATTATATAATAAATTAGTAGAGTTTGGAATACCTAAGAAGCTTGTTAATATGATAAAAGTATGCACAAGTGAAACAGAAAGTAATATTCGTGTGGGTATTAATGTGTCTGACCAATTTACAATTCATGATGGGTTAAAACAAGGAGATGCATTATTATCTCCATTGCTCTTTAATTTTGCATTAGAATATGCTGTTAGGAAGGTAAAAGAAACTAACGAAGGACTAAAATTAAATGGTGCGACTCAGTTGTTAGCATATGCAGATGATGAAGACTTAAGGGATGATATAAATACAATTAAGAATAATGCTAAAATATTTTTCAAAACTGGTAAAGAGATACGTTTGAAAGTTAACAAAGAGAAAACTAAATACATGGTTACAGGCCTAAACCAAGTGTTAGGTAATAATCAAAATCTAATTATTGATAACTCGTTTGAACCAGTTTCCAAATTCAAATATTTAGGAGTAATATTAACAAATGAAAATTATATTAAAGAGGAATGAAAAGTAGGCTTCATTCAGGAAATGCATGTTACTTCTCTCTTCGTAAACTTTTGTCTTTCGTTCAATATCTAAGAAACTAAAAGTTAAAATATACAAAACAGTAATTTTGCCTGTAGTATTATATGGGTGTGAAACTTGGTCCCTTACATTAAAAGAGGAACATAAATTGAGAGTATTTGATCCTTAGGAAAATATTTGGACATAAAAGGGATGAGGAGACAGGTGAGTGGAGAAGGTTACATAATTTAGAACTACATAATTTGTATTCATGTCCAGATATTAATAGAATAATTAAATCAAGAAGACTTAGGTGGGCAGGCCATGTGGCACGAATGGGAGAGGAAAGAAGAGTTTACATGATTCTTGTTGGGAAACATGATGGTAAGAGACCTGTAGGAAGGCCAAGACGAAGATGGAGGGACAACGTTGAGATGGACCTAAAGGAAATCGGTAGGGATGGAAAAGAGTAGGGTAAAACGAGGAGAAATGCCGCACATGCTGTAGTTTGCCTCGTACACATCAGAAGGTAGCAACATTCTGCAAGGATGTGTAACTGTCGTTCATTCCACCACGCCAGTGCAGTAGATATCAGTCAAGCGAAGGGGAAAGGAGTGGGGTGTCTTCATATGAAAATTTCCTGGTGAATTTACCGTCGAAATTTTATTGAAGGTAAGTGTGATAGATCATAATAGAGCGCACGCTAGTTTCTACGTGACAAATATTTTATAGAATACTTGTTAGAGTATTGCGATTACCCTTCGCACGATTTTGCACCGAAACTACAAAACCATTAAAAAGCAACTGGTGCGGCATTTCTCCTCGCGAAAAAGGATTGTTGCCGCAGTTACACAAAGGAGAGAAATACCAAAATATCTGACCATATTTGATTCGCAGGATCTAGTCACCTTCATCAAGTACCTCAGGAAGTGTCTCACCTGTCACAGTTAAACCAAGAACCTCGCAAGCAACACAACTGACATCAAAAGTAACTCAACAACCTCCTTCAGAATGAATTACCAGGATTAAATTCAAACCCTTCAACATCTACCTGTAGTTCCACACCCACGGAAAGCCCCAGTAAGTACCTCCGCCAGCTGAGTCCCATTCCAGAAGTTCCTCACCAAGGTAAAAGGTTCAAACAGTCAGCCGAAGTGCTTAATTCCGCTTCCAGACTTGCAAATATGAAACCAAAAAAACTCAAAATATAGCCTACTTCCAGGATCAAGACAGGACAGAAAGAAAAAACAATCGGCACAAAGCAACCTGCGCCAGATGCTACAGCGAGTGGATCTGAGCAAGACATCAACAATTGTGTGGAATGCTGGGAGAATAACTTCCTCACGGCTTCCAAATCTGACTGGATCCAGTGTGTTACGTGTTCGAAATGGTTACACGAAACCTGCACTGTGTATGGAACAATCTGTGTGGACTGTGGAAGAAAGAATATTCATGAGAAGAACTTAAAGAGACAGAAGAGAGTCAGTGCGGCATCTCTCCTCGTGTTTTGCATTACACTCAAAATTCAATGCTTTTGTAATTTGAAAAAATATCCATTTAAATTCTTCCTAATGGATGCCATTTATTTTTTTTCTTAAAGTGCAAGAACTGTAGTTAAGTTTTCATGTGGATAAATTTCCACAAAAGCAGAGATGATTTTTTTCTATTCAGTTATGAAAAAGTGCTGCGTCTCTCCTTGTTTTACCCTATATAGATCTTGCTCAAGATAGGGACAGGTGGAAGGCCTGTGTTGCTGCAGCCATGAACCTTCGGGTTTAAGAAGGCTAGAGGGTTAGTTCCAAGTTTGTTCAATAAACTGTGGTATCACAGCAGACAAATTCGGATATACGTACAAGGCTCCGTTTATGTATGCCATTTTCGTCAGATTTTGCAGTCCGAAGACATCCAAAAACAATCAATTTCATAAAAGTGCCATCCATGCGATTTGTGTCGCGTGTTGTAGTGAGACATTTTGTCGAAGCTCAACGTTAGTCGGACGGCGATATCCGACAAAAATCATATGCTTCAATTGAGCCTAAAATGTTCATCTGACAAATGCTGTACCACGACATTCGACAAATTACAGGGTTGCATAGTGCCCTTATTTATTTCCATGTTCCTTCAGAATCTCAGACAAAGTGCCGTACTACGACGTCCGACAACTATCGGACGAAGACACAGTGGTCTGCCCCCACCCCCACCCCTCTATTTGTTGACAGTTCTGTCCCCTTACTGTTCCCATACAGACAAGAAGAAATGATAATTCAATGAATTTTCATCGTAATATTTAGAGGCTTATAATTTTTTTCTGCCCCACCGGAAATCTCTCTCCCCCTCCCTCCCCACCTCCCATCACTAGTTTCTGGCACTGTAATTGTGTTGTGCATAAAGGGGCCTAAAAGTTGATGCTCAGACCTAGCAACAAGTTTTCCTGTTCCCATGTAGTGCTTCATAATGACATCTTTCAAGGCACACGTCTGGCACATTCATTCCAAAGCATAAAAAAAAGTCAATCAAGACAAAATTCCCTGACTTTTTTTGACCTCTCAGATTCCCTGACTTTTCCCGGTTTTCCAGGTCCGTCGCCACCCTGAATAATCAATTGGTTCAAAGAAACAATATTTCAAAACATTATAGTCGTTGAAAAGGTTATGAAAGTTAAATTAATACCACACACAACGGTAGGAATTTTCAAAAAATGCAAAGTGTAGAAATAATATTGTTAGTCAATATAATTAATGTACATCCAAATTAATAGAGAAAATTTTAGTAACAATTGAACTATGAAATTGTACCATCCTTGGGCTGATAAAGTTGGGTTGGATATACGGCTCTTAGCATTAAAATAGTGCCCCTTGAGTGGGTCTCAACCTTTTTCAGTCCAGGATCCACCTTGAAGGATATTACTAGGGCTTGGAAGTTGAGGAAAAATCATTTTTTTTCCTAGTGTCCGAAGACGAGGCCCAACGTAATATATGTTCATTTTGGGTCATTGTAGGCCAGAAAAAGGTGGGTCTTATTTGTCCTTTTTTTGCCTTTTTCGGCGTTTTTTGACTTATTGGTACTTTTTTACCCTTTTTTAGGTCTTAACGTCTTTCTTTTTTGCAACTTCACCTTCTTTCGACTACGTTTTTACTGCCCATTCTCATTTCGAATCATCATCAGTTCATCACCTCTTAAACATCCTTTCTGTAGTAAAGAAATAAAGAAAGAAAGAAAGAAATATATTTGAACCATCCCTGAAACTAGAGAAAACATTTTTGGACGACTTAAACAGGTACTGTACAAGGTCCTTTAACCGTAACTTCTCTGGAAGGTTGCGCTGTAAGTGGCAACTTTATCTTGTTTTGAAGCTTTCAGTTTCTTCGCACTGTGTGTTCCATACCACCAGAATTTTGTATTTTTTTTATTCATTAAATACGTAATTAAAATGAAGTTATTAATTAATTTGGATCACATTTATACGTCTTTTTTTCCGTTTTTAGTTTCTTTTTTTTATATATTTAGGTCTTTTTATATGTATTTTTTTGGGCAATTTATAGGTCTTCAACTTCCGAGCCATAGATATTACACTTCATCGGACTCATAAACATGGGTGCCGGCAGAATTACTTGTAGGGATGTGCACCCAGTTTATAATCATACTTCTGCTAATATCGAGTACTTTATTAAGAAGCTCTCGTTCACGCTTGCTTAAACTAATTACACATACTTCATTCTGTAGATGTAAATATGTAATTTAAGAGGCTAATTTACTCCAGATCAACATCTAACACACATGCTGATACTGAATATATATTTTTTACTCACTGAACTAGTGAGACTAATGTGCAATGGTAGAGCGCGAGTAACAGAAATGTTGAGTTTAGACTACGTAACAACACGGGTTGAATTTATATTGTTAAAACCATATAGGCCCAAGTTCCTTTTGTTTTATTGCGATTTCATCATGCTACGAATGCATATTTTACATGGTTCGATTTCGATTTACGTCTGTTAACACATACTGCGGAGTTTGAGCGATTACTTAAGATTTTGCTCAATATATGTTTTCGTGGTTAGGTTAGGCAGGTCAGGTTTGGTTCCCTTAGCATTAAAATATATAGTCCCTAAATGCATTCCACTAAGGTTCCGATTTACTTCTACATTCATTTTCCAACCGTCTACGATACTTACTGTCACTTGTCAACGGAGAATACCTTTTTAAACATAAATAACTTTTTTCGAATCCAAACAGTGCTCATTACTTTAAGGAAGGTTCAAATTTCGTGTGACAATGATTTCCAAAATTCTACGATAATTAATCTTTCTGCTAGATGAATTTGAAAAAAACATAAAACAATCGGAACCGTTACCACAATATATCTTAGTAATTATATGAAATAGGTCTTTAAAACACATAAAATTAATTTTCGAGCCCGACTTCATGGCCCACCAAACGCCCCCCTCCCCCGGACCCGGCACCGGGTCGCGCCCCATAGGTTGAGAAACGATGTCCTAAATGCTTCCAACATCTGATCGCGTAAAACCCTCTTCGACTCTTGCATAATAACCCGTGCCCGAGACAAAGCACGGATACTTGCGTCAGCTACTTTTCAAATCATAATTTATCCGGTAAATAATACTTAGTGAAGCTTTTAACTGTGCTAATTTGTTTATCCAAGCTTCCAACTTACTTCCACAATTGTTAAAACTTGCAAACAAAATCATTAAACATTCGGAACCGTTCTTTGTAAGTTACAAAAAATCATGTGCTAAAAATAATAGTCATTCTTTTATTCAATTATAGCACGGTAGTTCGGCACTGAAAACATGAGAGAAAAGCATGTGTAATTAATTTTGAAATAATAATTTGCAATTTACTTTCAACACTCAAACTATTAAACCTACAGTTTTAAGAGGTATCCCAAGCACCCTTTGATTCCACCTATTCGACATTTTAAAACGAAACCGCACTACGAGTTCGAACCTAGAAACTGCTTGAAGCGGGGAGAATACGGAGAAGCTACCTACCACCACCTTTCAATCGTTAAGAAAATTTGCGTAAACATTCCATCTCCACCTACTTCATTGTCTCCATATTGAAACGTACAAGCATTCCCCACATATCACCAAACGCAACCAAGCATCCCCCAACACAGACATTTCCACTTTGAGCATAGGACCACTTGTTTTGTCACAATCTTTTAAGTCCACTTTAATGCACAGATATATTAATTGCAGGACTAGACCTGCAGTTTGAAGTGAGATATATATATATATATATGACCAGCTTCTTATTGCACTTCCTTTACAATTATTCACTAAGAAATATTGTCCTTCGTTAGGAGACAAGACTTCCCACTGATTAGCAGAGGTTAAGGCACGTTAAGTTGAGTTCTCTTTGAGTGTTGAAAGGGGTCGTCTCGGAATGAAACAGAGTACAGGGAGTAGTTGTTTTGTAGTGGTTTAGTATTTTAAGTTTTTATGTAGAGTATTTAGTTGGGATTTTTCGTTAAAACACTGCACACTTTGTTCTATCCAGAGATAGGTCTTTTCGGGGGAAATTACTATAATCTCTTTTTGGTTAAATAACGTGTAAGGAAGTCTAAAATTATGTAAAGATTTAATTGGATAATATAACTGTTTATTATTTATTGTATTTATATTGGGGGTTTATACTCTTATAATCATTATTTATGTAGTCTCAAGCCCTTCAGGCATTTTGTTGTTAAATAAACCTCTATATTATCAAGCCTTTTATTTCTAAACCTACAATTTTACGGCTTAAGCCTTCCACTGACCGGCCTCCGTGGCGGGGTGGTTAGCACATCGCGCTACAACGCCAGAGGCCCCGGGTTCGAATCCCGACGTGGGTGTTCTTTGTGAGTGTCCTTTCATCAATTTCATCACTCATCTCCATCTTCACGATTAGCCAAAAGTGACAGAAGTAAAAGCGAAGTAAAATAAACCAAATCAATTTTAAAAAAATCATAAACTAATGATTAGCCAAAGGTAGCGAAAAGTTAAAAGATATACATACAAATCTGGTGGAAATTTCTGTTACGTAGTTGGCAACACTGATATTGCCCGCACGGGAATGGTTCAGGCAATGAACATTGGTTCTTACCTCAGTACACGGACGTACTGGCGATATAGGTCATACTGCACCAGGAAAAGCGTCAGTGTTCTGGTAGAGTTTAATGTCCAGAGAGTATTGAAATGGCCGACGAAATGTTGCTGTTGCAGAACTCTGTATTGAAAATAAATATCGGAGATGGTGAACGCAGTGTGTTAGTAAGATTTAGGAAGATATGAAGGATGAGTGTTTTTTGTATGAGGGGGAAGTCATGTTGAAAGGGACCTCTCATCTTTCAACTTATCTATCAACATATATCAACAGTTGAATAACTAGGAAGAGCGACGCATAGCGTTACGCAAAATTATGAAGGAAAAAACACATCAACTTGCGAGATACTGATGAGGGAAAACGCTCAAAATCAAAATAACACAAATACCATTCTTTTAAAATCATCATAGCTTAGTTGCATGGCTGGGGAGAGACCTGCGCTCGATCGCCAGCTCTAAACTTCGAAGGAGACGAAGAAAGTGAGCGGAAACATCCATCGCGACACTTTTGGCTGATCTCATGCTGAACTAGGCTTCGTGGCGGTTCCTCTCTCGAACCTTTAGGCCACCCTCTGTCGTCAGCGTCCTCGAGCATAAATCACCTTCGAAAAATGATACAATCGCAGCTATAACATAAAAAAAAATCACGAAGACAAAGCGTGCATCCTCATCTTTACCTTCCTATTTCCTTCGATCACTTTTCATATTCAATTTCATCTGTTTCTTCACCTCGGCTGAACTCAGTGGGTGAATGGGATGCTCTGACCCCTCTCAGGTACGGGTATAGTAATAGACATGTGATATGAGGCTTCAACTGTTATATACTAAATCATTTTCACACAGGCTATGGAAAGGGAGATTAGATAAATGAACAACGTCTGTTTCTGAAGAAAGGTCTGCGTCTTCAGTAGGCTTCTTTAAGGGCAATTCTTTTCTGAAGAGGGTTTATTTTTAACATTCTTTCATAAATTTACATCTTCGTTACAGATCTCCATAGAAAAAGGACTGAACAGATTTCCTTCTTATAATCAAATCTATGCAACTCTTGCAGTGTATTTACAGAATATGGATCAAGCTGTCATATCCGTTATAGTATAAAGACAACCAGCGCTTGCTTGGAACTTTAGGAACGTTCCCTGACATAATGAAGCATAATTTTGACATGACTGACGAAGGTTTTGAGTATTAACTCCGATTTAATATTAACAAGTTGTTCCAAACTAATTGGACAATATGGTCTGGGTTCAAGATATGTGACGAAATATAAAACTGCTATAATTAATGACATCGACTTGATATCGGGTATGGCAACATGTTAGCGTGTTCACAGGGCGAAACCTAACCATGCCAGATATCAACAATGAATAACCTGATAAATAATTATCTAATAATCATGGAAACGAAATAATCTGAACTTATTCTTCCGTATGATGGCATGTTACCATGCCTACAGGGCGAACCTACTCATACGGCAGAATAACATTAAGTCCTGTGCTTTATGCAAAATTCAAAATACGAGTATATTGCGTATAAGTTTCGAAGAAATCAAACTGAATTATCACAAAGTTGAAAGCAATCGTAAATTAACTTATTCTCACGCATGGTGACATGTTATCATGTCCACATGCGAATCTAACCATGCGTCAGAATAACAGTAAGTTCTGAGTCGAAATTTAACATTATTTTGCGAAGATTTCATTTGAAATTTCAAAAAGCTTCAAAATAAAGTTTAAATGAACTTATTCTTTCGTATGGTGACATGTTGGCATGTCCACAGGGTGAACCTACCCATACAACAGAAGAAATCTGTCTGTAAGTTAATTTGGGAACGAAGACTGAGTTCTTGAACCCTCCCATAAAGGGAGCTGAGTATTTAAGATGTTAATCCATCGGAGTCGGTGATGAAAATGCACCAGAATTAGGTTTCGAGGCTGTATTTTCACCCCCGCATGTCAAGCAGAGCGCCTCCCGTGACACAAAAGATAAACATAGCTAGCTACATCTGTGATATGTAAAACTAATTTGTGTATAATGGCAATATTCTAAAGATTAAACAGTATGTTACATAAGGTTCATTTTTCTATGTCTAAAACAACAATTATGACCCTTGAAGTTTCTATAATATTCTCTACCATAAACTTTGTCACATTCTTAAAGAACTGCTTTCCAATGTCCATAAAGTTTATGTTACTAATAACTTCAACTAAAATCTAGCTCTTATGGCTTTCATAATAGTTTAATTCTAAAACTGAGAACAACATATTTTTAACTAATTGTCAACAATGAAAGATTTTGCTTTCATGAAGCTTGCAAATAACAAACTTTTCGAATGACAAAATTATGTCATTAGGTCAACCATTAAATATCTTAACTTTCATAACGTTTATAGTGAATATAAAAAGCAAAATAATTAAGAATAATATTAAATATAACCGAATCTCTGATAGGATTCGGGAGGATCACAAAGTTTAATCACAATGTTTTTTTTGGCCTGTTGGGACCGGAGGGGAAGGGGGTTAAGACGCTCCATTCTGGCCTCGTCACTGTTTCCCACAGTCACGTCTGCTGCACTCAAAATCTATTTATGAAAAAAAAAATGTCTTTATGTTATCGAATTTAAAGTAAATAATAGTCTACTGCTGTGCTTGTCGCCAAACTTGAAATGACTCACTAAACCTTCTGGTGTCCATTATTGTCGCTCAAACGCAAGCATAAAGAGCTCATGGTACTACACTTCTATAGGGGCGACTTCCAGGGGCCCCGTTCTCGGGGGCGCCAAACCGGAGCTTCCGCATCGATTACGGCCTAAACCTTATTTCAGATTACATAAGCTTGGCTGTTTCTTTGTTTCTTGAAGTTTATTATTTTTAAGTCCACTTTTAGCCGACCTCCTTGTCGGAATGGTTAGCACAGCGCGCTACAACGCAGGGGTCTCGGGTTCGAATCCCAGCCTGGGCATGGGTGTTCTTTGTGAGTGTCCCTTCATCAATTTCATAACATCATCACTCATCATCATCGCCGCAATTGGCCAAAAGTGGCATAAAAGCGACGCAAATAACCTAATTTTAAAAAATCAAGTCCACTTGATACACAGAAAACCTAATCGAGACTACACCTACAGTTTAAACTGGCATCGGAACTACTATGTGACTCCACCAGGTGCGTGGGTATTTGTTTTAACCTTCCGGCACTCGCGCTGTTGTAAAAAGTACAACAATGTATAATTTTTACAAGTAAAATGAAAAGCTTTGTCACCAACAATGTATTCCACCAACGTATTCGTTTGTTGGTCCTTCCTCTTACTGCTAAATATGTGGTCACAGATTAACAAGATCGCTTACTTCCTATCTCTCCTTTGTAATCTGTGCGTATACCGAAAATGGCATGTGGAGCCACCCTACGGCGCCTTCGAAACTTAAAGCGTTGTCATAGCAACCTCTCCGCCAATCACGTATTACTCTTGGCAGTGACAGTTGAATGCGTCTCAGCGCAATGATCCGCTCACCCCACCCTTCCATTCTTGCTTTTATTTTCTGCAAATAATTCGGGACATATCTGCTAACGTCGTATTAATTATTTTATTTAAGTGCATAAAAATGTTCAACAAGGATAAATACCATTGTTCAGTTAATGCATGTTACGTTTGAATGATTTCTACATACGAGTATAAGTTACGAGATATACAGAATTAGTAGCCCAGAAGCACAACATAGGAAATAATTTCAAGTTCCTGAAATTCTAGCACGTAAATCATTCCGTTGTGCATGAAAAATGGTCCGTGTATTATCTGTGGTAATAAGTATTTTTATTTCGTATTCTCCCTGTTATGCGTTTGCTTTACTGACATTTTGGGCAAATCGCGAATGTATCTTGTGTAAACTCTACGGCGATTACTTTGTTCGTACATCAATGCGTTTTACCCCTCACTTGTCGTTGTTTGTTATTTAGAGACGCATTTTTCCACTTTTAGGCTAATCGCGACGATCCTATGAAAAATTGATGACACAAAGAAAGCTCTAACAGGGATTCGAACTCAGGCAGGACCCCTGCATTAACTGAACAATGGTATTTATCCTTGTAGAACATTTTTATGCACTTAAATAAAATAAATACTATGACCTTACGAGATATGTCCGAATTATTAGCAGAAAATAAAAGCAGGAATGGAAGGGTAGGGTGAGCGGATCATTGCGCTACCCAAAGTGTTCTAAAGGGAGCTCGAGCCATGTTGCAACATTTCCCAAATTGTATCTTTCTCTTCATAACAATTGCTGTACAGTTTAACGTGGGTGGCAATCTGCAGGATACAGCACACTTAATATCAGCATCTGTTTATGGTGCTGTCACTGAGTGTCTAGTATTATAGGGGGATCGGCTGTAATTGTGTACCATATTCAATCGCAAGATGTAGACACTTCTGATTTACCAACGTAGAAAATTCCATTCATCTGTCTATGGCCTCATAAAACGAAAGACAAATGCATTCACTTTCTCTGCAATTGATATCAGTGGAGTACCCTGAGAGGGGGGAGATATGATGCTGAAAATGCCAGGTAAACAAAAGACAGGATTCGAAGGTTTTGTCTCAGGAAATAAGAATAAAACATAAAACGTTTTATTAAAAACTATTGATGGAACATTAGCGCTATTCATCTAACAAAACCATTACAAATCGTCTGTGGGCTTGTAGGTATGAAATATACTGGAATAAAAGATATAGTATACGTATAGTCAGTATTTGTTTTCCAAACTTAAAATGTGATATAATATATTAACGGAACTTTCATCACACAGTTTTTTTTCTTATGGGCTTGAGTCCACCTTGGTTCATTCTCTGGGTTTTCAGTCTGTGTATAGGACTGGTGGCAACCCACCATCCTAAGAAAATTGGGGACCTACAAGTGAGTAGCGTAACCCAGTCTGGGATATCTCCTATAACAGCTGAGGGTTCGATGTGCTGACCGCACGTCACCCCATTACTGGTTGAAGATCTCCACACCTCTAGGTAGGGTTGTGGGAGGCAGACTGGAGGAGATAGGCCAAAGTCCTTCCAGTATTGTAAAGCAGTGGATCTCAACCTTTGTCAGTCAGGGATCCACCTTGAGGGATATTACACTTCATGGGACCCATAAGATGGGAACCAGCGGAATTACTTTGTAGGGGTGTGCACCCAGTTTATAATCATATATTTGCTCTTTTACAACATCACGGCCTGAATTTAAATTGTTAATGTAATATGTTTTTAAGACCCAGTTAACAAAGTTTCGAGCCCAACTTCCCGACCCACCAAATGTCCCCTCAGGAACCAGGAGTGGGTCGCACCCTATAGGTTGAGAAACGATTCTGTAGAACCATGGGTTATGTTATGCTGTACATAAAAGTAAATATTTTACACTACAGTTAATTTCTATCACAACTTACATTCAGTGTTCTGTAGATGAAATAATATTTTGGAAAATACAACATAGAAACAACTTCAGTGCCATCTACCATGAGAGAATAGAATAAAATAATAGCTATGAGTGACACAGCTCATTGGGGAAGTTATCAAATAAAATAATTTCTGGAATAAAATTGTAATTGTTTTAATTCTATCAGTCTATTTCTCTGTAAAAACTACTATGATGATGATAATGAATAGTTATAGGAAAATAGAGTAAGAAAAGGTCACACCTTACACAAGTTAACTAACCTAGAATGCCTATATAGCAACCACCTCATCTCGAAGTTGTATATGAAGACGCATAGTGGTTCGGATCCCACTTTAAACTGTAGGTCCAGTCCCGATTGGCCTTACTGTGAATAAAGTGGACTTAAAACACCAAATCCATCCATCAATCGAAGTTGTATAAAATTTCACTTTTCTGGTTTGCATGATAGTAATTTCAACCCATTTCTAAAAACGTGTGGATGTTTGTATGATATATTATTAACTAATCACTGCATACTTATTCATTTAGTATTTGTCAAACATACCTAATTTATAATCTAGAATGGGAGTAGGAATATGTCATACAAGCGAGTTTTGTTCGAAGTTACTTACTGGAACTACTCTACATATTGACTACAATTCCATCATATGGCATTGCATATTTCATAGTTACACAAAAATCTGGACTCGAAATATGAATGTCTTAGAATTCAAAACAAAGCAGTCATGGAGTATGTAGGATCAAGCTAGATAAGCACACTCCCAGCCCCCCACTCCTTAACACACACACAATGGGATTATAAATACAAAACTGAAAGATCTTATCCTGCATGACATGTATTTTATATATTCATATACTTAATACAGTACTGAAGATGATACAATCTATGCATTCAGAATAAATATTGCACATGAATTTTAAAGTTAACTGAAAAAGAAAATAAATGTGCAAATTTCCAGCTGATGAAAAAGAAACCAACAGTATTTTTTTGCAATTTAGAGAGATTTCACACCAAAGTGACATGTGACATATGTCACTTGGAGATGAACCAATGAACAGCAACGTTTCACCTATAGTGGATGACATATTGACAAAATCCCTGCTATTCATTATCAGCTTCTAAATAATGTCACACATGTTTCTAGTCAGTCTAAAAGAAAGCGATAATCATTCTTTCAAGCTTCACACTATCAGGTCGATCATTGGTGCATGAAGTTTCTCATACCATCCCTTCCATCAATAAGTAAATTTAACTTCGCTTCGTATCGAACATAGGTGTCTCACTCATGATCATTTGCTGCAAGGGCTAGACCATCCAATGTGCCCTGTCTAAATGTTAAGTGATTGGCTTATTCCTATCTAATGTGTAGATTATACTTTCCTCAAACTTTTGATCTTACCAATTATTGACCAGGTTGGGAGATAATGACAGCACTTTAACTAATTTCATTACCTTTTTGAGAAGAGCAGGGCTCTTATACTGTCTCTGAAGAAGTTCGTAGTTTTATGTATGTCCTTTGCAAGTCTTTATAACATTCAACTTTTCTCAAGGGGCTCTTCACACCCACTTTTTAAATCAGGTATGGGTTCGATACCTGATGGAGACCCATAGTGTTTCGGATCCCACTTTAAACTGTTGGTTCAACCCAATTAGCCTTTATGTGCATAAAGTAGACCTAAAAGAACAGTTCAAACTCAAGTAACGATATTAGATAAGAGGATTCTTCCTCACATACCTTGAATGGCCAAATATATGCCTAAAAGTCCCAAAATTCATTTCAAGCATCTTACTTCCAATTACATATATAAATCATATTGTTAGCATTAAACATATGGAATATAGAGTAAAAGACTATAAGAAATCCTTAAAACACTGCATCAATTAATTTCCACTGTATTAAATATTATCGTAATATTTCTTAATGAAATTCCATGAGACAAACCATTGATAGTCATACTGATAGGATTCTTGGTCGGACACTCACTATGGTGACATGTTATACTTCACCAAGAATGAATTTACATGTTGAAATACTCCAGAAGAAGAGAACAGTTTCAGAGTAAGTACATTACTCTTAATGATTTCGTACTCATACTGTGAAAATGTAAAACATTATATTTTATTGCTAATAACAAATGTAAGGGAAGATAAACAAACATATTGTTGTTCAGGTATACATATATTTATTGAATCACTAGTAATTAATATATTTTGCATAAGGTATGATGATCTCAGTGAGGTCCTACAGACTTTCACTGGAATAAAAGTTACTGAAATTATTGAAGCATCATTAACACACTCAACAAACATTTCCATAATAGGTTCACATATGTACAGTCTCAAACAGAAAAATGTGTGCATTTTATTTCATTTAATCAAACTGTTCAAATATTTTACAGGACTGTTTAGCTGAAAATCATATCATCGTTTTTCATCCACCCTGCTAGGAATATTTAGTGATACATTAAATACATTTGTTTCTAGCATCCTCAAGCCATGTATTGTGTTGTTAGGTGTTATGTACTTTAAGCAAAATTTATCTCTAAAGCATATATTTTTTTTAATCCAGAAAAGGGAGAATACCATTTATTATGCATGAGCCATAACTGATGACAAAGTTATTCCATAAGAAATGCAATATACTTACTTCGTTCTACATCTGGGTATGCATCATGCACTAATTTATTTCTATTAGAATTCATAAACATTTTCTCTGAAAAATTGTCTCCACAAACTCTGTAACTTTTGTATGTTTTGTGCCTCAAGTCCTTTCGCCATATTTTCTCGAACCATATTTCAGCTCTACAAGAAAAATAAGATGAAAAATTATTTTAGAAACATATGACTATGCAAGACAAAGCATTCTGCATTTTATGTCACTCAAGAAAGATAAATTCCATTAAGCAAGAGTTGTTTGTGAGCTAAGGTCAAAGCGTGTCATCACCAAGAAAAGTTACTGAAAATGAATATGCATTAGATCACTATCTGTATCTGTTGAATAAAGTAGTGTCAAATGTATAAGGGTCCATTCTATGATAGCTCCTTCAACTATTGCGGAAAATCTTATGTGCTTGTCACCATTCAATTGATTTATTTTTACTTAATTCTCACATTATTTCTCATCGCAACTAATTCTTATGTTACCATACAATGTGTGGCAATGCAAATAAAAAATATTATAGATATTGCACTAAACTTCCTAACGTATGAAGCAAAGATTTACCACATTATTTTTTAGAAAGAGTAACTGAACCTTACTGCCTAACCTACAACTGGCTAACAATGCAATTTTTGTCATTGAATGGATTGCTTCCAAGAAAAATGTTATGACACAACATATTTCTAAAGAAGATTAACTACAGATATAATTAGATGATTCCATTAACAAAATTTATTATTATTAATAATAGGAGTAACATCAATAATTCTGTAGTGTTGGACTAAAGCACATAGATTAAAATGTGATTTGAAACACAAAATCTTCCTTCCGTGGCACCAGTGAGAAAGGATTGTTCTTTACAGTAACACATGTGTAAATGTTGGTAAAATATTTTAGGCATTTTAAATATATATAAAAGGTTCAAATTTCGTGTGACAATGATTGCTAAAATTCTACGATAATTAGTATTCCTGCTTAGAGAATTTTATAACAAATCATAGAACGATAGGAACCGTTACCTTAGGTTTCATCGCTTTAATATTTACACGCTTTTATTCATCTTCTGTACATGTTGACAAAGTTTTATATGCTACAAGAAATAAACTTCATGCAGTAGCGAATAGGAGCGCGATAACTTGCAACTTTCTGCATTATAACATGCACAAATGAGCTTTTCTGAACTTCAAGTAAACTTCAATTTATTCCCACTATTCTCGTTGGCTTCCTATCCTCCTATGTTACTTATAAATACTTATAAATAGCATTAAGTTTCAGACCTTGTCTTAACACATGACCTTTTATTTAAATTAAGCAAAATACAGAATACGAAGACATGCTAGGAATTATTCTCCGTGGAAATCATAGGTGGAAACTAACTTGATGTAAATGATTTTTACATAAAGAGCGAGCAGAATTCATAAATAACTAACCTTTCAGGATTTGACGCAACACGAAAAAAAGACAGCTCTGGGTTCCTCTTCTGACAGTTCGTACAATAAAAATCTGCACAATAAGCCATGTTGTTCTATTTATTTTCTTGTTGTTCTATCCTTATAGTCAGTCAGTGCACGTCCATCACAGATCATATGGAACAATGTTACGTCACAGGTTTCGTCATGTAGAAGTAGTGACTTTAAAAGTACGATTTTTCTTATACATGTTTAAGAAGAAAAAGGCGTTTAATAAAATATAAAATAATGTTCAATTGATTATTATTGATTAATAGAGACTTAAACTAAATTTTTAACGAGAAATTTAGGATTTGGCATCGATGGTCGCGCCGACTGGTGGCGACTTCGTTCATGCAGACAAATGAATTCTGAAATTTACCTTATTCGGCTTTTTGCCGCCGTCGCAACAGGCCTGATGTGGTTTTATTAGTCACTCGTTTAGTTGCAACAGAAGCAGGGGGTGCTCGTTCGACGGCGCAGATCGTATGCGCAGTTGTCCGTGGATGCATGACGTCATCGTCGAAACGCTCGGCACGGAAAAGGCTGGTTACTTACGCAAATATTGAGATATTTGACAACGAATTTCTTCTAAAATATAGTAGCAAGGGGAATAGTTACAACTTTTACTGTTAAGATTCATCCTTTCTAATCAATTTATCACAAAGTTGATTCAAATGTGCAAAATGGTTTTCAAGAAATCGTGTTAAGAAGGAACCCCTGTTTTGTTCTCTCCAGGCTTCCAATGTAAGGGAGTTTTAACTTAAGCGCGTTGGATTTCTTCTTGCTCTAGGTATTAAGTAACATAAATAATTTATTATTTTAATAGAAACTGAAGGAATATAATATCACTTTATGATATGATAGCTTGACAATGGGCTACTAACAATTCCAACATTAACGTTTACGTCTGTGTATGGATTTAGAGGCTAGATTTGATAGCATAGCTACATCAGTCAACCACTACGCAAAGAATATAGTCCATGCAAACACTAGTTTTATTGTTTTTATTATTACACTTATTTTATTCATGTTTTATTGTGTTATAGTTGTGATGTGTTTGTTTATGTCTTGTGTAGTAGTTGTGCTGTCTAATGTGTTTGTGTTCGTCTTGTGTAGTAATTGTGCTGCCTAATGTGTTTATGTTTGTCTTGTGTAGTAGTTCCTCCATTCATATTGGGGGTTAGGCGTAGAGCTGACAACTCTGCACTGTAAAAAGCCATGTCAAGAATCAGCAATATAAGACCATGGATGTTAACAAGGTAAAATATTCCGGAGGTAAAATAGTCCCCCGTTCGGATCTCCGGGTGGGGACTACTTTGGGAGGTCCCAGGACTAAGGATAAGATCTACATTAGGAATAAGGATATTAAATTAGGCACTGGGAATGTTCTGAGCCTTTACCAGCCTGGGGCATTTCAGTGTACAGTTAATGAGATAGTTAAGTGTAAATTAGATGTAGTAGCTGTCCAGGAAGTTAGGTGGCCAGGAGAAGGGAATTGTAAAACTAAAAATTATACTTTTTTCTATGGTGGTACTGAAAATCATAATTTTGGAACAGGCTTTTTCATAAATAATAAAATTATCTCAGCTCTTAAAACAGTAAAATTTATTAATGATAGGATATCATATGCAGTTTTACAGGGTAGGTGGTGTAAAATTATTTTAATAAACATACATGCACCAACGGAAGATAAAGATGATAATACTAAAGATGATTTTTATACAGAGTTAGAACAGGTCTTTGATAAATTTTCTCAGTATGATATGAAAATTCTGTTA
The DNA here is from genome assembly GCF_977018435.1 of Lepisma saccharinum. Taxonomy (NCBI): domain Eukaryota; kingdom Metazoa; phylum Arthropoda; class Insecta; order Zygentoma; family Lepismatidae; genus Lepisma; species Lepisma saccharinum. The sequence continues at coordinate 17,588,095 of NC_139249.1, read as the reverse complement.
GGTGACTAATGCACAGATTGGCAAAGAAGAGACATTTAAACCCACGATTGGTAAAGAAAGTCTTCATGAATTAAGTAATGATAATGGTATAAGATTGATTACTTTTGCAACCTCAAAGAATTTAATTGTGAAAAGTACCACTTTTAAACATAAATATACCCATAAATATACCTGGTCTTCTCCAGATGGTAAAACTCATAATCAGATAGATCATATTCTCATTGATAAGAGAAGGCATAATAATTGACGTTCGTACACATAGAGGAGCAGACTGTGCAAGTGACCATTATTTAGTAATTGCTAAGTTAAGAGAAAGACTCTCAGTGATAAATCATAAGCAACAAAATCCAAAAATTCTTAAATTTGATACAGGAAAGTTTACTGATGAAAGAATTAAGAAAGATTACCAAATTAAACTGTCAAATAGATTTGATGTTTTGCAGGATTTAAATGATGATGAAAATATAAATGAAACAGACGTAAATAAGAATTGGGAGCACATACGTAATGCAATAGAATCAGCAGCTAAAGAAAGTATAGGATACCATAAACCGAGAAAAAGTAAGCCATGGTTTGATAATGAATGTCATAATCTAATAGAAATAAGAAATCAGGCTAGACTTAGGTGGTTAAATAACTCTGATGATACAAATCTAAACAATTATAATAGAATAAAGCGAGAAGTTAACCGCACGTTTAGAAGTAAAAAAAAGAGATTACTTGAAAAGCAAAATTAACGAAATTGAAACAAACAGCAAAAACAAAAATATCAGAGATTTATATAAAGGTGTAAATGAGTTTAGAAAGGGGTGGCAACCTAAAGTAAACTTGATAAAAGATAAAGACGGTGATTTTCTAGCTGACCCAAGCGATATTCTAAATAGATGGAAGAACTACTTTAATGACCTTTTAAATGTCCATGTAGGAGATAAATCAGAAGTGAATGAAGTACACACAGCAGAACCTTTAGTTCCAGAACCTAACTTGACTGAAGTTAAAGATGCTATTAAAAGGCTAAAGAATAACAAAGCACCTGGCATTGATTTAATACCAGCTGAGTTAATTAAATATGGTGGAAATTCATTAATATGTCAAATTCATAAATTAATTTGTTTAATATGGAATAAAGAAGAAATCCCTCAACAGTGGAAAGAATCCATAATTGTTCCTGTGTTTAAAAAAGGTGATAAAATGAACTGCAATAATTACCGTGGAATTTCTCTACTCTCAACAACATATAAAATATTATCCAACATTATTTTAACAAGACTAACCCCATATGCTAATGAAATTATAGGTGATTATCAATGTGGATTTAAACGTAACAGATCAACTACAGATCAAATTTTTCACATCAGACAGACACTTGAAAAAAAGTGGGAATATAATCAAAATGTCCATCAGCTATTCATTGATTTCAAAAAAGCATATGATTCGGTCAAAAGATATAAATTATATAATATATTAGTAGAGTTTGGAATACCTAAGAAGCTTGTTAGTATGATAAAAATATGCACCAGTGAAACAGAAAGTAAAATTCGTGTGGGTATTAATATGTCTGACAAATTTACAATTCATGATGGGTTAAAACAAGGAGATGCATTATCTCCATTGCTCTTTAATTTTGCCTTAGAATATGCTGTTAGGAAGGTAAAAGAAACTAAAGAAGGACTAAAATTAAATGGTGTGACTCAGTTGTTAGCATATGCAGATGATGTAGACTTACTGGGGGATGATGTGAATACAATTAAGAATAATGCTAAAATATTTTTCAAAACTGCTAAAGAGATAGGTTTGGAAGTTAACAAAGAGAAAACTAAATATATGCTTACAGGCCGAAACCAAGTGTTAGGTAATAATCAAAATCTAATTATTGATAACAACTCGTTTGAACCAGTTTCCAAATTCAAATACTTAGGAGTAATATTAACAAATGAAAATTATATTAAAGAGAAATAAAAAGTCGGCTTAATTGAGGAAATGCATGTTACTTCTCTCTTCATAAGCTTTTGTCTTCTCGTTTAATATCTAAGAAACTAAAAGTTAAAATATACAAAACAGTAATTTTGCCTGTAGTATTATATGGGTGTAAAACTTGGTCCCTTACACTGAAAGAGAAACATAAATTGAGAGTATTTGAAAATAAGATTCTTAGGAAAATATTTGGACCTAAAAGGGATGAGGAGACAGGTGAGTGGAGAAGGTTACATAATTTAGAACTACATAATTTGTATTCATGTCCAGATATTATTAGAATAATTAAATCAAGAAGACTTAGGTGGGCAGGCCATGTGGCACGAATGGGAGAGGAAAGAGGAGTTTACAGGATTCTTGTTGGGAAACCTGATGGTAAGAGACCTGTAGGAAGGCCAAGACGAAGATGGAGGGACAACGTTGAGATGGACCTAAGGGAAATCGGTAGGGATGGAAAAGAGTATATAGATCTTGCTCAAGATAGGGAAAGATGGAAGGCCTGTGTTGCTGCAGCCATGAACCTTCGGGTTTAAGAAGGCTAGAGAGTTAGTTAGTTAGTCTATGTTTTAAAATAAGATTATTTTGTTCTTGTCAACTGAAATCATGCCTAAATGCTATGGAAAGCTGTGAAAACTCTCATCAGAAAACTAAAGGAAGAAATCTAAAATATCACAGCTTGATTGATATAAAAAATGCGGGATTGCCCATTTTTGTGAAAAAGGCATTATGCAAGATCTAAAAGCAGAACTTTTTAATATTGTATGTAAATGTAAGGGTGTAATAAACGTGACTCCTTCCCGTAAAATATCACTGCACTCTCCACGTTTGTCTTCTGTCTTTTCTTTGTCGCCGCCAATAGCTTTAACACGTTGTGTTTTATATATATTTGTCACATATTTGTTTAAATTAGTATTCTGCTCGTTCCGCCACCTGAACGCAGCAGCTAGGGCTCAAAGAGCAGTGCAGTTACACCGGAAGAAGGTTCGGAAATGGCAGGATTTAGAAGTTAACTAATCCAAATTAAATTGAACAAGTATGTGCTCTCTCTAAATTTATATCATAGTTCACAAATAATTTGATTAAAAGTTTTAAAAGTATATGTTTTATTTAATAGCGTATTAATTGGTGCATTCTTCTCCAGCATAGCTATAGGCAGTGACCACACTACAGGGGGAGGGCAGGAACGCCGCCCTATTTTCGTTCGACAATTTCTCTCTCTCTCTCTCTCTCTCTCTCTCTTATCTGCCCCCAGTAAAACGACAAAAATAAATAAATGAATGAATGCTCTTTTAGCCAAAATATGCATTTTTGTGTCATATGTAACGGAATAATAAACATGATTGCCCCGGGAAAATATGATTTAGGCTACCTCTGCATCTTTACTATTGCGCCGTCACTAACTACAACATATTTTGATTTCTATTGTTCCCACATATTTATTTTAATTTTAGTATTGTGAATCATATTCCCCCCCCCCACACACACACACACGTACGATTTCAGTTGTAAGTTTTAGACTAAGCTTGCCAAATATCCACTTATAGCTTGTATTCTTGAGCCATTTAAAAAAAATCATTTCGCCCCTTCTTCTGGACTATTTCATAGCAATGTTTTCCCACTGGAAGCCCCTTTGCAGATCGAGATCCGGGGCTATAGCCTTCCCAAGACACCGTCGCCTCCAAATACTCTCTTGGCCTCATGAAAGAAAAATATATGTATTTCTACGAAATATTAATTTGACTTGGCAGTTTCTTTTTTCAAACAGGAATAAGTTTTAAATTTTAATAGCTTATAAATTTACACTAGCAATTTTGAGTAAAGGTTTTGCGTAACCCTAAAAGTACATTTAGAGACTGCAAGGTCAACTCTCGATATTTCAGATATACAGGGTGTTTCGTAAGTTCGTTTACAACGCTTGGGAGGTGATTGTACGAGTGAAAATAAGGTGGAAAGTTCATGTAACGAAATTTCGGAAACTGCTTTTCCGAAGTGAATAATGGCAAAACGGGTGGAGAGAAGTCGTCGGTGTTGGGCGGTCCACTAAGAAATTGGGTACGCTCTTGTCAAAAAATCACGCGGCAATGTTGTGCAATGTCGGCGCAAGGGATTTCCCAAAGAACGCGAACGAAGATGTTGACGGGAGTGGGGTGGGTGTGCGTTCTGCGTGAGCTGGTATCGGCGAAAATTGGCATGTGTTGAATGGCACCAAAAAACAAAGAAAATTTCCTGAGCGAAGGGCACCATGACGTAAAAACGAAAAAAATGAACTTTCATAGGTTGCATACCCTGAAGGGCAAACAGCATGCTTAATGGAGATGTGAAGGGAACCTCATCACAGACGGTTTTCAAAGTGTCCACCATGTACTTCCAAGCAGAGGCGACAACGGCGAATCAAGGATTGTCTTAGTGCGACCCAACAACCCCGGCGTTTCTGCTATCGATGCTGCAGCTACAGTGATACGGCGAGCTCCTCGGCTGACACGACAGGTGTTCCGCAAACGAGGCGTTTCATCTCTCCCCAGAGGAAGAAATCCAGGGGCGTAATATCAGGCGATCGAGGTGGCAATGGCACAGGCCCTCCCCTGCCAATACACTGGTTGTGGAATACGGTATTGAGGAAATGGCGCACATTCCGATCGAAATGTGGTGGTACACCGTCATGTTGAAATTGCAGTCTTTGTCTCAGTGCCAAGGGCACGTCCTCTAGTAGTTCAGGCAAAACCTCACTGAGAAATGCTTGATAAGTGGGTTCACATAGTCGAACAGGATTCGCCACACATTCACATGGGAGGTGTTTCGTTCGTGGGCTAGTGCGCGCGTACTGGTGCCTGGATGATCCATCACTGCAGTTAGCACATCTTCCACAAACCTTCGTGTTCGCACACTTCGCAGTCGTCCAACTTCTCGACGAGGTGGCAACACTGATCCTGTTTCCCGAAGTCGAGTGTCTACAGTTTGAAATAAAGTGTGCGATGGTAACACCCTATTTGGAAAACGTGCCCCATACAGACACCTTGCAGCACGGCTATTACCTCAAGCCTCCCCATAAATCAGATGCATGTCCGCCAGATCTTGTAACGTGTATGCAGCCATCCCTTACACCGGGCTACAAGTGTTTATGGCCGTTAACACTAGTATACTTCACAGAACACGATGGGCTGTGGCTAAGAATTAACACGTAACACTGCTAGGTCAAATGCTTGCCCAACACTACTGTCCAAGGACCTCACGTCTTTCCATTCAACCGTCAATGTTTAACAACCTGCTGCTGGCACAGCACCTGAAGCACGAATGGCACAGACACGTGCGCTCCTTCATGAGGAAACCTACACTGTTGGCGCCCCTAGCGGGAAATGTGGTACTTAACGTCAAATCACACGGACACCCAACTGCCATCCAGGGTATGCAACTTTTGACAGTTCATTTTTTTTCGTTTTTACGTCATGGTGCCCTTCGCTCAGGAAATTTTCTTTGTTTTTTGGTGCCATTCAACACATGCCAATTTTCGTCGATACCAGCTCACGCAGAACGCACACCCACCCCACTCCCGTCAACATCTTCGTTCGCGTCCTTTGGGGAATCCCATGCGCCGACATTGCACAACATTGCCGCGTCATTTTTTGACAAGAGCGTACCCAATTTCTTAGTGGACCGCCCAACACCGACGACTTCTCTCCACCCGTTTTGCCATTATTCATTTCGGAAAATCTTTTCCCCACGTTTTCAAACGTCAATAACTCGGCCACAAAGCCGTTTCCGGAATTTCGTTACAAGAAATTTCCACCTTATTTTCACTCGTACAATCACCTCCCAAGCGTTGTAAACGAACTTACGAAACACCCTGTATTAATAATTTTCATCATCTTGTAATAATTATTTGTTAGTTCAATAACCTCCTCGCAAATGTTTCTCGCATATTAAAACATAGATGCCATTTTCTGTTTATTTCCTTGTAATGCTGACCTCCTTGGCGAAGTGGTTAGCACAACACTTTACGATGCCAAGAGCCCCCATGTTCGAATCCCCTCCCGGGTTTGGGTCTACTTTCCTTTCTTCAAATTCATCATATCATCACGCATCCTCATCTTTGCGATTCGCCATATGTGACAGATAAGCGAAGTAAAATAAACTAAGTCTATTAATCAATTATTTTTTTAAAACTCTTTAATTCTTTTTTAGCATGCCACGTTTTTGTTAAAATTATCTAACGATTTGTAAAATGACGAAATTTTAAAGGAGAACACGCAACTTTCTTTGTAGCGCATCGGTCAGAAAGTTTCACGAATATGGATTTTCAAAATATATTTTTTCACATGTACTTTGCCCCCTTTCAATTATGTTACTAATCATTAAAAGGATGCCTCAATAATATCTTGGAGGGTGACAATTATTATTTTCCCCCTCCTAAAAGTAATAATATACTTTCGCTCTCCGAATCTCCCATATAAATGCTAGGGGCCGTCTGCTTCAGCCGAGCTCACTGCTTCTCCGGTGACGTCACGCGTTCGTGCAAGATCGGCAATCTTCGGATGGCTTTATCTAATCTCTATATACCTTGCAACAGAAGAATGAAGCAGTGAATGTGTCTCTGTTGTACTTTTTACAACGCATTAGTACTCGTGTTCTTTTTCAATTCCATCGCCATATTTTGTTTCACCTTTTTATTCAATGATTACTAGTATTCATGATCGATAGAATTAGTATAAAAAGCATTAATAAATATTAAGAATAACTACTTTATTGAAGAATTACAATTGTATGACTGAAAATAGTGAGTGTAAAAAATAGAACGCGCAAATACTCATGTGACAGAAATAAGCGAATGTGCCGGAAGGAAAAAGAGTTGGATATATTGTTGACAAGAATAAATTGAAGTTACTGCTGCATAACATAAAAAGTATACTGCAAAATCATGTAGCAATTTAAGCTAAGATATTGCTGTTATTTTGATGTCATTATGTAGGTATTATACATATAAACACATACCTACAATAATTTTATTTTCTAACAGCAACAAGAAAAGTATTTTTTAAAATAAGGCTATTAATTTTCGTCATTATAATCGTAAATACAAATTAATATGGTCATGTTTTCTTCTTGGAGGAAGGTGGAAACTACAGAGCATTCCCTAACATTCGCTACGAGACTCGGCGGCAAGCGGCCCGGCATCAGCGGTTGTCTTTCCCGGTGAACGGGTCCGCGACAGTCGCTTATATTAAACCTCGTAAAAACGTTTAGAGTAATAGGGTCAGTTCTGAATAAAAGTGGAAAGAAAAATGGGGAAATAAAGTATACAAAGACAATACGCACAACCATCCGTGAGTTAAAAGAGAGTATTGTACGAAAAATCGGGAGAATTACAGTAGACGAACTTGCACGTGTAAATGCCAATTTCCTTCAAAGATGCCAGGAATGTGTTGCAGCATAGGGACATTATTTTCAACACCTTTTGTAGTCAAGGTTAGTACACAATATGAAAACTGTAATTTTAATAGCCGACTCTAGCGACTGTCGCTGACCCGTTCACCGGGAAAGACAAGCGCTGATGCCGGGCCGCTTGTCGCCGAGTCTCGTAGCGAATGTCAGGGAATGCTCTGTAGAAGGACCAGGAAAGAAAGATGGGGGGTGGAAAGTAGTAGGCGGTTCCAAAAATCACCTTGCCCCGGTGAAAATTTTATCTTGAGCCGCCCCTTACTTCTAGCGAATTCGGCAGGAAAAAAAAATCGGTGGTCGGTGAAACACGGCCGTGCACGAAAGAGTAGCTAGGCGTCAACGTGACCGTCTACACCTATTCACATGGTTTAGGCCAGTGTGAAAGGCCGGCCAATATTACAAACGGGTGAGCCGTGGATTCCCAAGCAGCGTCGCTACATGACAGGAAAGTGAAGGTAGAGGGAGGGGTTGCTTGTATGGATCAACATGGGGACAGTGCAGTAGGTGGGGAATGCCTATGCAAATTATCCTAACTGCGAGTATGCATTATTAAAATTTCCTTAACTTGGTAATATGAAATAAATCCCGCAACCTATGCCGTTGAAGTCAATTACAGAAAATGCACAAAAAATATGCCAAACAAAACTTGATTGTCATGGAACTGTTGTGTTCTGTGAGATAGTTTTTACACCGTTACCTGTTTGTACTTGTTCAGATACCAATGTAACATAATTACAATGTCTTGTTTACTATTTTAGTTCGAAAACTATGTATTTGGATCAATTAATAGCGATATTTTTTTGCCAAATGGTTTCTAGTACTGAGGTACAAACATTTCACTGCAATGTATTATGAACACCATCAGCTTCTTCCCTGTGCATAATTGTTGTGACAGTAAGGGAATTGGTACGTACTATTTTCCTCAACAATACTTATTCTACCTCCCTAGTGATGAAATAGTAAAGCACAAAGAAACGTCATTGTCCTCTTCGTGATTCGAAAGAAAGATTCAAAGATTCGGCTGCGCATAACACTAATCTCTAGACCACATAGGCCGATAAAAAGGAAGAGAGGGGAGTTAGGTAGTTTGCGACTTTTCGCCAGAAAACAAATACATATCGTGATGATGACAATGAATGGTGAATTGATTCGAACCTAGGATCCCTGGTTTTGTAGCGTGTTGCACTAACCTATTCGCTACCGAAGTTGGCTGGTCTTTGATTTCATCTGATCGTCATATATCCTCACGTGATTAAGCTAAAAACGTAAATGAAAAACGAGTGCAAATTTCATCTTATTATCACATATGTCGCGTAGTGTACACCCCGATTTATTTTCTTAGAAAACCAGTGTATTGTTTGTTTACAAAAGTTCGCCTTAGCTTCCTTTCATACAAGAATGATGGTGAACAGATTCAGTTCCACGAAAACTGTTCGGCACACTTTAACGACACATCTAATTCTCTTTCCCCAAGTATCTGTGTTTTATAACTTTCTGCAAAAAACTTAGGTTGAAACTTTCTGTCGCGGCTCAGGAAGATAAAGAACAGTGCAAACCACAAAGAAACAGAGAGAAAAGTGTACATAAGATGTGCAAAAAACATCAAATCTCTAAAGATAAAAGAAGGAGAAGAATACTGTTGTGATTTGAGGAAAATGTAAGCCTTGAGGCTCAGCAAGGTGTCTTAAGCGATTGCCTATGGAAGGAAACTTTTATGCCAGACACGAAATATTTGGCAGCTGGTGACACCTAGGGACGGTTCGCGTAAACATGTATAAGGTCGCGAGTCGAAGCGGTGCTGAGAAGTTTCTAGCCAACTTTTGATGAGGATAGTCGTGAACCGAAAAGTTTCCACGCATGGGGAAATAGCGATAAAAGTTGCCCAATAGATAAGTAAAGACTACATTTTTTCTACAGCGCGTTTGCTTCTCTTCAGCACAGCATGATCCGATGGGAACAGTTTTGGAAGTGCACTTATTCAAGTACGGTAAAATGTTTCTTTCTAGGTCAGTGGAGCAAATTTGATGTAACTGCTGTGGAAATTCGACCATCACGTCTTCATTTCCATCTCGTAACAAATAAAAAGAGAAAAAGTAGTTTTAAAAGTTTAAATTTACAATAACGCAACAATAATGTCCTTGATAACATTTCAGAGGCAAATGTTATTCCAAAACAAAGTTCTATCTTTAGGAAAAGTACACGGGAGTATACTTGAGTTTTGACTTTCAAGTAAAAAACTCCCAGGACTGTACAGTGAGATCCATGAGTATTACCGTGCAAATTGTCAATCTCCATGTTCGTGCACTTTATTTGATGCAATAAGAACTTCAAGAATTAAAAGAAAACTCAAAACAAGCTGTCGACAACTTCTGCACCAGCATACATAAAAATTCATCGTTTAAGAACACATAGGATGTTGAGAAAAATTAATGAAAATAGTCATGGACAATTTGCCGAGCAATACTTGTGGATCTCACCGTACTAAAGGGGTCCAAATTTGATGTTCATGAATGTATAATCTTATATTAATAGACCCAAAAAATTCTAAATGTGTTATCACAGAATGGATTAATATTTACTAAAATGTGTTAGGTATGTAAATATCATGTTTAGTTATTTAATCAAAAACTCTGGAATTAAATACAGACTTACAATTGTGTAAAATTGTCATTTTTATTAAGCAGCGGCTCACCAAGTTAAATAAAATGCATTAGCCTTACAGGACATAACTTTAATGCAAATTCAAAAACAAAATATGCTTTATTTTTTGGTACTGAAAGAAAGTCCTGAAACGTGAATATCCTCCTCTCTTGTCCCTGAAGACAGATTTGTATTGACAGAAACTACAATGAAGTAATTTGAGTATATTTAAAATAAGGAATGGATTTCACTGCGATAGCTTGACAAAAAAAGAACAACAGGTGCATTGTTTATTGTAAAGATTTGAAACAAATAGTGTGTACTAAACGAAGAGAATACAGATGAACCAAAACCTTTGGTATTTAACACAAAAATGGAAAAGATAGTATTAATATGGAACATGTGTCGGAAAATGTTCCAAATTTTGGAAATTATATGTATGTAAAAATAACTAAAATATGTAAAATATGTGCTAAAAGCTAAGATATACAGGGTGGGCACAAAGTCGCTTCCCCCAAAACAAGTAAGGATAGATAGAAAAGAAATAAGCGAAGTATCAGCGAGCGTTTTTTTTTTGTACTAGGACTGGCACTACTCTGTGTCTCTAGGACTGGTAACCATGTTTTCGTACCTGTTTTGTTTACTGTTTGTTGAAGATAGTTGTTTACTGAGTGGAGTTGTTATCTTGCATTGCAGGTCTTGAGATGAACCGCAAATTAACAAAGGAACAACAAAGACTTCCGGAAACGAATTTTGTGGACAGATGAGGCCACATTCAAGAAGAACGGTCCCGTAAACAGACACAATTGTGTTTATTGGAGTGATAACAATCCACACGAAATTATGACGGAAGAGTTAAACGTCCCTGGTGTCACGGTTTGGGGTGGTATTTGGAGTGGTGGTGTCATAGGACCATTCTTTTTTGAAGGAACTGTTACCGGTGACACGTACCTTCAGATCTTGCATGACGTTGTGATTCCAGAACTTGTCAATAACCCTCGTTACGGAAACATTCCGTTCACGTGGCAACACGATGGAGCACCGCCTCATTTTAGTGTTGTTGTGAGGGAGTTCTTGGATCAACATTTCGATGAATGGATTGGTCGTCGTGGTACGACGGATTGGCCACCACGTTCATGTGACCTCACACCATGCGACTTCTCCATGTGGGGTATTGTCAAAGACGAAGTGTTTTCCGAGAAACCGTAGGATTTGGTTCACTTGCAACAGCTAATTGGACAATCATTCAAGAGATTGGACTACAATCCTCAATTGTGTCATGATATTTGCAAATCAATGCTGAAGAGATGTACCTTGTACATTTGAACATTGTGGGGGACAGTTTGAACAGTATTTGAAGTACAAACGACACTTTGAAGTACAATAAAGATTGTCAAGTCACCTAGGTTCGAAATTCTTTTATTTGATTTCTTCATTTATTGGGGAAAGCGACTTTGTGCCCACCCTGTATATATGTAAAAATATGGAAAAATAAAATTTGTACTTTTCGAGTTTGCACACCAAGATTCGCAAAGAAAATAATCACAAAATAACAGTGGTAATTTCAATATAATATGTATTTACATGTAAATCCATTCCGTGGTTATTATTGAAGAAAATACTTCATGTACACTTTCTATTCCAACAATGAGTATTCATCTCATACTGATAAACACGTGAAAATTACATGTAAAAACCTCATTCACTCTTATGCCAAAATGTCATACTTTAATTTGAACGGACCTTCGATGTTCGAGTCTGTTACGCAGTGTTCGCACAGACTCATGGGAACCAATGCAAGGCTCATAACGTATGTGCTTACGTTTTTATCCAATATGTTTGGGTAAAATAAACAAGAAAGCGGAACGGCATCCGCATAAAGATGCTAAAAACTTCATGTATATCCTCCTTGAAGTGATTCATAGTTTCATTCTTCGCAAACGAACAAAAATAAGGACACGAAGCAAAAGAGAAAAGAAGAAAGTCAATATCACAAATATGCTGCTATGTAATCAGCTACGAACTCGCCCATTTCAAGATTCTTTTTCTTCTTCTTTCTTTTCATTCAGTGAAGCTTCGCGAGACAAAATAAGAAACATGGCCGAGGACGATTTTCAGTGAGAAAGGAAGAAAAGAGAATGTTTTATTAGGTAGCGAAAGATAGGACCTAAAAAGAACCCACAACAGACGCACTGCTTTCTGCGCTAAAAGTCAATTGAAGGTAAAAGAAAAAGAAGAAAACAGTGCTTTTCTTCTATCCTTACGGAAGTAAAATGTGTAGCGCGTAGCCTGCAGAATGCATGACCCGTTTTCTGTTCAGCAAACCGATATAACTGTCTCCCTGCCTGCCATTGGTTCGTAAACAGAACACTGAATTTCTTTTCGCTCCTTTTACTGTTTCTTGTAGACCAGCATGTGAGGTTGCGGAAGCAGGAGAGTGTGAAATGAAACTTTCAGCACTAAATTCACACGCACACCAGACAAATATGTACTCCCTCTGTTTCATAATTATTGTCTTGTACACCTTTGTTTGTTGTCTCATAATAATCGCCCGATATTGAAACTGTGACATTGGTGTATACAGAAGAAGAACATGAAACACATTCCTGTACTACCATTTTGGCATACCGGCAGTGGCGTAGCGTTATAGTACGCCCGTACACCCGGCGTTCCCAGATTTAAAATTTCAAAAAAGCTTAAATGCTGTGATTATAAAGTAAAACGTGACTAATTTCATAAATGTTTGACCTTCATGGCATTATAATAGCTATTTTTCGCGATCCGCTTGCAACGCTCCACTCTCAACACTCGTTCTAGCATCTCTTTTCAATGCCTTTCCCGGCCGGACGCCGAGCAGGTTCGGCGTACAGGACTCCTATATTCCTTGCTGCCTTTCTGGAGGGAAAGCTTCCATTTCTACAGCACGCGCGTAAATGGGCTCTCTTACGCCAGCGTACGAGAGGTCTACCGTGATTGGTTCATGTGACCCTTCCTGCCTTCTGAAGCAGACGACAGCGGTAGAATTCCTGCCCGGTTCTTCGCTCTCATGCAACTCGTGCTATGTGATGCTACAAAACGCAATATTGACTGACGTAACTTTACCAATCTCAAATATACTGCTTCTTAATGGTCACTGCATTGTATGATTTATCGCACGAACAGCGATGTGCATTAGAAACTAAAAGATCAACACAGTTTTTGTGAAGTAAGTTGGTGAAGTCCTCGTGGTAGAAATTCAGCGTGTTGCTGCTCTACCACATAACCCGCAAAACTATTAATTTTTTTTATTGTATTTTTTCGTTATTATCTAACTGCTTAATGTGTCAATGGAAATGTTTAGCATTCATTTGAAAACTCTTAACATCGAATGGTCTCTGGACAAAATTATTTTAAAATGTTTATCAGCATTCTCAAGATGTAATAAACAGTTGTCTGAATTACTAATCGGCGCTGTTACGTCAGTAGAGTGTACGATATTTGGATCATCCACTCTGCTTTGCACAGTGCGCCAAGACGACAGAGGTCGCTGGTTCAAATCCAAGCGTGAGCACGGGTGTTCTTTGTCAGTGTCCCTTCATCAATATCATCACTCATATTCATATTCGCGATTAACCAAAAGTGGTAGAAAAGGCGAAATAAAATAAAGCAAATGAATCAATCAATCATGTCTCATCCTCATCTTTGCGATTAGTCAAGAGTGGCAGAAGAGCGAAGTTCATTCATTCATTCATTCATACTTTATTGGTTTTAGCTGTTATACCAGCTCTACACCAAGTGTCCTAAAAATATGTCATGCATGACACTGTTACACAAATTACAAATTTTGAATATATACAGTTTTCTTATACATAATTTATCTACATCATTATCATACAAATTTAAAATTGATAATAAATACAATTGTTATATCTGGTGACTATATCAAGTTACACATTTTGAATATTTACAATTTTCATATGTCTATATTAATATCATGAAAAAATCTACAAATGATAAATACAATTGTTACATCTGGTGACGATATTAAACAGGATAAAGAAGTTGGAAGAGGTATTCCTTTCTTTATTAGATTCTTGAATAACATCTCCCTTTGAGTGGTATAAAGTGGACATTGAAATATAACATGATGAGCATCTTCCTGATCTAGATTGCACTTGCACATAGGTGAATTTACTAAATTAATTTTATATAAATGGTGATTTAAACGTATGTGACCTGATCTCAATCTTAGTATTAAAACTAAAAACTTTCTGGGTATATTAAATGTATAAAACCACGGAGTCTTATTGTTTAAATTTAGTACATTTTTATATGAATGACCCATATATGTAAATTTTTGTTTGACCCATATCTCCCAATCTTGTTGAATTTTGTTTTTAACTCTTGGTAACATATCTGTATATGATAATAATATATTCGTTCTGTGATCCATAAGTCTTGCTTCTTTAGCATTTTTATCTGCCAGTTCATTATAATGAAACCCTGAATGTGCTGGTATATATGCAAAATGAATTGTCCTTCCCTCTGTAGTTAACTTAACATACAATCTTATTATGTAAAGTACCAATGCTGATGCCTTATATAACTTTTTATATGAAGATTGCACACTGTACAAAACACTTTTAGCATCTGTTAATATTAATATCCTTTTATCTGGAATATTATTAATGTACATCAATGCACGATATATTCCATATGCTTCTGCCGAGAAAATAGAACACTCTCCAGGTAGTCTAAACTTTTTAATATTTCCATTTGAAGAGTCAATAAAAGCACATCCTACTTCTTCTTTATTTTTTGATGCATCTGTGTATATGAATCTATAATTCTCCCAATTTTGTAAATATAATTGAATATTTGCATAACTTGTTAATGAAACATTCCTTACCGGTATTTGATCATATGAAATTTCATAAATTGGATGTTTGCTATGCGTTATTATTGTAGAAAATAAATCTTGAAATTCTATTTTACATTGTAGGAAAGTTGAATATTGTCCCTTTATTTTGTTCTCTTGATATAAAATCCATTGGTCTTGCATAAGTTTATTTACTGGATGTTCTTGTGTTTCCCAGCACTTGAAAACGAATTTATTTGTAATCCATTTGCATCTATACTTAAAAGGTTTTTCTATGGATTCTAAATAAACTCCTACATTGGGAGCTGAATTCATGAGACCCAATGATCTCCTCAAGACTTTTCTTTCTAAACTATCTATCTTAGATAGAATTCTTTCTGTAGCATTTCCATATATACTGCATCCGTATTCGAGCTTAGGCCTAAAAAAGTTTTTGTAAAATAAAAGCATTATTCTTGTGTGAGCACCCCAATTAGTATTTCCTAAAATTTTAAGCATGTTGAAAATTTTTTCACCTTTAGCTTGTAAATACCTTATATGATCCATCCACATTAATTTTCTATCAAAATTAATTCCTAAATATTTTATTTTATTTTGAAATGGAATACCAGCAATTTGTGTCAACGTATTTGGATATTTATGTTCACTTTTGTTATTAAAACATACAGCTGCTGACTTGTTCTGTGATATGATAAAGTTCATTCTCTCCAGCCAACATTTCACTTTATAAAAATTATTTTCTATTTTCTGAATACCTTCATATGGATTACAAAATGATCCTAATATACACAAGTCGTCTGCATACTGAATTATTTTTATTGTAGAATTATGAAATTGAAATATTCCTCTCATATATATATTAAATAATAATGGACTCAGTGGACTTCCCTGAGGTAATCCTTGTGAAGTGGTACGGGCCCACTAAGTGTGTCCTGAAACCAAAATAATATTTTCCTATTTATCATCAAGTTCCATATTATCTTCATAATTATTTTCGGAGTATTTGTCTGATTTAACATATCAATTAATATATGAGGATCAACGCTATCATATGCACCTTGTATATCTATAAAGTGAGCAAATGTATATTGTTTCTTATACATTGCATTTTGAACATGCAATGTTAATGTTGATAATGCATCAATACAACCCTTGTTTAGCCTAAAACCGAACTGATAGGGATAAAAATATTGTTCTTTCTCAAAATACCACTCTAATCTTTTTAATAATAATCTTTCAAATATCTTCTCAATTGTAGGAGCCAACGTAATAGGTCGATATGATTCAGCTTCTTTCGGATCTTTAGTTGATTTAAGTATAGGTAGTATCAGATGTGTTTTCCAGTTTTGTGGCACATTTCCACTTCTCAGAATATTATTATAAATATTTACAAGTACTTTTAATGCATTGTCCGATTGATGTCCTATCATTTCATACGTTATTCCGTCGTATCCTGGAGCAGTTGATTTTATATTACTTAGAGTTTCTCTTAATTCTTGCAATGTTATTTTTGAATAAATTTCGTCACTGGAACTTATATTATTTATAATCTCGGGTATTTTATTTCTTACATAACTAGGTGTAAACTTTTTTTCAAAATGTTCTTGCCAAATTGTTGTTATAGGTGAAACTCTAATTTTATGTCCTTTTTTAAGAAAATTTATTTTTTCCAAATTGTGTTTGTTTTAACAGATGGTGATAATGATTCACAGAATTCTTCCCATGCTTGCCTTTTTGCTTTATTAAAGATACGTTTTGCTTTAGCAATTACTTGTTTTAAATTTATCCAATTATTTGGCAAAGGTTGTTCAGCAAATATTTCAGACAATCTTATTCTTTCTTCTTTTGCATCTTGACACTCATCATTCCACCAACTTATAGTAGGAAAGTTGTTTTTATTATTAATTTTCTTCCGTTTAGCTACAATATCCATTGCATATGTTATTAATTGTAAATAACGTTGACACGTTATGTTTTGTTCCTGTTTAATATCTTCCATTGAGATATAAGAGTCCAAAATTATAGAATATAATTCCCAATCGATGTTTTTAACCTGCCACCTTCTAATTGGTAATGAATATATTTTAGGTACTGAGTGTGCATCATTTAACAGTGTAATGAAAATTGGCAAATGATCACTACCCCTATTCACAAAATCTACTTCCCAAAACAATTTATTTATTATATTATTTGACACAATAGTTAAATCTATGGCTGTTGGTGATTTACCATTCCATGGATAATGAGTAGCTGACCCATCGTTCATGAAATGTAATGATCGATCACTAATCCAGTCCAAAATACTACATCCTAATGCATCTCTATAATTACAACCCCATGCTTCATGATGAGCATTCATATCACCTGTGATAATGACATTGTCATGGACATAATATAATAATTCATTAAAGTGTGTGACTTTAATATGTTGAGATTTATAACTCGATGGAATATAAATTGAAACTATTGTACACTCTAATGTGTTCATCTTAATTTTCACTGCTATTAATTCTACATTAAATAATTTTATCAACCCTAATGATTCTGGTAATGTTACTCTTTTAAATTTTATACTTTCATGTATATATAAACCTACACCTCTTGTATCTTTAGTATGTAAATTAGATATTAACTCGTAATGAGGTATTTGATAATATTGATGCTGTCTACCACGAAATTCGGACAAACTCAATATACCTGGATGATGCTCATCTATAATTTGTAATACTTCTAATCTTCTAGCTGTAAATGAATTTATATTCCATTGCACTATAAAAGACATACCTATTGATCCTCTTCTACAAGTTTAACTTTCTGATAATATTGCAATTATCTTTCCTATAATTTGTTGCATTGAAATTAAAATCTTCTGTTTCTTCCTGGAATCATTTAAATCACGAACTGATTCAATCATGTCTGGTAAAAGGTCCAACAATGACTGATATATTTCCTTTTGTCTACAAGAAACTGATTTACGATCCGAATATCTTCTGCAATTTATATTGTCCATATCTTGTTCTTGCTTACTATAAGGGGATTCTCTCAAATGTACTGGATATTTGTATTTTATTTGTTCTTTTTCTGTGTCTGATGAGGATGAAGAATCCACGTTCACATCCTTTTTGTTTTCCCGTGGGAGTTGTACAATACGTCTTGTAGCCGTTTTCATAATCTTCTTTGGAGGTGATGTAACAACTTTGCTGTATTGTACTCTCATTTTTTGACCACTATTCTCTTTTGCTATTTTCTTTTGTTCCGCCATTTGAGTTACAAAACTCGCACAATAACTCTCTCTCTGCCCTCCTTGCAACTATCACTTGTTGGTGCATTCTTCTCATTCACATAACTCTTTTTGATGGGAGGGAATTCCAATCCGCTTCTTCGAACAGTTTCATGTTGAAATTGATCCCTAAATAATTTAATTTTTTGTTCACATGATATATTTTTTGAATTATTTCCCGTCACAATACCTTTTGCTTCATAGTATGAGATGTTTTTCTCGGCCATAATAATTTGAATTTGCTTTTCATCCTGATATTTTGAGCACATTTTGTTGCAAGCATTATGATCTCCTTTGCAATTTATACATGTTTCACTCATTTCGCAGTTTCCTTCGTGATAATCTTGGCCACATTTATTTACACAATTTTTTACCCTTGCACTGTTGACCTGTGTGAGCAAATCTGAAACATCTATTACATTGCAACACTGGTTTCACACGTGGCACTACCTCAACTATTTGTTTTCCAACTGCTATGTATTGTGGTAAAACTGTCCCCTTAAAAGTTACACATAAGACTTGAGTAGGTTCAAGCTTAAATGACCCATCATTCCGCCATATTTTCTTCTTCATTCTTTCCATCTTAGTCACTAGCACTGGGCTTTCTATACTGCTTTCCAAATACTGCATTTCAAATTCTGTGGGTATTCCAAACACAAGGCCTTCCTTCTCCACTAAAGATTTAGGAATTCTGGCATTTACTCCTAACTTGTCTAATAACACTTTATTTTTCACAAAGTTATTAGCTTCTTGTGACGTGTTGAATAATGCTCGAACTCTATTTCGTCCACTTTGATCTACATACTTTACTTTCACATTATTATCCATCAACATATATCCAACTTTAACTGGATGCAAATTTCCTAACTGTTGGTTTCTACTTTCTATTATCACTAAATAGGGTTCGTTGGCACCTATGTCATACTGGTATATTTTTTCTTCATGATTGGTAGTGTGTTCCATCCTAGAACTTTTGTTACCCATTTCATTTTGTATTGTATTGTTCTTTCTTTTATTCGGCCCATTTACTTTGTGTGAAATGTCCATGACATCATTTACATCATTTTCTTCATGTTTTGAATCAGATGATATTATATCAATATTATCACTGGTTATAGTATTATTGCATATAGCACTATGTCCGTCCTCAACAATATTGCTTCCCTTTTGATCCATTATGATAAATAAACGAGACAGTTAAAGCACATCTCTAATACAATCCAAAGGGATATTGATCGTCTTAAATTGTAATAGATTTGATTATTATCAATCAACTTTTGTCCTTTTCTATCACAATAGATAATAATTTAAACACTACTTAATCTTACTACACAAGTCCTTCAATTAAATCCACATAACATTCGATTCAATCTAGCGAATAATCTTGCTTATTGAACCAATACGCCATTTTTTCCCAACATCGCTTCACCAGAAGAGCGAAGTAAAATAAATAGAATCAAATCAAATGACACATTAAGTCACAGTCTCATCTCTATTTTACATAGATATCATATCTCAAAGAAGGACACATTGAGGCATGTGATGCCTGATACATAGGCAACCGGAGAAATGCTATTCGACAGAAATGTTCGCACGTGTTAATCTTGTAAACCTGCTCTGCTAGAAGTGGACATAAAATTAAGAACAAAAATGCAACATGATCATAAATTGCTTATGCGATGACAGATCCCTCGTGTAGGTTGATACACTGTGGTTTCTAGAGACAGGAAAATGTGAAGATCAAATCATATCCAGTTCATACATTTTAT
Source organism: Lepisma saccharinum (assembly GCF_977018435.1). Taxonomy (NCBI): domain Eukaryota; kingdom Metazoa; phylum Arthropoda; class Insecta; order Zygentoma; family Lepismatidae; genus Lepisma; species Lepisma saccharinum. The sequence goes on along the minus strand of NC_139249.1, from coordinate 17,568,141 downwards.
CTCCACCGAAAAAGTATACGATCATCCGAGAACAAAAAACAGAAGATCCGCAACGAAGCAAGAAAAAAAGATAAATACATTCCATTAACTCGTATAGAATATGAAAGTAGGAGAGGCCAATATGATACCATACTCTAAAGCATGTTTGTTACAGTGTGGTATTTGAAGGGTTTCCAGTTGGGGGATGGGGAGGGGGGGTTCAGTTACTACTGTTTAAGCACCGAAAAGGGACACTCACAAAGAAAACCCATACCCATCGAACCCAGTACCCCTGACGTCGTATAGCCCTCTGCTAACCACTCCGCCACGGTCAGTGGCCTCCATTTGCAAGTGACTGAGATCGAACTGGGCCCGAATGGTGGGTGATATTTCCAGAAATGTGGTACTGGTAGATTAAGGAGTTTTCACGAGTACACCGTGAATTGGTGAACGAGCAAAAAAAAAAGGAAAACAAACTTTCAGCAATTGGTCACTCTCCGGTCGTAGGGTGAAGGTGGATGAGTGAACAGAGCAGTGGTGGTGCTAGGTGACTTCGAGGGGCAAACCTAGGTCAACCAGGTTGCCCTCCTTTCCACCCCCTTAAAAATAAATACATGCTCTTTTACATATGCATTTTTGTATGGTACTTTGGGTTATACGAGGGTCATCCAGAAAATAAAGACAGTTTGGTTACACAAAATGAAAAACACAATATTTATTGGAAAAAAACAATTCTGTTACATACCTGAAGCTTCCTTCACTTCTCTACATAACCACCTCCTACATTTAAACATTTGTCGTATCTGGGCACGAGCTTCAGAATTTCCATGTTTATACTCTTCTGCCGCCAGTTCATTAAGCCAGGTGGTCACTGCATTCAAACAAAAGACCGCTCGCGCATTTCCGCCAAAAGGCACTACGATCAATGAAAATTGTTATTGTGAGACTCTAAGAAAACTACGGCGAGGAATGCTTTCTGGAGAAACTGTGCTTCTGCACGACAATGCCCGCCCTCACACTGCTGGTGCAACTCAAGAATTGCTGGATCAATTCGGATGGGAAATTTTTGATTATCCACCCTATAGTCCGGACCCTGCTCCTAGCGATTTCCAACTTTTCCCTAAGCTGAATGAGTTTCTGTGCGGTAAACGTTTTGGAAGTGATGAAGAGTTGGAGAATGCAGTGACCATCTTGCTTAATGAACTGGCGGCAGAAGAGTAGGCTATAACATGGGAATTCTGAAGCTCGTGCCCAGATACGACAAATGTTTAAATGTAGGTGATTATGTAGAGAAGTGAAGGAAGCTTCAGGTATGTAACAGAATTTTTTTTTCATTAAATATTGTGTTTTTGATTTTGTATAACCAAATTGTCTTTATTTTCTGGATGACCCTCGTATTAAATGTTCACTACCCGCTGGGACAGAGACCTGAACTTTTAACTTCACTTTATGCATAAGTAGGCTAATTGGTACTGGGCCTAGAGTTTAAAGTGGGATCCGACCTGGACATTGAACCCGGGATCTCTTTAACCATTCCAACAAGGTATTGAGTTCGTGCTTCTAATAAACTGGACATTCAAATAATGAAAGAAGTAATACTATATCACTAAAACGCAGAAAACACGAAAATGCGCTGAATAATATGATAGGCATCGAACGTTGGACAAAGGCACGACCTGAACAAGCCTCTAGAAGTTTGAGCATTATGTTCTCAGAATTGTCTCAACTGGCTTCGAACAATTCAGAAAATTGTTTCATTCCAAACTTTCCATTATCCACAAGGTAGCGAAGTAAAAAAAAAACCTTTCAGATGAGTGAATGATTTTTTCAGACCCAATGACATGTTTTTGTCTGCTATGGACGTTGGCTACGATCCATTCGCAAAAACTTCAGGGTCAAAACCTCTATCATTCTTCTTCCCATAGAGATCGGAGCACAAACAAACAAACACAGGCTGAATTTGAGCAGGCTCTTCGAGTTCAATGAGGCGCCGGGTTACAAAAGTTGCCATTCAAACTCTGAAACAAACAAATCCCTTTGAATGGTTGAAGACAGATGTTGACTTCACTCTGTTACGCCTCGAATAGTCAAGTCAAGACTCGTCCATTCAGTAAGATTGCACAGAATCTTCCTTCATGTTGATCCTTCGTCTTCTTCTTTTTCGTTGCACGTCACTCAAATGCTCGTTGCATGATTTCAACCTGTGCTCCAGGTTCAAGCTGGCAGGAGTCTGTTTACTTTCGACTTAAGCTTAGTCCATCTTAATTTCCCCTTGCACCTCTTTGGCCTTTTTATACTAGGAGAACACTGCCCCCTTCTAAATGTACAGTGGGATCCATAAGTATTACCGTGCAAATTGTCCATGACTATTTTCATTATTTTTTCTCTTACATTATATGTGTTTTTAAGTGATGGATTTTTATGTATGCTAGTGCAGAAGTTGTCAACAGCTTGTTTTGAGTTTTCTTTTAATTCTTGAAGCTCTTATTGGGTCAAGTAAAGTCAACGAACATGGTGATGGACAATTTGCACGGTAATATTCATGGATCCCACTGTACGTGCCTGTGCCTTTTCCTTATCTACCGACTTAGCATACAATGCCAGGTGGCATACTTGGTAAATTTCTTTACACAATAAGAAAGGAAGGCCCAGGCAGGGGCGTCGTCATCAGTCTTAACCCATCCTAATGACAGGGACGGCGCTACAGGGGGGCTGAAGCCCCCCAAAGCTGGTATGAAACCCACCTATAGCCCCCAAGTTTTTTGTAGTATGGTAGAGGCATTTAAAAAGTAGAAATTTACGTTTTCCATTCTAAAACTTCCATTGAGGCAAGTACAATGATCAACTGCATTTCCTAGTTCGGTTAGATCGCAAGGTAATTTCATTACGATGTGTCCTAAAATGAAGAGGACGAGGGGCAGTTGCAGATATACCTGGATAACAGTGGCCACTGATCATTTGATAGTAAGTAATTGACCATGATGAGTCGCCAATCTTTCTACGAAATCTGCTGCCTGTCTGGTAGGTGGACGTATACAGTGACTGTGAGATTGTTGTTTGATTGTTGGCATTACAGCTAAATGTGTACAATTATTAGCCGTTATAAATCGTATCACTATACTTCGAAATAGGTCTAACAGATGTGACAAATGAATTGGTGTAAGTAGAACGACGTTCAAAATCTAAAGAAGCGTTATTTTTTTTCTGTTTGTTCCTCAATTGCGTACCGACAATGACATGATGTTCTCTCATTGGTTCCATAATTATATCTATCCTTATCGTTGCAAATATAAGAATCAAAGAGTACACAAACTACCTAATTCTTAAATGCTAAGAATTGGAAAGATTAAAACTGGGCTCCCCGCACCGATAATCTAGCAATAAAACTGCTGCCTTCATATCAAGAAGTTGCGGGTTCGATCCCCGGTGGAAGTAATATTCATTAAGTGGTTCGGATTCCAGTAGCAGCTGTAGCTCTCGTGCCGATTAGTGTTAACCTTAGATCAAGTAACCTTCGTAATCGTATTGGTAACGAGATGTTGAGTGCTTTGTCTATTCTGTCCTTTGAGATGGAGCTTGCAAAATCTTTGCATTTTAAACAAGGTTGTAGCTGCTCATAAAAAACATATGTATCTTATCGTAATTTCTTGCTACGGTTCATTCTCTCATTTTAGAAAAAAAACTCACACTCTTTACATAGACAGTATTACGTGTAGTATTTTTAGTATATCCAGCGAGTTGATATTGAATGCAGTTTTATGGTATATTTTGTACTCTTCATGTGAATAGTAAGTGTGTGTGATATTATTCCACTCAGTGATGACGTAGGAAAAGAAAACAATACAATTATTGCATTTTGTTTGACATAAAAAATCGGGTCTAAAAGTACGTTTGTACAGGATGGGAAAAATGCAACATTTCGGTGATTTATCTTTGGATTGGACTGTAAAATATGTCACTGGTAATATTATACAGCAATGATCGTTTTAAGTAAATACCTTTTACTCGGCATTAGTTAGTCCCCAGAGAATTTGACTCCAAAATCTGTAGCCCCCACCCCCCACTTATTTCAGGCTGGCGCCGTCACTGCCTAATGGCCTGCATGATTTTTTTTAAGATCATTAAACACGAATCACGTACATGGTGGAATAAAGAGAGAGAATGAAAAACATCAATAAAGAAAGAGAAGAAGAACAACGGAAGGGAAAATAAAGAGAGGAAAGAGGGAGAGAGAATTATAGAGTAAGAAAGAAATGAGAGATAGTGAAACGTAAGGCGACAGATAAAGGAAAAATAAAAACACATAAAGATACATAAAAAGACAGGCATAAAATGGAAGCAGATGAAAATGAAAGACAGAGGAACAATAGAAAAAAGATACACAGAAACAGAGGAAGAAATAAACATAGAGAAAAAGAAAGAAAGAGATAAACGGGGGAGAAAGAAAGAAAATGAGAGTGACCCAGAGGAACAATATTACACAGAGAATACTGATTTGTTTACATTAACAAAACACGTTTGCTCAAGCTTAATAGTAACCACAAACAAAAAATTTGGTAATTGTGACCAAATTTTTTTGGTAACTCCAAACAAATGTGCACAGTTACTCAAAGAATTTGGTTGTGGTTAACAAACATCTGTTTGCTGCCTATTTAAACAAAAATTTGGTTGCCAGAAACAATTTCTTGGTTATTCCAAACAAACGTTTTTTTTCTGTGAGAGTGATGCAGAGGAAAAGAAAACAAAGAGAAAATTAGAAAGATAGACACACACGGAAATAAAAGAAGAAAGAAACGTACAAACTGGGTGTGTGTGCGTGTGTGTGAGTGAGTGAGAGTGAGTGAAAGAGAGAGAGAGAGAGAGAGAGAGAACCTTATAGCCGAAGTCGAGTCCAATCAAACGAAAATTACCGACCTCCATGGTGGAGTGGTTAGCGCGGTACAACGACAGAGGCCTGGGCATGGGTGTTCCTTGTGAGTGTCCTCCATCAATTTCATCATATCATCACTCATCCTCATCTTCGCGATTGACCAAAATTGGAAGAAAAGCTAAGTAAAAAAAACATCATGGATAACAGGGGGTGAACATAGTAAAGCACCTCCCCCTTTACTGACATGTTATATTAGTTATAATTGTCAGAATATGTCAGATGTTTATGCCACGTTTCAAATAACTCGTGTTATACATTTTGTATAAACGTATCGAAGCAGTTACTTCATTCAAGTGGAGGAGGCCCTTTGGGACAGAAACCTCTTTCCTCCTCCCGTATCCGAGTCAAAGTTCAATGCATAGCGAAGGGAGAATTTTCCTTGGTTCAAGGTCTATAAAATGATGCTATTGAAATAAAATGACTGCCTACCAGTTGGCAAACCACGTTTCTTAAATAGAAAGGCTTATAATGAGGGACGTGTCACAAATTCTCTACAGGTGTGGGGTGGTTTGTTATTATAAACAGCCATACCTTCTTTCTAGGAAAAACAGCTTCAAAAATATCTAAGTAAGTTCAATAAACCTACACTGAACTTTAAATGTCTGGCACAAACAGATAGTGTTCTGTCCATTTATTTTTAAAGCACGTCCAATGTGTTATTAAAACTGTCATTTCTATTTTTATCAGCGGTGTCTTCCTTAACTGCAGTCTCTAACTCCAGTGCACAATGTTTCCCCGCTAGGCTCTATGTCTTATCTCTGGTGCTTGACATTTTGTGCCTACGAGGCTCGTAAAAAGCTTTTTTTTTTTTTAACTGCAAACTAGTTTCAGCGAAATGCACTCGAAACCGGAAGGATGTGTGTGTGTAAGCGATTCGTGGTGAACGAAACCATCGACCGTTCCAAGAAACAAACGGATTCAACACTGTAGCCAGAGCGTTACTCTCCTTCTCCCCCTTGTTTTCCCCAAAATGGCTGTTGTCAGTGGAAGCTTACATTATATTGGGAGTTTAGCTTAAAATCTACTACAACAGATATCACAGGTTGTGTTCCGAAAAGAAACAAGTTGAATCTATATTTACTGCGTAACCTCCATATGCCCAGTTCATTGACTATAGATTTTTTAACCAAATTCCAATTAAGATAATTTATATCATATTTAAGTAGCATTTAATATCAGCTCTCGTAGTTTCCTGAATAGCCAAACCAAGGTAATTAATATTTTCTCTAAATTTATGATCTCATCAGCATTTTACACACAAAATATATTTCTACTTCTATTTTATAGGGATAAATTTCTAGTGTGTCAATTTTCTATTATTTACACCCATTTGACAGATAGGTGGACATATCGATCGAGATATTGAATACCCCATTATATTAGGACCTGGTGATTCTCAGTTCACGAAATATCTTTGTGCTCAGTTATGTCCGAACAATCAATACTTCTGTAGAGATCCTATCGAACGGTTAGAATGGAACAGACTGAGCTACTTCGGAGATATCGATTTATCGATTGTTGATTTCCGATTGGTTAACTTGTCACATATAGACATTAAAATCTTTCAAACACCATACTGGTTATAATGAATGAAATTTCGACAGTTAAAGCAATACTGGTTTTACTAACGATATGCATGTGATCTTTCGCATTAGCAGATTCTTGAAACTCTCATTGCGTAAAACAGAGAATATAAGCATGGTGACGGACAGTTTCCTTGGTAATACTTATGCATCACACCCTACCGTCTAGTTAATTTCCTTCACTAGTCCACTTTTTGATTAAATCACGACAATGAAAATGGATGCTCCATCGTAAAAGTGGATGACAGAACAATCATAAAGTAACAATTTGAATCTACGCCCCTGATGTGGTAAGACATTATATATCACATCATAAAAAAATTAAAAAATAAATAAAACCTAGGGTGTTGTCGACATTCCCTTTACCTAAAAGTAACATACACTGTCTAAAGTTAGGCTTACCAACTTTCATGGATACGGAGTGATAAATTGACTTGGTATTTTGAATGTACTTTATATTTTTAGCATCAATAGTTTCAGCCTTCTGTTAACTCACATGGATAGAATATTTTGACAAATTTTAACTTTCTAGCTATGGCCAGAGATGCATAATACATATATGTAAATACCATCAGTAATTTATGAATATCTTAAGTTTCTGCAACCATATAATAAAAAAAAGACAGAAAACAATATCAACACGTAAAATCATAGTACACTCCGTTCTTTTTCTAATATAGATATTTCATTTTAGAAATTCAGCAAAAGGTCCACCAATTTGCACAGAGATAGGACAACTTCGCCAAGTAGAAAGTTGAATGCAGCTCCCCTCCCTCTTTTCCAGCCTTTCATCTCGCCCCCAGTTCAAGTTTCCTTGGAAGATGAGTGGTAGAGGAAAGGCCACGAAAGATAGGCGCATCAAAAACGTCAAAACTCGTCTCGGATAAAGAATCAATAATACAGAAGGGAAGAGTTTGATTAATTACTCCCAAGTTGGATCTACACCGGATGGACAAACAACGAGAGGGGATTTCCAAAAGTTCTTTCTTATCTTGCTCTCTCAACGCAAAAAGCACCGGCAGCATTCTAAACCACATCTTCCCATCCTGGCAGGGCGTTGCAAAACTTTGACACATTAATTTAGCATCTGCCCCCCTCTCCCTCTCTCTCTCTTCCTCTTTTCCTGGTTAGTTCTTGAACGAACCAAAGTGGAATCGAGATTTTAGTCAGATAGAAAAAGAAACAAACCCAAAAAGAGAACTCTCTCTATCTGAGAATTTACCAGAGAAATTTATCATGGCTCAACTCTTTTCCCCTCGGGCATAACCAAACGACTAAAGGATTTTTACATGGTGGCGATAAAGAGAAATTAAAAGGTTTCCTCTATTCCATTAGTTAATTCGACCTAATACATCCATTTGTTATGGACCTGCCCAGCGAGAAACCCACAAGACTTGCGGGTAACTCCGCACTTCGCCGCAACGGCGCTAGTGAACGTGCCTACTTGCATATAACACGAAATGTGCTGTATAATTTCTGACAGTTTTTGATGCCATTAACGCTTGAAATATTAATACATAATTTATGCAGTCTTCGTTAATGTATACTTTCTTCTTTGATCTTTGTTATAAGCTGAACGTTTTCATTTGAAAAACTGTGGTAGCTTCAACTTCGCATCAATACAGAAAAGTTACATGTCTTCTTTCATCTGCTCAGGGTGCCCATAGAGGGGTTCCTGGACACAGGCTGTGTTTACAGAGGACTTTTAGGGGAGGGGTCATTTCTTGTGATGAAAATTTGTTGAAAAAACTATACAGAATTGCATGAACTTATTCCCTGAAATGTCGAAAATTGGTTATTGTGCCCCTAGCAAGTGTCTCGCTTAGCGGCTGAAAGCATGCCGCTTGCCGGCGGAATTTGTTATACGTATCGCTTCAATTCAAGCGCATAGCACATTTGGTAGCTTTCCAAGCGGAGGTTTCGTAAGTTTCTCTTCGGAAGGCACACTGCATAACACTCCAATAGAGCGAATTCTGATCAATATGTTAGTATTATTAGTGTAATTATTATGTCGCAACATGTAAAAAATGTGTTGCAGTACAAGGACAACATTTCCAATATCTTCTATAAGAAAAGTTGATGATTGTAATTGTAATTGTGAAATATTTGAATTCGAATAATTAAAATAAATCTATGCGCATGAGTTGAGGGATTACGTACATCCAAACCGACATGCTACCAGCCACTACGCGTGACGCGTTCTAACGGTTCAATAACCAAACGAAGGCACTATCCTCTTCTTCACCTTTCGACTGATCTCTGTCGAGTTTCAAATGCTCGGAACTTGGTCTGAAGTTCTTAATTCAAACACGAACCGTTTAAAGGTATGATACCACCGGAAATATAAATTTCGATACAATGCTTATTTTGAATACCTCTCGAACTCAAAATGAAATATTTTCCTGCAATAAAATGCTGAAAATTCAATATCATATTTATATAATATAGTAACTCGAGAGAAAAGGGCTCTTTTCTAGTAGCAGTAAGTTCGATATTTCACCTTTTGCCATGTTTTCGTGTATATGACGTTCTTGTTTCTTACAAAATGTGGGTGAAAGTGGGAGCTTAATTCACGTGCCAAAAGGCAAAAAGGAATTGTTTCTGCAGCAGATAAACAGATACAATAGAGGAATTACTGAAGATGTACATTTCTAGAAAACATCCTTGGACATATTTCACTGCAGTAAAAAACAGAAGTGTACGCTCGTATATTAGTAATGTAACTTATTACATTTCTCTTCAATTACAGAAAACATCGCATATAATTTCATGTTCCTAGGTTGGTACTTTAAAATAAATTAATTATTTTTCAAATGGGTTTGTTTGGCTTTCTGAAAGCACTCAGAAGAAGTGGGGGAAAAAGGAGAATCTATGAGAAGAGAGAGAGAGAGAGAGAAATTTCCAGCAATACATAACCTGAACTCTTTTAAATTGCCAATGGTGCCTGAGTGGTAATGTCGTTATGGAAAGTATACAAGGGAAAGATGCATGGTTCGTGTTGCGGAAATATACGTCCAACTTTTGGAGTGTTGCCAGGCCAACGCCATTCTTTTTTCTTCAGCTGCTATCTTCTATGTGAACTTGGCACAGACGTTGAACTTCAAGGAGTTATGTTTTGTTGGTAAACAAGAAAACGGAAGGGGAACATTTGAAAAGTTCGCATTGACAAGAAAACAAACTAGGGCAATTAATTGGGTGCTAGTTTGAATAGCGCTACGACGCCAGGGGTCCCGGGTTCAAATCCTGGCCTGGGCATGGATGTTTGTGAGTGTCCATTCATCATTTTCATCTCATCATCACTCATTTCCATCTTCGCAAATTAGCCAAAAGTGGCACAAAAAGCGAAGTAAAATAAAGCAAATCAATCAGTTTTAGGAACAAGGGTTAACAATGTATGGATTCTTAACTAATTGCACAATAGCTCTCGTTTCCTCACAGAATTGAAAAAAAACGCTAGAATAACAATTTTTCTAAAGAACTTCAATATAGAGACGTGAAAATAATTTATCTCGTCTATTTATGGACTTGAAGACACTTGTATCATAATTATGCCATGATTAAAATTGGTAGAATATCGATTATCGGTATATGTAGCTACTGGAACTTTATCAACATCGGTAAAGAATTCATATCGGTCCCATTTAAAAATTAAGTTTTGTATGATAATAAATTTAATAAGTGCCAGACCAAGTGACAAGGTAAATGTGAGTATGTAATATTATTTGGTCAACTGGTTAACTGGTCAATAAACATATTTACCTAAGTACATTTCTTGCATACATTTATTGATTAGCACCTGTGTTTAGTTTAAATTTAATACACTTTTTACTCTGACATTGTTCGTATCGGTTACTGAAAACCATTTTTATTTTTAAATATATGTAAAACGCTTATGTGAAACGCAATAAGGCTCGAAATCAGATTTTATGTAAGAATTATATGGTCGGACAGTCTATCCATGTTGAAAGTTATGAATAAATACAAAATAAGTAATGTTCGTTGCAAAATATATGAGACTACCTGTTCTCAAGCAACGAATTAAAATATTTGATGTCATATTAGTAAACCGTAATAAAGTTTCAGACATTACTCCTGTGGAGCCGCTAAGCGGCATAAGTAAAAACTAACATTCAGTAATCCAAATTGTGGGTCAGATTCATCCTAGGCCAATATGTAGAGACGTTAGGTCTTTATTTCAAACACGCTAATTACGTTTGAAGACATACTTAAAATAGTTACAACATTTTTGTATAAAATGTTAATTTTGATATTATTTTACATGTTTATATTTTTATGCTGGCTAGTTTCTAGATATGACGGGGAATTTCACGTTGAAGAAGTATCGAGGATGAAAATAAATGAAGTAGCTTCCAGTAACTTCCCTCACAACATTACAAGTTGTTTTACAACTTTCAAATGTACTCCCTTTGCACTTCACACTTATCTATAAAACTTGAACATGTCTCAACAATCAATAAGATTTGAAGCTAAATATGTAATATCAAAATAAATGTTTTAATAATTTTGGATGTAAAGTAAAAGAGTACGTCTTCTATCTTTTGAGAACTCTTTTTATTTTTATTCTGAGTTACAAATTCAAGTACATTTTTCATAGAATCTAAAAAAAATCTTCAATATCGATGTTTAATTTTCAATAAAAATATTTCAAAGCATGAGACTGCTTTCTCGTATAACACTAAAGAAGATTTCTGTGTAATACCAAATGTTTCGAAAAAATATTGCACAATATATATCTGGATTAGTATTTAACTATGATGTTCCTCATTGCCTTTATTCGAACTTTCTGGTTAATAAATAAAGATCGATCGAAAACTTTCGTACGGCTGAGGACATAAAATTCGTACATAACAGAAAATTTTAGTAATGACAAGACTAAAAAAGTTATATTTTTAGTTGTTCATATTCACTAAATAAATATAGCAGCATCCAAGTTTTCTCAAATTAAATTTAGATATCAATCATGTCATTATATTCGTTGAAAAATATAAATGAAATTATATAATTGCATGTTTTAAAATTGAATATCTACCTAGTACAACACTAACGCATAGATTTCGTATTCGTTTCGTGTATAAATAAATTCACCTCAGAACCGTTCGTTACGTCAACACAAAGAAAACAATCCATCTGCCCAACCTCTATACTTCTAATAACCTTGATCGAAACCTCGAACTCTATTGAAAAACAAAACACAGTCGTTACTATAGCAACCAAACAAGGAAGGAATCAGCAGTGTAAGTAGTTGGTTATTTTTATTTTATTTTAATGTTTCATGAGCAATTATGATTTGAGTAATCTTATAAATTTTTCTGAGCATTATTAATTTGCATTATTAATGTATAATTGAATATTTGTAGCAAATGTATTTGAATATATTTCGCCTCGAACTGCTTCCAGGAGTTCAGGCGGCCAGAGAAGGGTGAGATTTTTTTATATATATAAAATAAATTAGTATCGGAAACTCCAAAGAGATAGGCATTATCATTACGTCTGAAATGCTGTAATATATCTTCTTTGATTGTTATGGTATGGCATACGGTAAAATTTACGTTTTTAAAAAGAGCTAAATACATGTTAAAGTTCCAATGGCCCTTGCGTCTCTCTCCCGTTTCGCAAAACTACGCCTATTTTCTATTCTAAAGAAATAGGTCTGCCAGAACTTTTTCTAGAAGATTGCAGTCGTCATTGTCCAGATTTTTCTACATAACAGATTCGAGGTGTCATAATTCTATTTCCTATTATACAAAAACATTATTTCTTGGGCCTGCTCGATGGCTGAGCGCGTTAAGGAATCGACTTTCAATCTCGCCACCGAAGTTTGGGCATGGATGTTCCTAGTGAGTGTCCCTTTATCAATTACTCATCCTCATGGTCGCGATTAGCCAAAAGTGGAAGAAAAGCGACGCTAAATAACACAACAAAATTTCTCGGATGTTGTGAGAGGAATTCTAAGGAGGATAATTTTTCAAAATTTACAACAGCATTTTTTTTGGAAGTGAGACACAAAAGGGAAAAAATAAAGAAAGAACAGCTAAGGACAATGGAGTATGTTTATTTGTATGTTTTTGTTATTGGAATCGCTTTTCTAAGTTAATCGCAAGGATTACGATGAATAGTGAATTGAGAGCAGATGAACTAAGGAAACAAACACAGTGGAATGCACATGATCTTGCCAAGCAAACCTAGGATTTCCGGTTTTTGTAGCGCACAAAGCTAAATACTCCGTCAAGAAGGCTGGTACGTTTCACAATGGTAGAGGTATTTCTGCAGACCTACAGGGTGGCCACAAAGTGGGCCTACCCCTCGGTTTTCGTTGGAAAGTATGTTTAATTGTTGTTGATTTGCAATATTTCGACCATGATGAAAAAGATGAAACTTGATTTAAAGTGCAAGCCGTACCGTCCTTGTCAAGTTAATGAACTCTCTGATGCTGATAGGACGTGACGCCGAAATATCTCCGCAAAACATCTGCCAGGACATGGCGCAGAATTCAGCTGTACTACGGTCATGATGGTCTCCATACCGATGTCCTGGACAAGTGAACTATCAGGTACGTGATCACATCGTTATAACAACAACCACTACTGTAGTATCGGAAACAAAGGGGGGTACGCCCACTTTGTGACCTCCTTGTACAATAAATCACCGTCTGAAACGGTGAATATTTGATGTATAAATAAAACTTGGTTTAAAACAAGAGTTCTCGCCTAAAAATAGATGAAACAATAAGCACAAGGACCCTGTCCGAAACTCGAACCCAGAGCCTCTAAAAAAGAGAGGGCTGAAAACGCTCATCAGCGGTGACGGCGATTGAGTTCCAAAACCGAGGGGGCGGGGCAAAGTGTCAAAACTGGGGTCAAAGACAGTATATTTCCCTTTGCATATAAGGTTACGCATAGTGCGGGGGCAAAAGTGGCGTACAGTGAGTGGGGCAACTGTCCCCCCCTAATCGCTGCCACTGCTCAGCCCTCAAGGAGGCACAGACGTGCATAAAATGGTCTAATCAAAGTGATGATACAATTTACCAGGGCAAATTTTTTTTCAACCTCCGATGGCGCCGCCTTGTGGCCCGTGAAGCGCTAGGAAGCGGGGCGTCACGCAGCGTGATTGGTGTCTCCTCTGCCACTACCACCACCACTGCCAAGGCCAACGCTTCAGTCGAAGCTGAGCGACGGGGGAGTAGAGATGTCTGCTACAATCGACTCTCCCGCCAAGTGCGAGGTGTGTTAGAGTCCAGCGCAGATAATTCTGCCGTGCGATGCGCGAAACAACTAAAGAAGCAGTGTTGCTAATGGAGCAGATAGAAAAATCGCTGCAGTGCGCCAATGCACAGCTGTTACGTACAACAATAAAATTAGAGAATTCAGGTCTATCTAACGTTGAGTTTTAAACGTCATGCATTATACCAGGACTAGGATTAATATGTACTAACAAGTGGCTTTGTATGTAGCTACATACATATGGACTAAAAATTTGCAAACACATAACACATAAGTAAAATTACCAAAAATGCTGCAAAGAAGACTTCTTCATACGATTCCTTATTTGAGTGATTTCAAACAAAATAAAAATATATATATATATATATTATTTTTCATTGCATTAATGCACTGGTGCATTAACTTTTCACTCCCAAAACCCGTATACACTGGTATGGAACTGCAACGGCAGATAAAGTCCGCGCGTTCATTATATCCCCATCGGCAATCCTTTGATAAAACTTAACACTGGAAACAATAGCCAACAATAGCCAGACCGCTTCCGATAAGCGCGTGCACTCAGACGTTGTTGCCACATTTTCTTTACATTTCTTGTAGTTGCAAGGCGGAGCAGGCGGGTGCGTGAGTCTTTTCTCTTTACATATTGTTTAATTTGTTTGTTTCTCTTTCTTTTTCTTTACCCTTTCCTTCAATTTGGCAACATCGCTTTCCTACTCCAGTTTCTTCAAAAGAAAACCGCCCGCTTGGGTGTTTCTTTTAACAAAGAGCACCGCTCCCTTTGTTAACCGCTGGGGATATAATGAACGCGCGGACTTTAATAACATGCCAACGTGTTAAACCGCTACAATTGCACCATAACACTCCTCCTGAAGCAGTATTATTATTTCCTCTCTGAGATCGGCGACAGTCGGTTGCCTTTGTTGTACATTTACAAAGGATGCCGGCTTCCACAACAATAACAAGTACATATACTGCCACTAGACGATAAGCTGCGCGGCTTTTTCTTTTGTTATGAACCAGGGCCGGCGCTAGTCATTTTGCCTCCCTGGGAGGTGGCGGCAGATGCCGCTCTATTTCGACCCCCCCCCCCCCCGGTCATTACGCAGCAACGGAAAATTGAAAATCAATATATTCCTAACTAAAACATCAAAATATAAAATAAATAATGAGACTTCTTATGCTATTTCAATACTATTCAGCGCAAAAGAATATCTCGCTCGATCACAGTTTTCAATAGGCTTATTTTTTTCTTCTCTTCAAATTTTGCCGCTCTGGGCGATGGGACGGTTCGCCCTCCCCTTCCGCCGGCCCTGCTATGAACTTGGTCACCCATCAAAGCATGGCAATTTTAACACAGAAAACAATATGTATCGCATTAAGCAGCAAAAATGACAGCCTCCTCTATGCAATTTCTACAAGAACACGTGCCGGAGCCAGAGTTAAAATGATGTTGGAGCCACATAATTTATTTATTTTGAATAATTCCAAAATTATGAAATATGAACAATTTGTTGCTGCTGTTCGCTGCTCTCTTGCCAAAATGCTTTATTGGGATGCTAACACCATGACTGGCTTCCTCCTTCATGAACTCGTGCACGTTGCTTAGAATTTCCCGAGCTTGGCTATGCAAGGTTTTTGATTTCAACTTCGACAGAACTGGAGGCATTATGGAATTTAACGTTCATTAGCAAACACACACTTTTACATACACACACGCAATACACGCACACAACGTCAAACCGGTCAAATACTTAGTATAAAATAAAAATATGGTGCTTCCAATCCAACAAAACTCACCGCCACTTTACCTGCCTTTTCCCCTTCCGTGACAGAAATAGTGCTTCATTATTACAGTTGGCAACACTAGTTACTAGCTAGCCAATGAACATGCACTGCATAAAAGAAGCAAGCACTACGCCGTGCTATATTGCCACATTAGCGTCCCTACCGAACGGGGGGAACCGCGAGCTGAAGCGCTATTCAATTGTTTTCAATTATGTTTGCGCGAGTGTGTCCAGGAATGGAATGACAATGTGGCAACAATAGCGAAGGTTTTCGAGCAGGGTAGAACACATGATGCTAAGAGAGAGGGAGACGAAACGAAAATTCGTTTCTACGCAACGGCAAATTTACGTGTGTGGCACTCTACTGGTTGACTTTATGGAGCCCGGGACCACTATCAGTGCGGCTGCATACTGTGAGACATTGAGCAGACTACTCAGAGCCATCCACAACAAACGGAGAGGCATTGTTTTGCTTCATGATAATGACCGACTGCATATTGCTGGGTCAATCCAAGACCTTCTTCAACGATTCCACTGGGAAGTGTTTGATCACTCCACCCCAGTCCTGGCACTGAGTGACTTCCACCTTTTCCCGGCGATGAAGAAGTGGTTGGGAGGACGGCGCTTCCACACCAATGAGGAGGAGCTTCAGGACACCTTGCAGACCTGTCTCAACAGACAGGCGGCACCATTTTCTTGCAGAGGGTATTGGAAAGCTGGTGCATCGGTACGATAAATGTCTGAATCTTCTTGGTGATTATGTTGAAAAGTAGATTATACGTGTACGTAACATTTGTCAATAAAATCATTTTACTATTCACTGTGGTTTTGATTTCATGCCCTATCGGAGGTTGGAAAAAATAGCCCTCGTACATATCTGGTTACTTTTATCTACGTTTCTACACAATGTACTGTCACCAGCAAATAAAAATGGGGCACCTACATACTGAAATACTCGCTTCCCTGCAAGGTGTTGTGTGTGTTGCTTAATTCTACGGTGATGAGTGGATTTAAGTAGCAAATTTTCAATTGCAACTTGCACCACTGCCGTGGAGTTAGGCAACACACATAACGCCCTGCAGGGAAGCGAGTGTTTCAAGATCCAGTTGTCCCATTTTTATTGTCGGTGAGTGTACACGCACTGTCAAGAAATTTACGTGCAATAATTTCATATGTAATATGTTAGAACGTAGGTAAGATTGGTTGATTGAGTTGGTATATTTTACTTCGCTTTTCTGCCACTTTTGGCTAATCGCGAAGATGAGGATGATATGCTGAAATTGATGAAGGGACACTCACAAAGAACATCCATACCCAGGTCGGGATTCAAACCCCGGACGCCTAGCATCGTAAGAACGTAGGTAAGGAAATATCTACTAAAAGTATAGAGCTTAATTAGAATTAATTGCCATTAATTCTAAAAAGCCCCTTATCAATAAAGCATTACATTAGTGGCCGGGTCATTCCATACCAAACCATCCGATGGTGGTTGCATAACAATTTTAGAAAAAAAATCATTTTTAGTACATACGTTTGTACATGTTTCTAGATACATTTATTGCTTTTAGTTCTCCTGGGGCAGCCATTTTTCCAACATGGCGCATGTTTTTTTTTTCTCTCATGCAGCAGTTTACGGACACCTTAATATCTCAAAAACCATTAGAGCTAAAGACTCGAAACAAAATTCATTTTGTAGTTAATGAAGCATACTTTCTGATATTCAAGTATGTTTTGCTCAAAATTGCATCCTAAGAACAAAAATTATGGTGATAATTTGGGTAACAATAGCTATAAATTTGGATTTTTAAGCTACATTTTTTAATGAAGGGATTTACTCTAGGGCTTGATTTTTTACATGTGTAGACCTACCTGCAGGGTGTCTGCAAATTAAATATCAGTGCTTAGAAATGGAACCCTTTTTTGAAGCATGCGCTCAAACATGGCCGCCGTTTATGGAATTTTGACAGTTTTCGGGGATAAATTTCTGAGATTAAAAATTCTGAAATTTGGCATTGAGGAAGCCCTGCATAAACCTAAGTCACAGTAAAAATCTCAACTTTTAGATTCATTTCGTTCGGTCAATATTAAGTAGCGTATGTGACCTAATTTGTGACATTGCTGTGTAAGGTTAAGCTACATGTATACCTAGAATAATGAAGTATTTTCTTTTTCTTTTTAAAATTGGGTTAAAGAAAATATAGTAACATGGGATTTTAATACTTGACTTACCAGAAATTAAAATTACAAGGTATGACAATTGAAGATCTGCGAAATCTCATTGTAAAGGGTTTGATTTATTTGGTACCCACTTCCAGTTGGTGTTGTCAGCTCCAAAACTGAGTTTCCTCAACATTTTACTGGAACCCAAGTGTCAGCAGCCGATTTTTAAAATGTTGTAGTGCATGTAGCTTAAAAGTACACTGTTTATTTTGGAGGGTCAAAGCTGGTAGAAGATATGATTTTATGTTGCCTGTACATTCCACTTTTTTTTTGCAAGGAAAGACATTTGTGGATGTAGATCTAAATTGTACACAGCAGAAGATTCAAAAACATGTTTTGATAGGATTTGAGGCAAGTCTGACGTTGATATGTACATGAATAATCTGTTCTGTCATTCTTCCTTTGCCTAATGTGCTGAGAGGTGGTGACTTGTGAACGTTTGTTGTGACTGGAGAGGACTGTCATCAAGTTACTTTTGGTAAAGTAGCCAAATATTTAATTAATCTTAAATAACTTACTGAAAACGAAAAAAACATTTCTTAGGTCAAGGCTACAGATGGATTACTTAGAGACAATATGCAAATGTCAATCAAAAAAGGTCTTCTTAAATATATTTTTTTATTTGGTTAAGTACACTGTGATCTTCTGAAGTACCATTCACAGAAAAAAGGTAAGTAAGTGATTTTTTGTAATTAGATCAAGAGATATTTCCACATATAAAATGAAGGATGCAAAATGATGTACCCAAAAATGTTAAATCAAATCAATCAATCAAATTGCATCACATGGCAAAACCAAAAAAGTGTCAAGTAAGTCTTATACCAGGTAAATCAATATGCCCATGTTGCAGTAAAATTTTCATTTCTGGAGAAAGTGGTTCACATAAATGCCAGAATGGAAATGGTGTCTTTGTGCCACCACAAGAAACACTGAAAGAAATGGATGAAGTCTGTTCTGTTTCCGAAGTATCTCCTATTTCAAAACTAAGGAGGAGGCTCATTGCAGAAAAATTCTAAAGTGTTCTTGCTCACAAAACTCTTCGCATCATACAAGGAGCGCAAAGGAAACTGGTAAGTAGTGTTCTAGAAAGCATTAGAACTGAAGAAAATGAAGGCAAGTTTGACAACCCTTTGCGTGGACAGTACAGTCATATAATTGAAATATTAAAAAGAAAAATGTAAATTAGCAACAATTAATGGTGAAAATGTCAGAATCATCAGTTTGATTACTACCACTTGGTCAAGAAAAAAATATACGTGATGAACTGGGGGTTTCTGTTCATTTAGTGAGAGTAGGAACTTAGTGAATAAACAAGGAATTCTGCGTGAATTGACAAAGAGAATGAGTAGGAAACTGGAGCTGGCAACCAACTGGACGTGGGTACCCTTTGCAATGAGATTTCGCAGATCTTCAATTGTCATACCTTGTAATTTTAATTTCTGGTAATTCAGGTATAAAAATCCTATGTTGCTATATTTTCTGAGGCTTTTTAACCCAACTTTTAAAAAAGAAAAGACTTCATTATTCTAGATATACATGTAACTTAACCTTACACAGCAATGTCACAAATTAGGTCACATACGCTACCTCATATTGACCGAACGAGTTGAATCTAAAAGTTGAGATTTTTATTGTGAGTTAGGTTTATGCAGAGCTCCCTCCATGCCAAATTTCAGAATTCTTAAGGAGTACCCATCTGAGATACATAACCCCGAAAACTGTCAAAATTCCATAAACGGCCATGTTTGAGCCCATGCTGTAAAAAAGGGTTGCATTTCTAAGCACTGATATTTAATTTGCAGATACCCTGCAGGTAGGTCTACACATGAAAAAAATTCAAGCCCTAGACTAAACCCCTTCATTAAAAAATCCTGGCTTAAATATCCAATTTTATAACTATTGTTACCCATTTTTTTAAAAATTCCCTTTGGTCCATCAGGGGCATATGGCTTCAGTGAAACGCCTCCATTTGGCTCTGTGACGTGCCAACTCCTTGCAACGTGCCATAGATTTATCATTTATCATTGCCATTCAAACTACATGAAAAAATGATTGAATCAGAATTATAACAAAAAATACACTGTAATCATTCCGGTATCACAATTTTCCCCATTATTTTCCATTGTATTCTACAATTATATATCTATAGGTATTTTATGGCTGTAATTATTGCACAAGTATTCGTTCTTGTATGGTGAAAGACAAGAGACAGGACCAGATTGTTTAATTTCATTATTGATTATGTTATTGATTACTTGTATTATCGGTTGATGTATGTTTATATATTTGCTAATTGTATTGTATTCTTTGTTTTTTTTCTGCCGTCTGTAATTGGAGGTTTGCCTCTGGTGAGGGCAGTAAATAAATAAATAAAATCTCTCTCCATGTTTTTCCTTTCTCGGCTGCTTCTTCTTCCATTGTTCTCTTCCATGTTTTCTTTGGACGTCCTATTTTTCGGGCTCCTTTGGGGTTTCAGTCAAGGCTGCTTTCTCTATTACTCCAGTTGGTTTTCGTAAGGTGTGTCCTAACCAACTCCATTTTCTTCTTTTTATTTGGGTTGCGATTGGCTGTTGTTTAGTTCCTCTCCATAGTTCTTCATTTGATATTATTTCTGGCCATTTTATGTTGAGGATACGCCTGAGACAGCGATTAATAAAGGTTTGTATCCTTTTTGTGTTAGCTTGTGTGGTTTTCCATGTTTCGCAAGCATACAGTAAACTTGATTTCAATTTGTATTGAAAATTCTTATTTTTGTCTTTCTAGAAATATTGCAGGCTTTCCAAATGGGATACAGTTGTATAAATGCCACATTGGCTTTCTTGATTCTATATTGTATGTCTTCATCTGAATCTCCTTCTATTGTTATGACACTTCCTAAGTATGTAAATGACTCTACTTGTTGAACCAGCTCATGGCAAGCATTCGATTTTTCTTTTCCTCTTGCATTGACTCTCCTTTATATAGTCTTGTTCACATTAATAGTGAGTCCTGCTATTTTCGCTTCCTCCTGTACTCTTATTAGTTTCTCCTTCATGTCGCTAAGTCTTTGTGCTAGTAAGCAGATGTCATCCGCAAAATCTAAATCTTCTAGTCTATCTTTGAGTCCCCATTGTATTCCTCTTTTCCTGCAACCCATCGTTTTCTTCATAACTGCATCTAGTACTAGCAGAAATATTGTCGGAGATAGAATGCAGTCCTGTTTCACTCCATTTGTAACATCTATGTATTCTGTAAGCTGTCCTTCAAGTAGGATTTTACACCTGAAACCTTCGTACATATCTTTCATTAGGTTTTGTATCTTCGTTGGAATACCATAATCTGCTAGTGTCTGCCACATGACTCTTCTATTTAGTGAGTCAAAAGCCTTTTAAAAATCGATTCATGTAAGATATAAAATGACTTACCATTCACTGTTTTGTTCCAGAATTATTCTTAGAGTATTTATTAAATCGACACAACTATGTTGTCTGCGGAAACCAGCTCGTTCTTTCCTCAATCTTGATTCTACAACATCCTTCAGTCTATTTAAGATTATTCTCGATAGTATCTTGCTTGGTATACTTAGCAAAGTAATTCCCCTCCAGTTTTTACAGTAAGTTGTATCTCCCTCTTTTCGCAACTTTACTATTAAGCCTTCTCTCCATTCTAATGGAACTTTTTCTTCATTCCATATTTTCTCTAACATCGGTTGTAATAGGTCAATGGAAGTTTCCACATTAGCTTTGATTAGATCCATTCCAGGAGCCTTGCCATTCCTAATTTCCTTTATTGCTCACTTCTGCTCTAGTTGTGGGGTCTAATTTAATTTTGATATCTTTTCTGGTTTCTTCTGTTCTTGTTTTCTTACAAATTTCTTCCTCACTTTTCCCATCTCTATTCAATATGTCTGAAAAATATTCTCTCCATCTTTCCATTTGTTGTTCTTGGATTAGCAATAGATTACCATTTCTATCTCTCACCGGTTTACTCTTCCTAAATGATTTTCTAGATAATTTCTTCTGTTTTAAGTCACCTTTCTTTTCTGCCTCTTCTGCAGATTGTGCTAAGTCCTTTACCCATTTCCTCTTCTCTATCCTCACACATTTCTTCACCTTTTTATCTATTTCTGAGTACTCTGTTTGGGCTGCTGCTTTCTGTAATCTTGTTTTGTTTTGGTTTATTTTTTGTTTTGCTTGTTTCCTATTTTTTATTATTTCCCAAGTGTATTCAGACATCCTGTCTTTTTGTAACTGATTTCTTATTCCAAGTACCTTCTCTTCAGTTTCTAAGTAGATTCTCTTTACATTTTCCCAATTTGTTTCAATATATGGTACATGCTGTGTACTTTCCGAGAGAGCTTGGAATCTATTATTTATGTCTAATTTAAATTCCATTTGTTTCTCTTTCTCTGTCAATTTTTGAACATTAATTTTATTTTTTCTTCCTTCAAACTTCTTGGATGTAGACATTATTTTTAGCTTAAAATTGGCTATCACAAGATGGTGATCACTGGCTACATGCGCTCCTCTTTTATTCCTTACATCCATTAGCGATCTCTTAAACTTCCTGCTTATTATTATATGGTCTATTTGGTTTTCTGTAATGCTATCTGGTGAAACCCAAGTTACTTTGTGACAGTTTTATGAGGGAAGATTGTCCTCCAATGACCAATTCATGTGATGGACCTAAGTTTACCAATCTTTCTCGATTGTCGTTTATGTCTACCAAACCATGTTTCCCCATTATATGTTCCAATCCTTCATTTTGCGAGCCTACCTTGGCATTCATGGCACCCATGAGGATCAAAATATCTCTCTTCTTCACATTTTTTATTGCGTCATTTACTTGTTGGTAAAATTTATCTTTCCTCTCAATTTCTGTCGTCTCTGTGGGAGCATAACATTGTATTATAGTTATATTTCTAAAGCGGGTTCTAAACCTAGCTCAAATAATTCTGTCGGAGATGGGCTTTCATTCTATTAGGCTCTTCCTTGCTATTCTGTTTAGGAGTATTCCTACGCCATTCCTGTGTTCTGCATTATCTCCTATTTGTCCTGAATACAAAATTGTATTTCCTTCTTGTGTTGTTATTTCACCAAAATCTATCCATCTCACCTCACTTAACACAAGAATTTCTAGTTTGCATTTTTTTTCATTTCTCTTTCCACTTGTTTTAGTTTTGAGCTTTCTTTCAGAGTTCTGATATTCCAACATCCTATCTTCGTTTTCCGTTTAACATTAAAGGTTGTCGTCAAAGCATCGGTCCGGTTGCGTTTCACTTTAGTTTCTTTAATAAAGCCATTTAAGATGTGCAGGTCATTGGCTTACAGCACCCGAGCTTGGTGGTGGGGCTGGCACCTGAAGCATCCAAGCATGCTGTTTTCTGTCAGGATTGTCTCCCTTAGCCTTGGGTTGTCAGGGTTGTCTCCCTCTTCACCACAAGGCAGTGGTTCCCTTTTTATTTAAGCCCAAGAGGGAGGGGTGCCTCTTTTACCTTCTGCGCCGTAGTAAAGGTCTCCTTCTCCGCCGCCGCATCAGCCGTTGAGGTCTTCGCCGTAACCCTGGCAAGGGGCCTTACAAGGTGCTAACCAAGGGTTTTTTTAAAGAGGTATTACTCCTCTTGGTTCTTCGCCTCCTCCGCCCTTGAGATTGTCATTCATCTTCTTCCGCCTTTGGAGCCGTTAGTTTGTTTCTTAGTCTGGCTCTTCCTTGCCAGCCTTCCCGGTTTAGCCTGCCAAATCATTAGAGCACGCAAGCCCCACCACCAACTACAAAGTCATGCAACCACTAGGTGGGGGTTACCCAAATTACCACCATAATGTTTGTTCTTAGGATGCAATTCTGAGCAAAACATACTTGAATATCACAGAAAGTATGCTTCATTAGCTACAAAATGAATTTTGTTTCAAGTCTCTAACACTAATGGTTTTTGAGATATTAAGGTTTCCGTAAACTGCTACATGAGAGAAAAAAAGCCATGCGCCATGTTGAAAAAATGGCTGCCCCAGGAGAACTAAAGACAATATTTTTTTAGCATTGGTTTTGATATCTAGAAACATGTATAAACGTATGTACTAAAAATGATCTTTTTCTAAAATGATCATGCAACCATTCATTTTCAAATTGGTTGATTTGAAATGGAATGACCCGGCCATAATTAAAGTACACTGTTCAGAGCCTTCTGGAGCCCGGTCGAAGCATCGGATTGCAATGAAACTTGATAGAGAGGCTGTGGAGTCCATGGGGAAGCAAACGCCGACAAAAAATAGTTCCAATATTCACCAGCAGGAGGCAATGCGGCTCTGAAATAACAAGCAGAAGTTGAACTTACAACAAGTTTATTTTTAGTTCATGTCAGTACTGCAGTGTTCAATATAAGTGCCTACAACCTGAATGACACTTTGAAAGCGTAAGACAGTGTGATCAATGGCCGCACGAAGCGTTTCCCGCGATGATGTTCACTGTGCAACAGATTTCAGCGCCAGATTGGTACCTGGTGATGAAAATGCGATTTTTTTGTCGGCATTCGCTTTTTCATGATCTCTGTATCTTCTCTAGGGTCATTCCATGTCAAATCAACCAATGAACCTTGATATCACAGAAATTGATATTTTTTGGTACAACGTAAAAGTTGACAAAAATTGTAAAATTTCAAATTTTTCGGGCACTTAGTTTTTGAGCTATTAACTTCCAAAAACTCAATAATCGCAATACTTTGACAACATTTTGAAATCTTTGAACAGCTGTAAATCAAAACGTATTTGACCTAGAGAGCTAAAATTGGTGTCATTCTTTTCTGTTTTTAACGAGTTTTAATTTGAAGTGCAACGTGACTGCGGTACTTGAATTTTGTATTTTTTCAAAAACCCAGAAAAACTTTTTTTGGAAATTTCAAAAATACCCCTTTTAACTTCATTTTAAAAATATGTGTTTTAAAGACATCAGTTGACTATTTGTGTGCAAAATTTTATAATGGGACGGCAATGGGTTTCTATGGAAATTAGATATGTTGATACATGTATTATTTTTGTTATTTGGATCTGCATCACATAGTGTACACCTAATGAACTAAGTGTGCAAGGAGAACATGGGTATCATCAAACACGTTAGTGGCGGATCGTAACAATACACTCACATATCTAATGCCGTAGTCCCAACATTTTCACAGCGTAAACGCTCTTTCGTGAAAAGTTAAATGGAGACCATGTTTACATGAACTTTGGATTGAGTTTCCATTAAATATATGAATGAAAGCATTTAACTTCTTCAAAAAAATCTTTCATGGTAGAATACCAATGAGAATGATGATGTTATACCCATAATTTTCAAAGAACAGGCATTTTTAAAATTTAAAAAAAAACAATTTTTAATAAAAGGGGCATTTTTAAAATTTAAAGAACTATCAAATGCGTAGCATGTTGGAAATTTTATTTTCTTGCTAATATTGCTTTTGTGAATTATCAGTTTCTATACTTTTAATAACTTTAATAATACTGCTAATTACACTAAAAATGAAAAGTTTGGAAAATAATTTAAAAAACGTAAAAATTGGACAGAATGAGCAACAATTTTCCCTTATTTCGTTCTCAACGTGTTTAAAACTGCAATACAAGGGACCCACAAATGTTTGCTTATAATGATTTGAGCTTTTTTAGTCCTCCACCAATTGTTGCATAAAAGAGGAAAAAGAACATTGTTGAGACTTGTGCATGGGACTTATTCGATACTTCGAAATCTCAAGTTATCAAAACTTTGGTTTTGACAACAAAAGCCAGTGCTCAATAAGTTCACTGCAGTTATATCCAAATTACATAAGTAAATATAAACGAAAGTATAAAGTAGAAACAGAAAGTATACGCATCGTATAGTAGAAGCATGTGTGGTAGAGGGTATACGTTAATGATTACGGTTAACTACAGAGTATACGGCGTATACCGTCGTATACACTCGACTAGGCCTGCAACCCGCCACATATCCGCCATTTTCTCAAAAACTGTTATTTGCGAACGAATGGTGTGACTGCAACTTTTCTGAATCACCTTGTGTACTTGTGAAAATTGGTTAACTAACTAACTAACTCTCTAGCCTTCTTAAACCCGAAGGTTCATGGCTGCAGCAACACAGGCCTTCCATCTGTTCCTATCTTGAGAAAGTTCTATATACTCTTTTCAATCCCTACCGATTTCCATTAGGTCCATCTCAACGTTGTCCCTCCATCTTCGTCTTGGCCTTCCTACAGGTCTCTTACCATCAGGTTTCCCAACAAGAATCCTGTAAGAAAATTGGTTAAGTGCAAGTTAATTGCAAGTTGAATCAACACATGCAAAAAAAAAAAGAAGTGAAATAGTGTTTTTGATCTTCAGAGCAGAAAGGTCAACTTCGTTGGGATAAAGTCCCATGTTAGCAATTGCTAGACATGTCTCATCGCCATGTTTGTTTGTGTTTCTAGCTATTCTAGTTCCTAAGATGTGGATAGAAGCAAACTACTAACGGAATAATGTACGTTATAACAATTTATTCCGAGAGCTTCGTCTCGCTTTTCTAACCTCATGATACAGATAAGTGATCAACGCACTAGCAGTTCGAACGCTCTAGTTGAATTTATAAGGGGAAGGCATTGAAATGCTAGGGTCATATTTTGATTATACTCGTCTTTGCCACGTTTGTCTTCTAATTAAAGAAATGCGTCTTGTGAAAGGGCAATGAGTTTCCCCCGTTCTTCAGTTTTAAGTTCTGCATCCAAATTTCCCTCACTTGTGTTTCTTCCCAGGCCACAGCTCTGGGAATGACGACATCGGTCAATAATTGGGGAACGGGTGGCTCTATTAAGAACGCAGCACGCATACTGAGGGTCTATTAAGGCGCAATGCCTCTATTCAGTTAGTAACAAAATGCAGATGGGCTCTCGCTCCTTCGGTTGAGTGGACCGTTGATCTCAACAGCTTCTTTCTATCCTCGAACTGAGGCTTTCGCTTCTGATCAGTGAGTGATAACTTTAAAGCAAGGAGCCAATAGTCACGAATATATACAAATCCCCCTCCCCCACAAAATAATACTAAAGGTCCCTTCTATATAAAATACACGCCCTTCTGAAAGGACATATCGAAACTTTTGCTGTTAATCAGTTTCTTCAATGTACGAGGGACGTTCATTAAAGATTTCCCCTGAACCAGTTCTCATAGACGGAGATAAACGAAAATTAGTACAGACATTAGTCCTTCTCTACATAGGAACCAACATTGGCCACACACTTTTCCCATCGCTTTATGTACCCGTGGAGACCTTGTTTGTAGAAGTCTGCAGGTTGCTCCAGAAGGCATGGCTTGACCTCAGAAAACAACGTTTCGTCGTCGTGGAAGTGCGTTCCCTTCAGAAATGACTTCATGGTTGGGAAGGGTAAAAGTCTCATGGTGCGAGGTCTGGAGAGTACGGGGGATGAGGAACGATTTCATTTCCGCAGGACCGTGCTTCTGTCTGGGCAACATTCGAGTTGTGAACTAGAGCGTTGTCTTGCAGGATGCGGACGCCTTTGGTCAACATTTCACGCCTCTTGGTTTTGATGGCCTTCCGCAATTTCTGCAGCAGTGAAGTGTAGTATGTCCTGGTAATTGTGGTATCCATCGCCAGGAAATCCATCACAACTACTCCATGCTGGTCCCAAAAAACCATGAGCATCACTTTGCCCGCTGAGGGTTAAACACAGGCCTTCTTTGGTGGTGGTGAGTCAGGATGCTTCCATTGCTTTGACTGGGCCTTGGTCTCTGGGTCATAGTGATGGACCCACGTTTAACCTTGGGTGATTAGTATGTCAAAAGATACCTTCTGGTTTTCCTGGCACATGGTCAAATTAGCCCGGGAGCACGTGACTCGTTCCTGCATTTGGAAAGGTGTGAGTAGCCGAGGAACCCATCGGGCAGACACCTTCCGCATGTGCAAATGGTCATGGATGATTTTTTCCACAGACCCCACACTGATCTTGACATCTTCAGCTAGTTGGCTTACGGGTATGCGGCGATCCTCCAAGATGGCGGCTTTCACTTGCCCAATGGTGTCTTCGTCAATGGCTGACTGGGGTCGCCCGATAATGGGGGCTGTTTCTGCTGAAGTCCGACCACCCTTGAACTGACCATGCCAGTGCTTCACTACGTCATACGATGGGGCATCCTCTCCATAGGTCACTTTCATCTCATCAAAAGTTTCCTTTGGTGTGCGGCCTCTCAAGTAAAGAAACTTGACGACTGCTTCGTATTCCACTGGATCCATCACTACACCTTGTCTCAATTTAGTATTTGTAAGACAAAAACTAAGGGGAGTTCAGAATTGCAAATTATCTCATGACCTATGCACATATGTATCATTACACACGCAAAATTTCAGTATTCTACATTAACTAGAACTGGGTCAGGGGAAATCTTTAATGAACGTCCCTCGTATATATATATATATATATATATATATATATATATATATATATATAATATATAGTACATATATACATACATACATACATACATACATACAGTAACATCATTTCATGAACGTCCGGAAAGGGGGGGGGGGCAAATGGGGGCTACGATCCTCCTGGGAAATGAATGCCCACCTACACACATAATTTCATTTCAGTCACAGTAATTTATGTTAATTATTGTAAGGGTGTTGAAGGAACATGAGAATTTCAAAGTGAAGCAGTGTTTTTATGAGGAGGCATCACTATTATGGGGGTAAATATGCTCATTTGCCCCCTCCCCGGAATAAATACCTAGCTTGCCCCTCCATGGGGAAAAAACCCTGTGGACATCCATGTCCTTCTATAGTTCCACACCACAGATCTATGGAAGACACACTTGCGGTTAGAATGAAATTAATGTTAACTAAATTCTTTCACCTTACAATACGCGTATTTCGGTGGTCTTTACTTCTTTGCTCTGTGGTGCTGGACAGATTACTATGTTTATTGTTTTACATACACATATTTGAGTATGAAAAGGGCATAGCAAGCCCCCCCCTTAAAAGTTTGCTCATCCCGCCATCGCACTGCGGGGTTTCGCGGGTTGTACATCCGACACTGTTCACGCAAGGTTGAACTTGGATTTATTAACGTATTACTAACACAGCCATAGCTACCGGTAGTGAGGATCGCTTTGGGGGCCGAATGAGCAAAATCGGAAAGGTTTTGAAATAAGGATAAACCTAAAATTAAAGTAATACAGGGTAATTCAAAATGAATGGTGCAACTTTACACAGTTATTATGGGGTCATTCCATGTCAAATCATCCAGAATTTTGTGAAAATGTCACCCACCATCCCCGATTTTGATGAAATTCGGTATGCTTATAGAACTTTTGATGCTGATTACAAAAATGACAACTTTTTTAAAATTGGTCAAGGGGTTCAGAAGTTACGCGCTTTTTAAGATCTCCGTGTACGCCACATCCGGCTCCACTTTGAATGACACGCATTAGGTTATAAACGATCGTATCTTCCCTCGGGTTTGCCGTAGAAACTTCAAGTTTGTTTTCTTTTGTTCAGAATAGTATAAGCTTTCATTTAAATAACGTTTCAGATGAATGCATCAATAAACATGTATTTTTATATATAGTTTTATGTATTTTTTTAGAAAAATAAATGACTAACTTCAAGAGCAAATTTCATGCAATGCCCCCCCTTCAATTTCCTCCCAATTTTATATGTAGGTAGCTCAGAGTGTGTACTAATGCCTGATGAAAAAATTGGGATGGGCGGTTCAGAGACAGGGTGATAAAAAAATAATTTGCATAAAATGACATTAAAAGTAAATCTTATTAAAAATGCTTATGTATTTAGCACAAACCCTGAAGTACAATATGTTTCAAGTTACAATATTCAAAATTTATGTTCACTAAGCATAGGCGTAACCTGGCGGGGGCAAAGGGAAGCACTTGCCCCCTCCAAAATTTATAAGTTAAATATATTTTGTGATACTCCTGGCATTTGAGGAACAAACGAATAAAGAGTAATAATTATGATTTTTCAAATGTATTTTTCAAATAATCCTGGACACTATTTTTATGCGATGGAAAACTTTGCGATTATCTCAACCCGAAGAAAGTTTCCAAGTGACCCATTAAGATAGTACCTAAAAATTGTACTCTATGCATTGCCAAAATTTCATGTACTATAAATTGTGCCGTTCACATTTTAGATGGATATTTTGACCATTTCAAACACACTAAAGTATTTGACTTATCACTAAGTGCATATGTCCATCCATTTGTGTTGTTAATGTCCACTGGACACAGCATACTTTTTGGCCAGTAGTGGGAAGTTGATGGACAAAGTGGATGCAAGAATTTAATAGCTGCATCGCCATTTTCACGTGGACTTTTGAAGCAATCCTACAAACAAGTTTGAGTCACGCACACACATGCTACTACATAACTGTACACTGTTGGAATTCGAAAGCCACTTCTTCACAAAAGTCAAACCATACAGTTATACAAAACATATCACATCAGCACTTACTATTTTGTCTCTGACTGTTAAACAACTAGTGTTTCGAAGTAACTAGTTACAAAGTTACAAGTACAGTTACTTTTTATTTAGGAATTCTAACTGTAACTAGCTACTTTTAAAAGTAAGTACCTGTAACGTTAACAACGGTAACAGAGTTACTTTTTGCAGTAGAGAAATAGCTAAATTGGACAATTCTGTTCAAGACTATAAAAATAAAATATGTACCTTCTCCGGATGCTACGTGAAAGGATTTTCTTGGAATTGCTGGCAAGGAAGCTATACTTTGTTGAATGCTAAATTTAGAACATCCACGCTTTACTGTAATTCATTTCTAATTGTATGTGAAAACTCCATTGTTTTTGGTAGACTGCTGCGTTGGTTTGGAATGTTGTTGTTCAGCTAGGAAAAAGTCATTGTCGAGGGAGTGGATCTTTGGATATTGTTGAACTTGGAATGGAGGAGAAAGAAATAGGTGCAAGTGGAATCAATGACACCATATTCAAAATACCGTAGTCAGCATACAAATGATTTTTAATTATAATCGTTCAAGCAAAGTTGACTGTGTTTTCCATCGTTTATTAGCAGTAATAATGTAAATATATGAATACATATTATGTACTAGAAACATAAGTAAAACATGGAAGTCTTCTTGATTATTGATTTTGTGTATCGTTTACACAAATCAATGATCATTAACAGTACGTTACTGTTACAGTAACTGTAAAAGAAACTCAGTTACTTTCAAAGTACCAGTAACAATAACTGAGTAACTGTTTTAATGATTGACTGTAACTCAGTTACTTGTAAAAAGTAACTTACGGAACCTGTAAATTCAAAATAGTGCATACTTCCTGGTACTGTTGTAGTACTTTGCAATCGTTGACACATTGTACTGTGGGTTGTTGTCATTTCACCCTAGATGATTACTAAGAAATGTATACCTTGAATACTATTTCTACATAATTGCTGTACTTGTTGCTTTATACTATAGAAGTCTTTACAAGTATTTTTACTGTTCCAACCATCCCGTCAGAAGGATATTTTCTGTGGTATGTGGCGAAAAAGCTCCATTTGAAAAAACTTCAATCAGCACAAATGTGTAGTATTAATTCTTACTTCATATTACGTATCCCCATGAAGAGTAGCCCAAAAAGAACTTCCATATTGAGATAAAATGCACAAAAAGAATGTTCTCGAAGATAAATTTGCTAAACTTGGGAATGTTAATAATAATTATATATAATTATATAATATATAAAATTTAAAAAAATTATACAAAAAAATTAGATACAGTGGAACCTCAATTTTACGTTAACCAGGAGACCAAGCTGAAAAAACTTAATACGCGGGAAAATATAAAATCTTGGAAAATTTTTAACCAGACCATTAAGATTGAATGCAAAATGAAGGAAAATGTAAAATCGAGGAACTTAAATCGGGGTTCCACTGTAATTATTACTTGCAAATTTTAAATTGATCTATAAATTTTGGAGGGGGCAAGTGCTTCCCTTTGCCCCCGCCAGGTTACGCCTATGCTTAGTGAACATAAATTTTGAATACTGTAACTTGAAACATATTGTACTTCAGGGTTTGTGCTAAATACATAAGCATTTTTAATAAGATTTACTTTTAATGTCATTTTATGCAAATTATTTTTTTATCACCCTGTCTCTGAACCGCCCATCCCAATTTTTTCATCAGGCATTAGTACACACTCTGAGCTACCTACATATAAAATTGGGAGGAAATTGAAGGGGGGGCATTGCATGAAATTTGCTCTTGAAGTTAGTCATTTATTTTTCTAAAAAAATACATAAAACTATATATAAAATACATGTTTATTGATGCATTCATCTGAAACGTTATTTAAATGAAAGCTTATACTATTCTGAACAAAAGAAAACAAACTTGAAGTTTCTACGGCAAACCCGAGGGAAGATACGATCGTTTATAACCTAATGCGTGTCATTCAAAGTGGAGCCGGATGTGGCGTACACGGAGATCTTAAAAAGCGCGTAACTTCTGAACTCTTTGACCAATTTTAAAAAAGTTGTCATTTTTGTAATCAGCATCAAAAGTTCTATAAGCATACCGAATTTCATCAAAATCGGGGATGGTGGGTGACATGGCCTGGATGAATTGACGTGGAATGACCCTATGACGTTATTATTTATGATAGCAAATCAGACAAGGCATCAATATAAAGGAAAACTCTGGAAGTTATACTCACATGACTCACATTATAAAGATTCAACATGGGAACCACGTATAATGTGGAAAAGGTCCAAACGATAATCAAGTACTTGCT